>NC_053039.3:567331264-567635823 GCF_002575655.3 Aegilops tauschii subsp. strangulata | reverse complement strand
TACGGCGACGACGACCGTTGGCAATGGCCTGGAAGTAGGCGGTATTGGCATCCCCCTTGAGGACCCAATTCTGCGTACCTCGCAAGCGCCAGTAGGCCTCCTCGTCCGTGTAGATGACCGTGAGCTAGTCTTCCAGGTCGTACCTAAGCATCCACTCCTCAGCAGAGAGGCCTGCGGCATCAGCCCGCAGATCGAGGGCCTGGATGGCCTCAAGAAGGGCTTTCTTACGCTCGCGAATGTCACGGCCCACATTTGCACCCCATCCTTTCATGAATTGCCGGGACCGCTTAGCACAAAAGTGTCAGGAGTCAACGGCCGAAAGGGCGCGATGGGGGGCATCACGCGCCTCGCGCCACCGGGCGGCCACCACTGACACAAACCGAGGTTGGCGCAACCAGAAGGGAGAACTTGAAGTCATCAAGAATGCTAAGAAAGAGAAAACGTTAGCTATCGAAAGAAGCTTAATGATCTTGATAGGACGCTTAAGTACATCGCCACGATTGCGACGCCAGGATCCCATGTCTATAGCTGAGCAAACAAACCCCATCATACTAGTGCATTGTTTGATGGTCATGAAAATGCGCCATGTGCCTAATTTTATTGTGTGGCTCTGTCCCATGGTTTTTTATTGTAATGGTTCAGAAAGTCTGTGTGATAATTGTCTGTCATTTAATCGAGTAAGGATAGCTGACTTGGCATTAAAATTGAAATCTCGCACAAATTCATATACGAATTATAAAAATGATTAAATTTTCAAATATGCCCGCCAATTGCAATATATAATAAATTGACCGCATCTACAAATTGGGATAGGTATGCATGCCGTCGCCCGCGTATGGCATTGGATCCACATGTAAGAAGCCAAATTACCCACGTCTGGACCCACTTGGTAGCAGCCATGTCAGCATCTCATTGGGTCTTCATGCCAGAATAGTTGACCGGTCAAATGCATCATCGTAATTGTTAGTGACGGTCAACGTCACAGAAAAAATGATGGCTGGTCATCCATGGAGTCATGCGCCTCCTACACGAAAGCAAAAAGGGAAAAAAAATGGAGTTTATATGCGTCCTTTGTAGGTTCCATGATGAATATGCCATGGAGTGGCCAGGGTTTACTTTCTATATACAAATTGTATCGTTACTATTATTGGCTCACATTTAGGAATCGGTTATTATAAAACCGTGCTACGTGACCATAACCGTGTGATTAAAAAGTCATGTCTAATATTAATTCTCTAAATGAAAAAGTAAAAAAAGTAAAAAAAGAAAATCAAAAGAAAACTAAAGAAACAGAAAAAATAGAAAAAGAAGAACAGCAAAAGGGGAATAAACAAAAAGCCAAAAATAATAAAATAAATCAAGACGGTTCTGCAGGCAAGCTCTAGGTAATGCCCGGTACAAGCGATATATATCATTTGGCGCCCGACAGCACGTCTGATAAAAGAGTCTCTCAAGAAGGTTGGCCTAATAACACGGTTCTGCCGCCTATTATTTAGCTAGCAATGGCTACTGATTCAGTCCCTCTCATCTTAAATGTGAAATGAATACTTGACGAAATAAAAAATGGATAAGGACATTAGTGTGTTTTGATGCAAGCTACAAGGTAGAGTGAAAAAATGTTAAATAAACATGATATCAAGTAACCCATGCAGCTAGACTCCTATATTTGTGATTTTCCAGTGCTTTTGCCCTTTTTTGTTCTTTTTATATATTTCCACTTGGTTGTTTTACTTTTTCTCCTCTTACATATATAGTATTTCTAAAGTATTCTTGTTCAATTTTTCTTTGTGCACATTTGACAAAATAGTTTGTGTAAACAAAAAAAATGCTTACTCACGATAAAACTATTCTAAATAAATTTTTCTTATACTATCAAACCAATTCACCTATTTAGAAAAATATTCATTTAGTTTCTAAATAAATCTTTAGAAAAAAATCTTGAATTTACAAAGTGTGTTTATGTATTTTAGAAAATGTACATGTGATTGTTAAAGTAGCCATGCTTATGAAACAATTCACATAATTTTGAAAAGAAATCATATAAAACAGAATATACACTTAAAAAAAATTATCTGTATTTAAGAAAATAGCCATTGTATATCAAAAAACATTCATCGTGTGTTAAAAAAATTCATCAGGTGATTAAAATATGTAAATCATATGATAAAAAAGTCATGTTGTTCATTTTCTAAATGAAAAGGGATAATAAGTCAAAACAAAAAAATTATGAAAGAACTAAGACAGGAAAGGAAAAAAAAAAGGAAAAGAGGGAAATAAAGAAAAGGCAAAACTAATAAAAACGAAACTGATGCATACCTTTTTCTTTCCGTTTGCCTGCTAGCTTAATAATTGATTGAAGCATCTCAATCTTGGTATCACGGCGACCAAGCCATGGACGCCTCGCCCTTCACTCCCTCAAAACACCACCTCCCGACCTCCCTCACTTTTGTCTAGTCTTCTTTCCTCTGCTCTGCCTTCGCCTAATTAAACCAAACTGCCCACAGCATGAAGGCCCCCATCCTTGGCGGCATCAAATCCAATGCTACGCGGTGAGCAGGCCGCCGTCCCTCTGTGCTAGCGAGCTCTGCGCCGTGTGTGGACGAGGCCGTAGGCATACGTGTACCAGCAGTAGCAATTTCATTCAAAAAGGATGTCCGATAACCTGTTCATGAAAAGATGAACTCGGGTCAGATTTGTTTGCGCGCAGAAAACATATCAGAGAATTGATTTACTACTCGGACGTTCCCTAGAGTTTGAACGGTCGGACCAAGCTGAAATTTGAGTGGTGGTCAACATAGGAATTGCGCAACCGATGAACAGTTGGATTTTCCAACGGATGTCCGGGATGGACGCTAGACTCCTCGCCACAAAGTCATCCAGATTCCCGTCCAGATTCGATTGGGCTCCGGTATGTCGGAGATTGCCGGAGATACCTCCATAGGAACGCGAGGAAATTTTACAAGGTTGTTGTAGACTCAATTCCACACAATTTCACCGAAGCAATCATCAAAGCGACACTCGAGGAGGCGGAGAAGGTGAACACAATCCATTGTTCAACAAAAATGGCATGATCACACGAGGGCAATGTTGACGTTGAGCCCCCAAGCTCCATGGACGAATTCCTCTATGACTTCGGCTAGGATCAGAGTTGATGATGAAGGCACCCGCCTGATCATGACGATTTGACGCGAAGCGTAGTCCTTGGTCCAGGAAAGGTGACCAGTTGAGCCAGCAACACAGATGCCGACGTCGACGATGAAGTTCGGTTCCGACATGTAGATCACGTCGGAGCCAATCTGAATTCCCATCACCCCGCAGCGACTGCCAGCAAGGACCTGCATGGGCCACACATGTCGTGGTGTTTCAAATCGGTTGAGTGGCTTGGTAAGGCTGTAACTTCTATGAAAAAACATATTAGTCAAGATGCATGTTGTTTAGTTATCCTAACCTTTTGAAGTCATGATTATGATATTGTCATGGTGCACTGTCCTGCTTATGATTTTGGTGATGATAGTCTGCTAGATATGATTTTCCCTACTTGTAATTAGCCAGTTTGAATAGGATGGCATGTTTTCGTTCGATGTTGACAATTCTAGGCCATTGGATGATACGTAGCTGCTTTTGTATCGCTCCACATTTACCTGGGGTCAATATTAATGCTCCTATTAATAATTAGAGCCTTTAGTCATGCTATTATATATGTTTAACAAATGGATGTGATTGTTATGGGCATATCTCTTGATGCCGGAATTTGGGAATTGCAACTCTTTACATAGGCTTGCTAAATAACCCTTGGTACTATCTACTTAGACTAGATGAAGATATTTGATACTTTACCCACGCATGAGTAGTGTAGGTGTTGTGCAATTTGCTATTTCTTAGGTGATGATGAATGGGTTCCAGAACATAGGTTTTGTTTGTGGTTTGGTTAATATTACGATTGCTTAAACTGTTGTGGAGTAGCTCGCTACTATTATATCCTCACCAGCTATATGAGTGGTGCATAATCTTTATCTCCGCTGAACACAAACTATATTTTTCTGTCTCTTGTTATGTTCATTTGAGAGAGATCTAACATCGTTGTTTCTTTGATTATGACGAGAGCTAAAGGGGAAAAACAACCCTGGAAGTCAGAGTGTCAAGGAGGGAAGCTGATACAATCCTCGTGTAGTCAACTTTCAAGCTGATCCAGATAGCGAGTTAGTTCTGGTGAGTCCCTAGTCTCCCTTCTCTCTCCATGTGCCTTGACATGGTCCAGACATCGAGCTATGGTCAGTTGGGGTTCTGGCCACTGAACCAATGATTTAGGGTGGGTAGGGGTTATGTGATCATGTGACATGTGTTTGGTGGTCTCTGGCCAACACAACATTCCATATAGACCTCCTCTCCACTCCTTGACATGGTCTTGTGCTCCTGGTATGCGAATACCTACGGCCTCATCCACACACGGCGCCGAGCTCGCCACAAGGGAGGGATGACTACTTGCTCCGCACGTTGCATTGGATTTCATGCCGACAAGGATGGGGGCCACCATGGGGCGGTCAGTTTGGTTTAATTATATCTAAGGAGGAGTGCGTGGAGGCGGAGGCAGAGGAAAGAAGACTAGACATGAGCGAGGAATGTTGGCCGGTGGTGATCTGATGGAGTGAAGGGCAAGGAATCCACGGTTTTGGTCGCCGTGATACCAAGGTTGAGATGCATCAATCAATTATTAAGTTGCTAGGCAATCGAAAAGAAAAAGGTCCGCGCACCCATACGAAGATTGATATGCATATGTTTTGTTTAATCAGCATCCATGCGTATCATTGCATATGCATCAGTTTCATTTAATCAACATGGATCAGTTTCATTGAATCAAAAAATTGAACCAGAATAGTTTAGAATATTTTTAGAGTGAATTCTGGTTTTTACCCTCTATTTTGACATTTTTTACACCAATTACCCTATTTAGCAGAATTTCATCCATTTTACATTATTTAGCAAAAGTGTTGCCACAGTTCACCATGTTTAAAATTTATGAGTGTTCTGACCGATGGGTCCCAATTGTAAGGTCTAGCTAGATGCCACATCGACAGGTTTTTTCTTGATGCTTTTTCTGCACGCCGAACCGCACCGCCCTAGCTTCTTCTGATAAGCTAGGCTCGATATGATTGCACTATAGTATCTCAGGAAACATATACTTATTCTTCGCTGGTCCACATATGTTCACCACGGGGTAAATTGAGGTAACACTTTTGCTAAATGGGGTAAAATGGATAAAATCCCACTAAACGGGGTAATTAGTGTCAAAAATGGCAAAATAGGGGGTAAAAACCGGAATTCACTCATTATTTTATATATTAAATAAATACAATAGGAGAAAAAGAAAAATAACCAAGTAAAAATAAATAAAAAGATCAAATAAAACAGCAAAAACACTGCAAAATCAAAAGAAAAAATAGGTTTTGTTAATTTTTCCCGTCATAGCAATCCTTAGTCCACTGGTTTTTGTAAATTCATGAAATTTCTTTTTATTTATTAAACATTGTGTTAACTTCATGAAAAGTAGTAGCAGCAGCCAACGGAAGTGTAGACATGGTCAGGAGGAGGAGAGCTGCTGCTTCAAATAGTTTTTCGAGACAACTGCATTATGATCTGCTGAGAGGAGAAGAGACGCTAGCAGTCAAGACTAAAGAACATATATAGGTACACCCGAGATACCAAATACTACTTTCAAGATGCATATTTGTTATTGACCTTATTTTCTTTAGCAGGTTGAATCACTAATGTTACTGAATTTCTTTGTGACCATCCACTAAAGGTGACTCTTGCTGAGCCATTTTGTTGGTACGATTACATAATCTACACAGACTCTATCGTCCCTTGCTAAAGGAGACCTCTGAAGAAATTGTCTTACAAAATGCATAAATCTCTTTTGATGGTATGATATCCATAATCTTCTTTGATGTGCAATACATCTTCTATTTTTAATTACTGATGTGTTCTGAACATATTTCAGAATAATCAAAATATCTTGATATTCGCAGGTTACTTTGGTCTGACTTACGGGGTAAAGAAAGCTTTTGTCTGGATTAGTTCGCTTCCAATCATTCTCATGTTTTAATGTTGTGAGTTACTTCCGCATATATGCACACCCGAAAGTGTTGACAAGTATTGGTCTGAGCAGTTGAAGGAAGATGATACAAAAATAGTCGAAGGACGGTCAGCCTATTTAGAGCAGTTGAAGGAAGATGATACAAAAATAGTCGAAGGACGGTCAGCCTATTTCTTTCATTCAACTCTCATTAGTCTTGCATGGCCTTAAAATAGTACTGTGGCGTGGGCAACTAAGAAGAATCATTACCACCTCTGAAGCAAATCTTCATTCAATTCTATATACATAAGAACATGCCCTCCTTTAATTTTCCTTATTGACTTTTATCCTTTGACCCTTATATAACTACTTCAGTTCAACACCTTTAATCTAATTATGTTCACCTTTGCGGAATCAGTAAGATACATACTTCACCATTCTCTCTTCATTTTCATATTTGTTCGGTTTACGTACATGCCTTTGTTTTGGAACAGGTCATCCTGACTTCCCAAACCATGGATATTTCAGACTTAAAATATTATCTAGAATAGAATATTGAATGCATAATATGCTTATGAATTGTCATGTTCAGTTATTGACCAAAAGATCATCATCGTGCTATGTTCAAAAGATTTCTCCCTTGAATGGTCTTGCCTTATGAAGTCAAAATTGCATCACCATTTTATTTCATCATGATTTTTTTTCATGCTAATTGTTGTATAATGTTGCCTTCACTAAATGTAGGAGTGGTTCGGCTTTTTATGTGCAGAAATTATGGGACAAACTGAATTGGCAATTTATGTTCTCGCTGTCATCAACTCTTACACACTATTATTTTTCCCACTTTTCAAGTGCCAGCACTCAGTTCCTATTAATGGAGGTGATTGTTTGTTTTCTTCACCATGACGATAAGTAGTGAGTTATGATGCGGGCACATAAGAAGAATCATTACCACATCTGAAGCAAATCTCCAATGCCAATTTGATTTGTGCTATATTTTTTATTCTTTGTGGGCAATTTGATGCACAAATGTTTGTCAGGGCCACGATATTTTGCCAGTGGGAACTGAAACCACTAATTTTAATATTTTTTAAAGGAAATGTTATGTATTTTTTCTAGCCAGTTCTGCATTGTTCAATCTCATGAAATGGTTTTAATTTAGCCAAGAAACGATATGGCTGAAAGCATATCCAAATTATTTATATTTCATTTGTCTAACATATCCCATTTTTCCTACAACAGTTCCCGCAACAATGTGCGGGGTGTCATCTAGTTTGAATGAATGAGTGAGGGAATAGGGGCTTAACAGAGGGAGGTGACATAGTGCACGCGGAGTCGTGGCTTTTTGTCGTGATTGTGCATATAAAAATAACAAAATATAAATGAATACCTCGATAAATAAATAACAAAACTACAATTTAAAAAGAAAATAAAAACTTCAAAGAGATGGATAAAAAACATTAAAGAAAATATTGATAAAAACGTAAAAACAATTCAACCGTCTGTGCATTAGAATTACTGTAATCCTTAGCAAATGTATTCGTTTATTAATTACTTGGTAGGGTTACAAAATAAATGTTTATCTCGATCATGCGAGTCTAGCTGCACCGGTTACTTGATACATGTATATTTAACTTTAAAAATACTCTACCTTCTAGCTTGCGTCAAAACACACTGATGGCATTATCCAATTTTTAATTACTCAAGTATTTAATTTACGCTTAATAATAGAAGGACAGCCTCAGTAGGCATTGCTAGCTTAAAAACCAGCGGCAGATCCACGTTTTTAGGCCAAGCTTGGCCAATAACTATCTTTTCGTACGGTTTTAGGGTTAAACATGTCTTTTTTACTCTTTTCTATAATATATATAGAAGGTTGGGAGATCTCAGGGTGGGCTATCACACATTCGCCCAACCTTCTTGAGAAACTCTTCTACTAGACGTGCTTCGGGGTGGCAAATAATATATATATATCGATTGTACCAAGTATTAGAGCATCTCCAGCCGTTGGAGCACCAAGAACACCACCGAACCAAAAAAGTAGGTGTCTTGGGGGTCCAAATGCTTCATCCGGCCGAAATATGGGTGCATGAGGAGGGCATCTTCTCAGCCACACCCCACCCCAATCAAAAGTTTGTGAGGAAAATGACTAAGTGGGCCAAGAAAAAAGACATGTGGTGAGACACGATTCGCCGAAACTTCTGCCGGCGCCCCCAAAAGCCCCCAACGTGCTGCTTTTTTCCTGGGTTTGCCGGCGCTATTTTGATGTCCTGTGGGGGCGCTGGGGGCGTTCCTGGGCCGTTTTTCGGCAAAAAGATGGTCCGAGCGTAAAACCGAGCCTAAAAAGGTGTCGTGGGGGACGTCCTGGGGGTGGGGGGGGGGGTGGAGATGCTCTTAGTTAGAGCTCGCCTGCAGAACACCCGGGCCATGGCCCGATACGCACATGCGATGTACTGGTTACTTTTAGGTTCGTTGAACACATGGCTCTCTTCTTGGTGTATCTACCTGATTTTTGTTCATGATATTATCTTTTTTTCTTGTTTTCGACTAGTTTCTTGTGGGTTTTTTTAATCAATTTTTTTTCTTGAATTCTTTTAATTATCTTTGCCTCTTTTTTCATTTCCCTATTATTTGTTGTTCTTTTCCCACATTTTTCTCTTTCTTTATTTTCTGTGATTTTCTTCTTACTTATTTTACTTATGCAATTAGAAAATAACAGTACACATGACCAACGTATGTATTTTAAATAAATGATGAATATTTTTTTACACAATGAAATTTATTTAATATATGATGAGTATTTTTTTTAAATACGCGATAAAAAAATTCAAGTGTATTTTCTATTTTATGTCCTAAATGATTATTTTCCAAACTTATGTGAATATATTTTTAAATGTGAGAATACTTTAATAATTACATGGACATTTTTAGAAATATGTGAACACTCTTTGCGAATACATGTAATTTCGTTTTGAATAAAAGATTTTTTTACGAACTAAATGAATATTTTTCGAAATAGGTAAATCATATTCAAAAGTACAAGAACATTTTATTTAGAATATATTAACAAATTTCAAATGTATTATATATTTTGAAATGAGTAAGGACCTTTTTAATACGAACTATTTCTGTCAATAGTGCAAATAAAAAGCATTACCTAGAATAAAACAGACATATTTTTTATAATATAATAAAATAATCATAAGTTGATAAAATAAGAAAGGCCAGTAAAAATATATAAAAGAACAAATAAAGCAGCAAAAACACTGCAAAGTCACAAACAAACAGAAATGCGTCAACCAGGCTAACCGACAAGTGGCCATTGCGAGTAAAAGATGAGCATTCGGCGAGGGAAAATGTTTTAAATAAGTCGGATGATTTCTTGTCTTTATCCATCACGTCCGGAGCCGTCCGATCCCACATGATCGTGTGGCGCGAGCGCTATCTCCCACACAAGAAGGTAGCGAATGCTCTGTCTTCCACACGCAAAAGTATCCAAAGTTCGTGACATGTGGTAGCGTTCGGACAACTGCCTATTTAAATGATCTTTTTTAACGTACTCCATATGCAGTGATTTTGCTAGGTAACTACACATGTGATGGTACAAATACTAGAACACCATCTTTCTCGATGCTGATTGTGGTAAAGTGAAGGTTGCTAATGTTTAGAGTAGCACCATTGACGCCACCACCTTCTTCGACGCATGCCATCGTAGCATCATCGAAGCAGCCGGGTCACCATTGCTGCACCGCTGCAGTCGTTGCATTATCGTTGGTGCAGCCATGTCCATCATTGCAACACTTTCGTGGCCCTGGAACACGTTGCCGCAACATCATCATGGTTGTCGAAGCAGGACGTCGTGGCTGTCCAACCATGTCGTCACAACATCATCGCTGCCATCCAAGTACAACACCGACGTTAGAAGCATGTTGCCGCACCATTGCCATGGTCGTCGAAGCACGTCCCGTAGCATCACCGCGACCGTCGAAGTCTGCCATTGAAGCATTGTCGTGGCCGTCAAAGCGCCATCGCGGCGGTCGATGTAGCACGCCTCGTAGCATCACCATGTCCGTCGAAGCATGCTGAGTATTACCGAGCGGCAAGGTGCACCGACGCGAGCTGCAATGGAGCAAGGTCGGTGCCGCGACGGAGCATCATGGGGCGCGCTGCACTAGTCCATTTTATGTACGGATTGCTGTACTAATCCATTTCATGTACGGATTGCTTAGGACACGTACGTATGACCGGTCAAGGAAACTGAATCCCGGGCGGGCTCGCTGTCGATCCATCTATATAAGCTAGGTACCCAGATGGCAAGCAGCTAGCGAGTTCAGGGTTACACGTACATACCTAGCTACTTGATCCATCTCGTACGTGCGTAGCTAGCTCTGCGATGGCCGACGGCAAGCTGGATCCTCCCGCCGGCTACGCCTTCGACCCAGCCGAGCACGAGCTGATCACCAAGTTCCTCCGCCCACGGATCGCCGACGCCTTCTTCGCCAGCCGCCTCATCCACGAGTTCGACGCCTACTCCGCCGCCCCCGGCGACCTCGTCGAGATGTATCAACACGCGCAAGGAACGGACAAGGGCGACGGGAAAGGGGGCGTCTGGTACTTCTTCACCCCTGCCCGTCGTCACCAGACCAAAGGCGGCCGCGGTGGCGGGAGGCGACAGCGTGGCGTGGCCGACGCCGGCGAGGGTTACTACTGGCACTCGGAGAAGGGCGGGATACCCGTGCTAGACAACCAAGGTAAACTCGTAGGCCATAGACGAAACCTCAGCTACGTCAAGAAGTTGCCGGGAGAGAAAGAGAGGATCAGGATCGGCTGGTGCATGAACGAGTACAGCGATGACAAGCAAGACGGCTTGGTGCTCTGCAAGGTCTGCGTGTCTCGTCACAGGAGCGAGACCACATACCACGAGGTAATCAATGCTCCCGGTTCCAGGAAAAGGAAGGCCGCCGACGTCCAGCACCCGGATGCTCCACGTCCCCAAACCCCACGCCGCCAGGAACCGCCGATCGTCCAACAACCCGGGATGCTTCACGAGTATGGGCGCTGGTTCATGTCCGACGAAGGCGAGACGTTCTTGCCGCCCGGAGCTGTGGACGACGGAAGCGTGGATCCAGGCGGGTTCTTCACCGACGACATGCTTCAAGATTTTCCCGTGCTCCATGACGCTGTGGTGGCGCAGGGGTTCTTGCCCGGCAAACTCGACGGCGAAGTCCAAGAAGGCACTAGTGCTGCAGATGATGAAGACGAGGCCTTCCGGTGCACGTTAGATGAGCTGCTCGGCTTGTGCGACGACACGACTGTACTAGTCTAGGAGAGTGGATCCTTTCACCACGTGAGGGCCGAGTGCGTGATGAAGAACTCCGAAACCTGCATCCAGGAGATGATCCAAGAGATGATGTACTAGTCTTGCTTAGCTTTGATGTATGTCATTGTCATGGCACAAAAGGTGTCTTGCTAATTGTATTGTGATGATGAACAAGCAATTAATCCGTGTGCAGCAGCCGAATTGATTAATTTCTCCATTTTTTTCTCCATATATTCATTTTGTATTACGTATGTAATGGTTAGGTTTTTTTTATCAGTAATGGTTAGTGTTTCAGTTTCTCTGTTCGTGATTGAAAAGGTGCTTGATTGTTTCATCTATCCAAATCCAAGTACCCATTTCCCCTCAAAACGTACAGGGCATCACGGGATATAATCCCTCTCCCCTCCTCTCCCGTGTCGCTCTTGCGAGCGACCGGGGTGAACCCTAGCTGCCGTGACCTGTCCTCCCTCTCCTCTGCTCTCCTCCCTCGCCGCCGCCCAGCGACGCCGTCGGGCGAAGCCCGGTCGGTGGGGGCGGCGGCGGGGCCTCTTCTTCCTCGCCCTCGTGCTCCGCGGCTGGCGTGAGACAGCCGGTCGAGTGGGGGCGCCGGTCTTTGGCAGGGCCGGCGGCGCGGCGGCGTGCTCGGAGTTCGGCGGCGGGGTTGCCTGGTGGGGACACGATGTCGAGTGGCAGGCTCGTTTATGGTGTGGCGGCCGCTGGGATTCCCGATCTGGGCAGTGGCGTGCTGGCGCGGATCCGGCCCGACCCTCCCGGATCCGGCTCCTGGATGGCGGCGGGCGGCGCGGGACGGTGGCTGAGGTCGGTCTTGACCTCGGAGTGGGGTGGTCTGCAGCGGCGCTGCTGTGGCCTGGTGGTTGTCTGATATGCGCGCGGCAACTGCGGGTCTCTCCGGCGGCGGTTCATCAGCGTCGGACTCGGGTGAGCTCCCTCCCTCTTCTTTGGACTCAGCGACGCGCTTGTCGGGTCGGGGTGGCGCCATGGTGTGGTGGTGCGCGCGAGGCCTGCCGGTGGTGGCACGGGACTTCGGGAAGGGGCAGGGTGCCCCTGCCGGTGGTGAAAACCCGTTCTGCTTTGCCAGGCCGACGGCACCGGCGTTCTAGCGTCGTCCTCTTCTTGAAGGCGCCGTCGCGGCATCTCATTTGTCGTCGGAGTGCTCCGGGGGAAACTCTAATCCTTGGATTGGGCGGTGGCGACACAATGGTGTCGTTCCCTTGCTGAAGGCGTCGCTTTGGAGCTCATTGTTCGTCCTACACGACTTCTCCTCCTCGCGGTGGCCCGCCCACGGTTGAGGGCCCCGACATCTTCGTAGTAGTGCTTATTATGTTCATCTGATGTTGGCTAGGATTTTGTCGGGGTAGTGTTGCTGTTATCAGCGTCCTTGTATCCGGCCTTGTGTGTGTGTGTGTGTGTGTGTGTGTGTGTGTTTGTATCGGCAGGTTCAGTAGGTTGAGGAGCAACTCTTTGCTCTATTGGCCGGGGTGAAGATACCCCGAACAAGCCCCTCAAAGGATTATGTTCCATAGTAACAAGTGACAGTAAATTTCAGCACACTATATAATTTTTTCCTTACCAAATTCCACCTACCAAAGGCGCTTCACTCCCTGGCAACGGCGCCAGAAAAGAGTCTTGATGACCCACAAGTATAGGAGATCTATCGTAGTCCTTTCGATAAGTAAGAGTGTCGAACCCAACGAGGAGCAGAAGGAAAGGACAAGCGGTTTTCAGTACGGTATACTCTGCAAGCACTGATATTATCGGTAACAGATAGTTTTGTGATAAGGTAATTTGTAACGGGTAACAAGTAATCAAAGTAAATAAGCTGCAGCAAGATGTCCCAATCCTTTTTGTAGCCAAGGACAAGCCTGGACAAACTCTTATATGAAGGAAAACGCTCCCGGGGACATATGGGAATTATCGTCAAGCTAGTTTAAATCACGCTCATATGATTCGCGTTCGTTACTTTGATAATTTGATATGTGGGTGGACCGGTGCTTGGGTACTGCCCTTCCTTGGACAAGCATCTCACTTATGATTAACCCCTATTGCAAGCATCCGCAACTACAAAAGAAGTATTAAGGTAAACCTAACCATAGCATGAAACATATGGATCCAAATCAGCCCCTTACGAAGCAACGCATAAACTAGAGTTTAAGCTTTTGTCACTCTAGCAACCCATCATCTACTTATTACTTCTCAATGCCTTCCTCTAGGCCCAAACAATGGTGAAGTGTCATGTAGTCGACGTTCACATAACACCACTAGAGGAAAGACAACATACATCTTATCAAAATATCGAACGAATACCAAATTCACATGACTACTTATAGCAAGACTTCTCCCATGTTCTCAGGAACAAACGTAACTACTCACAAATCATATTCATGTTCATAAACAGAGGGGTATTAATATGCATTAAGGATCTGAACATATGATCTTCCACCAAATAAACCAATTAGCATCAACTACAAGGAGTAATCAACACTACTAGCAACCCACAGGTGCCAATCTGAGGTTTTGGGACAAAGATTGGATACAAGAGATGAACTAGGGTTTTAGAGGAGATGGTGCTGGTGAAGATGTTGATGGAGATTGACCACCTCCCGCTGAGAGGATCGATGGTGATGATTTCCCCCTCCCGGAGGGATGTCTCCCCGGCATAACAGCTCCAACGGAGCCCTAGGTTGGTTCCGCCAAGGTTTTGCCTCGTGGCGGCGGTGTTTCGTCCCGAAAGCTTGCTTATGATTTTTTCCAAGGTGAAAGACTTCATATAGCAGAATATGGGCACCGAAGGCCTGCCAGGGGGCCCACGAGGCAGGGGGCGCGCCCCCACCCTCGTGGCCAGGGTGTGGGCCCCCTCTGGTTGATTCTTTCTCCAGTATTTTTTATATATTCCAAAACGTGCCTCCGTGAAGTTTCAGGACTTTTGGAGCTGTGCAAAATAGGTCTCTAATATTTGCTCCTTTTCCAGCCCAGAATTCCAGCTGCCGGCATTCTCCCTCTTCATGTAAACCTTGTAAAATGAGAGAGAATAGGCATAAGTATTGTGACATAATGTGTAATAACAACCCATAATGCAATAAATATCGATATAAAAGCATCATGCAAAATGGACGTATCAGAGGTCGACCATGGAAGCCATTTTCTTGGTACGACAACTTATGGAGAGATATATGGAGCAAAAGAAGGACTTGCATATGGTGTTCATTGACGTGGAGAAGGCCTATGATAAGATACCGCGGAATGTCATGCGGTGGGCCTTGGAGAAATACAAAGTCCCAGCAAAGTACATTACCCTCATCAAGGACATGTATGATAATGTTGTGACAAGTGTTCGAACAAGTGATGTCGACACTGATGACTTCCCGATTAAGATAGGACTGCATTAGGGGTCAGCTTTGAGCCCTTATCTTTTTGCATTGGTGATGGATGAGGTCACAAGGGATATGCAAGGAGATATCCCATGGTGTATGCTCTTTGTGGATGATGTGGTGCTAGTTGACGATAGTCGGACGGGGGTAAATAGGAGTTAGAGTTATGGAGACAAACCTTGGAATTGAAAGGGTTTAGGCTTAGTAGAACTAAAACCGAGTATATGATGTGCGATTTCAGTACTACTAGGTGTGAGAAGGAGGAGGTTAGCCTTGATGGCCAGGTGGTACCCCAGAAGGACACCTTTCGGTATTTGGGGTCCATGTTGTAGGAGGATGGGGGTATTGATGAAGGTGTGAACCATCGAATCAAAGCCGGATGGATGAAGTGGCGCCAAGCTTCTGGCATTCTCTGTGACAAGAGAGTACCACAAAAGCTAAAAGGCAAGTTCTGCAGGACAGCGGTTTGACCCGGAATGTTGTATGGCGCTGAGTGTTGGCCGACTAAAAGGCGACATGTTCAACAGTTAGGTGTGGCGGAGATGCGTATGTTGTGATGGATGTGTGGCCACACGAGGAAGGATCGAGAGTCCGGAATGATGATATACGAGATAGAGTTGGGGTAGCACCAATTGAAGAGAAGCTTGTCCAACATCGTCTGAGATGGTTTGGGCATATTCAGCGCAGGCCTCCAGAAGCTCCCGTGCATAGCGGACGGCTAAAGCATGCGGAGAATGTTAACAGAGGGCGGGGTAGACCAAATTTGACATGGGAGGAGTCTGTTAAGAGAGACCTGAAGGATTGGAGTATCACCAAAGAGCTAGCTATGGACAGAGGTGCGTGGAAACTTGCTATCCATGTGCCAGAGCCATGAGTTGGTTGCGAAATCTTATGGGTTTCACCTCTAGCCTACCCCAACTTGTTTGGGACTAAAGGCTTTGTTGTTGTTGTTGAAAAAATAGTTCCTGTACAAAAATAAGTGCCCACTCATTTAAAAATATGTAATTGAATTTAGAAAGTGTTTGACTATTCTAAATAAAAAATTATTGTACTTTCAAAAATGATTCATGAACTATCTAGACAAATATCCATATAATTTATAATAGATACTCATGTATTTAGAAAATGATTTTCTTTTTTCCTAAGAATGTTCACATGTTTTATAAAATTTACATGTAATTATCTTTATTTACCCTACCTCTGTGTATTGCGGCATGTGCATATATATTTTGGAATTCATCCATATGTTGTAACCTCCGTATATATTATTTTGTAGGAAAGCAAGGATTCTCAAATGATGACTTTCTTGCAAGTATTGGGGTCCAGAAACAGTAACCTGAAGCTATCAACAATGTGGTGGTGGTGCACCATGAAGCAAAAGAAGCAGTCGAGCACACATTGGTTGTACAGCAGTAGGAACTTCATGCTATGAAGAAGGCCCTAGGTGAGCAGAAAATAGAACTTGGAGCCGTTAAGAAGACCCTAGCAGAGCAACAACTAGAACTTGAAGCTGTCAAGATGGACCTAGAAGAGCAGCAGCAAGAACATGAAGCATGTCGTGCCAGGTGCGTAGCATGAACTTCAATATGTGAAGATTACGTACACTTTTACACTAGCAAAAACATACTTGAAGGTGTCAAGAAGGCTCTGCCAGAGCGGCAAGACTAAATGGAATGCCTGATAATGGCCGTGTTAGATCTGCATAATCATCTTGAATCTATCAACACTTCCCTTACCGAAAAAGGCTTTCTCCCCTCTTTATAAAAAAAGCAACCATCGAGCACAAAGTTAACAAGGTTCCGACCACAAAAACACACACACACAGCCACCGCAGGCAGTTCCGACGAACACACACACACAGTCGAAACCCAAGTTCAGCTGTGGGCACAGCACAACAAGCCCAACATCGGCGCAAGACACACACAACAAACATAACGGCGGTGGCGAGGTGTAGAAGATCTAATCCGGCTCCGGCGCTGGTGGGGGAAGCGGTGGAGCCATAAGGAGAGCCATCGAGCGAAGCTGGATGATGATGGAGGTGATGGCGTCTATCTCCCGGGGACGGCTAAGCGGCCGCCAAAACTGCAACTAACCAGACCATTTGAACAAAGCGTCAGTAGCACGTCGAAAAGGAATGCGCTGAATCAAAAGTTTATTCCTAACAGTCCACAGCGTCCAGGTTAGCACCCCGATGATCAGCCACCTAATGTGGCGAATTGAGGGAGCTGACGCCTGGAGTTCCGCGAAAAGAGCGGGGAAGTTGTTGTGGTCCCTGCTTCCACCCACTATTTCACGGAAACAGCTCCATAGGAACTGCGCGGACAAGCATGTGAAGAAGATATGGTTCAAATCCTCTTCAGGCCCGCAGAGCGGGCATCGCCCATCCCCTGGGCCGTTGTGCTTCAGGACCTCCACGCCGGATGGGAGGCAGCCGCGAATCCACTGTCACAAGAAAATCCTAATCTTCAAGGGGAGCCATATATCCCAGATGGTGGTGTGTACCTCATGACCCAGCGAAGCTGTGATGGCCTGGTATAGAGATTTAGTGGAGAATTGCTCAGATGGCTCTAGACGCCACCTGGCACGGTCTTCTCCTACCTCAAGATCAGGTTCGTGCAGCGCGATGCATTCCAGCAGCTCATGCCAGTCCGCGTTCTCAGGCAGGCCAAACGCTCTCCGGAACGCGAGTTGCCCTAAGTCAATAAGGGTCGTCGCGACAGAGATCCGCGGGTCAACCGCGATGGAGAATAGGTAGGGAAAACGTGCCGCGAGGGGTAAGTCTCCAGCCCATCTATGGAACCAGAACATCGTGGAGGTGCCCGATCCAACCGCGATCAAGGTGCCGATGCGGAGGATCGGTAGGAGCTGTATGATGGATTGCCAGAACTAGGAACCTCCAGACCACTGGCAGAAGGTGAGAGGCTGGCCACGGAGGTATTTCTGCTGAATGAGGTGAAGCCACAGGCCACCCTGTCCGTTGGCAATCCGCCAAAACCATCTCGTTAGGAGGGCAATGTTCATGCGTTTGGAGGACATGATCCCGAGACCACCCTGGTAGGGCGGTTTACAAATCTCCGACCAACGAACCATGTTGTATTTCTACTTGTCGCCCTCGCCGGCCCAGAAGAAGCGCCCCTGAACTATGGCAATCTCGTGATCAGAGTCTCAGGAAGGCTGTAGAAGCTCATGATGAATAAGAGAAGGATGGCCAGGGACGAGTTAATAAGCACTGTCAGGGCCGCCTTCGAGAGACATCGGCCCTGCCAAGCCTCGATGCGGTGTTGAAGCTTCCCAACTGTGGGGCGAAGCTCAGCCACCGTGAGCCTCAAATCACTAATGGGGATCCCCAGATAGGTCGTGGGGAAACACCCAAGCTGGCAATTGAGCTGATCCGTGATGCTCTGCCGTTCGTCTTGGGAGTATCCCAAGACCATTACCACACTCTTATTGAAGTTGATCCCGAGGCCAGACATCTGCTGGAAGCATATCAGGAGGAACTTCAAGTTCATGATGTCGGTCGCCGAGCCTTCCACCATGATAATGGTGTCATCCGCATATTGGAGGAGGGAGATCCCGTTCCCCCCCCCCCCCCCCAACTAGATGCGGGGCTATGCCCTTAATGTGGCCCGCAGCCTTGGCTTTATCTAAGATGGCTGTCAGAGCATCGACAACCATGTTGAAGAGGAACGGTGAGAAGGGGTCGCCCTGGCACATCCCACAAGATGTGGGGAAGAATGGGCCAACCTCGCCATTAATGTTCACCGCGGTCCGGCCTGAGGATACCATTTGCATCACTCGGGAGACCCACCTGTCGTTGAAGCCCTTCCGCAGCAAGCATTCCCGAAGGAAGGGCCAACTGACCGTGTCATACGCCTTGTGGAAATCCAGTTTCAGGAAGACTGCCTTGAGGTGTTTGGAGTGAACCTCATGGAGTGCTTCGTGAAAAACCAGAACTCCGTCAAGGATATACTGGCCCTGAATAAATGCCGACTGATCAGGATGAGTGATCCCGTCGGCAATGGGGGCCACCCTAAGGGCGTACCCCCTCGCGAGGATGCGGAAGATGACATTAATCACCGTAATCGGCCGAAACTGGCGAATATCCGAAGCCCCAGTTACTTTGGGGATGAGGGTGATGATCCCAAAGTCCAGCCTGGCGAGGTCAATGGACCCTACAAAGAATTCCTCAGACAAGGCCATCACCTCCGGTTTTATTACCTCCCAGAAAGTCTGGAAGAACTTCACTGGGAGGCCATCCGGACCGGGGGCCGAAGAAGGGTTCATACCCTTAATTGTCGCCCACACTTCAGCCTTAGAGAACGGGGCCGTAAGGGCCGCGTTGTCCGCAGGAGAGACACAACTGTGGGCCGGCCAGATGTCTTGCGCCAGGGCAAGACCTCCCCGAGGGGAGGCAGAGAATAGGTCTCTGTCAAAGCCGACTACATGGGCCCGGATGTCCTCTGGCAGCTGCAGGAGGGTCTCGCCGTCCCAGAGAAGCGGGATGGAATTACGGCGACGACGACCGTTGGCAATGGCCTGGAAGTAGGCGGTATTGGCATCCCCCTTGAGGACCCAATTCTGCGTACCTCGCAAGCGCCAGTAGGCCTCCTCGTCCGTGTAGATGACCGTGAGCTAGTCTTCCAGGTCGTACCTAAGCATCCACTCCTCAGCAGAGAGGCCTGCGGCATCAGCCCGCAGATCGAGGGCCTGGATGGCCTCAAGAAGGGCTTTCTTACGCTCGCGAATGTCACGGCCCACATTTGCACCCCATCCTTTCATGAATTGCCGGGACCGCTTAGCACAAAAGTGTCAGGAGTCAACGGCCGAAAGGGCGCGATGGGGGGCATCACGCGCCTCGCGCCACCGGGCGGCCACCACTGACACAAACCGAGGTTGGCGCAACCAGAAGGGAGAACTTGAAGTCATCAAGAATGCTAAGAAAGAGAAAACGTTAGCTATCGAAAGAAGCTTAATGATCTTGATAGGACGCTTAAGTACATCGCCACGATTGCGACGCCAGGATCCCATGTCTATAGCTGAGCAAACAAACCCCATCATACTAGTGCATTGTTTGATGGTCATGAAAATGCGCCATGTGCCTAATTTTATTGTGTGGCTCTGTCCCATGGTTTTTTATTGTAATGGTTCAGAAAGTCTGTGTGATAATTGTCTGTCATTTAATCGAGTAAGGATAGCTGACTTGGCATTAAAATTGAAATCTCGCACAAATTCATATACGAATTATAAAAATGATTAAATTTTCAAATATGCCCGCCAATTGCAATATATAATAAATTGACCGCATCTACAAATTGGGATAGGTATGCATGCCGTCGCCCGCGTATGGCATTGGATCCACATGTAAGAAGCCAAATTACCCACGTCTGGACCCACTTGGTAGCAGCCATGTCAGCATCTCATTGGGTCTTCATGCCAGAATAGTTGACCGGTCAAATGCATCATCGTAATTGTTAGTGACGGTCAACGTCACAGAAAAAATGATGGCTGGTCATCCATGGAGTCATGCGCCTCCTACACGAAAGCAAAAAGGGAAAAAAAATGGAGTTTATATGCGTCCTTTGTAGGTTCCATGATGAATATGCCATGGAGTGGCCAGGGTTTACTTTCTATATACAAATTGTATCGTTACTATTATTGGCTCACATTTAGGAATCGGTTATTATAAAACCGTGCTACGTGACCATAACCGTGTGATTAAAAAGTCATGTCTAATATTAATTCTCTAAATGAAAAAGTAAAAAAAGTAAAAAAAGAAAATCAAAAGAAAACTAAAGAAACAGAAAAAATAGAAAAAGAAGAACAGCAAAAGGGGAATAAACAAAAAGCCAAAAATAATAAAATAAATCAAGACGGTTCTGCAGGCAAGCTCTAGGTAATGCCCGGTACAAGCGATATATATCATTTGGCGCCCGACAGCACGTCTGATAAAAGAGTCTCTCAAGAAGGTTGGCCTAATAACACGGTTCTGCCGCCTATTATTTAGCTAGCAATGGCTACTGATTCAGTCCCTCTCATCTTAAATGTGAAATGAATACTTGACGAAATAAAAAATGGATAAGGACATTAGTGTGTTTTGATGCAAGCTACAAGGTAGAGTGAAAAAATGTTAAATAAACATGATATCAAGTAACCCATGCAGCTAGACTCCTATATTTGTGATTTTCCAGTGCTTTTGCCCTTTTTTGTTCTTTTTATATATTTCCACTTGGTTGTTTTACTTTTTCTCCTCTTACATATATAGTATTTCTAAAGTATTCTTGTTCAATTTTTCTTTGTGCACATTTGACAAAATAGTTTGTGTAAACAAAAAAAATGCTTACTCACGATAAAACTATTCTAAATAAATTTTTCTTATACTATCAAACCAATTCACCTATTTAGAAAAATATTCATTTAGTTTCTAAATAAATCTTTAGAAAAAAATCTTGAATTTACAAAGTGTGTTTATGTATTTTAGAAAATGTACATGTGATTGTTAAAGTAGCCATGCTTATGAAACAATTCACATAATTTTGAAAAGAAATCATATAAAACAGAATATACACTTAAAAAAAATTATCTGTATTTAAGAAAATAGCCATTGTATATCAAAAAACATTCATCGTGTGTTAAAAAAATTCATCAGGTGATTAAAATATGTAAATCATATGATAAAAAAGTCATGTTGTTCATTTTCTAAATGAAAAGGGATAATAAGTCAAAACAAAAAAATTATGAAAGAACTAAGACAGGAAAGGAAAAAAAAAAGGAAAAGAGGGAAATAAAGAAAAGGCAAAACTAATAAAAACGAAACTGATGCATACCTTTTTCTTTCCGTTTGCCTGCTAGCTTAATAATTGATTGAAGCATCTCAATCTTGGTATCACGGCGACCAAGCCATGGACGCCTCGCCCTTCACTCCCTCAAAACACCACCTCCCGACCTCCCTCACTTTTGTCTAGTCTTCTTTCCTCTGCTCTGCCTTCGCCTAATTAAACCAAACTGCCCACAGCATGAAGGCCCCCATCCTTGGCGGCATCAAATCCAATGCTACGCGGTGAGCAGGCCGCCGTCCCTCTGTGCTAGCGAGCTCTGCGCCGTGTGTGGACGAGGCCGTAGGCATACGTGTACCAGCAGTAGCAATTTCATTCAAAAAGGATGTCCGATAACCCGTTCATGAAAAGATGAACTCGGGTCAGATTTGTTTGCGCGCAGAAAACATATCAGAGAATTGATTTACTACTCGGACGTTCCCTAGAGTTTGAACGGTCGGACCAAGCTGAAATTTGAGTGGTGGTCAACATAGGAATTGCGCAACCGATGAACAGTTGGATTTTCCAACGGATGTCCGGGATGGACGCTAGACTCCTCGCCACAAAGTCATCCAGATTCCCGTCCAGATTCGATTGGGCTCCGGTATGTCGGAGATTGCCGGAGATACCTCCATAGGAACGCGAGGAAATTTTACAAGGTTGTTGTAGACTCAATTCCACACAATTTCACCGAAGCAATCATCAAAGCGACACTCGAGGAGGCGGAGAAGGTGAACACAATCCATTGTTCAACAAAAATGGCATGATCACACGAGGGCAATGTTGACGTTGAGCCCCCAAGCTCCATGGACGAATTCCTCTATGACTTCGGCTAGGATCAGAGTTGATGATGAAGGCACCCGCCTGATCATGACGATTTGACGCGAAGCGTAGTCCTTGGTCCAGGAAAGGTGACCAGTTGAGCCAGCAACACAGATGCCGACGTCGACGATGAAGTTCGGTTCCGACATGTAGATCACGTCGGAGCCAATCTGAATTCCCATCACCCCGCAGCGACTGCCAGCAAGGACCTGCATGGGCCACACATGTCGTGGTGTTTCAAATCGGTTGAGTGGCTTGGTAAGGCTGTAACTTCTATGAAAAAACATATTAGTCAAGATGCATGTTGTTTAGTTATCCTAACCTTTTGAAGTCATGATTATGATATTGTCATGGTGCACTGTCCTGCTTATGATTTTGGTGATGATAGTCTGCTAGATATGATTTTCCCTACTTGTAATTAGCCAGTTTGAATAGGATGGCATGTTTTCGTTCGATGTTGACAATTCTAGGCCATTGGATGATACGTAGCTGCTTTTGTATCGCTCCACATTTACCTGGGGTCAATATTAATGCTCCTATTAATAATTAGAGCCTTTAGTCATGCTATTATATATGTTTAACAAATGGATGTGATTGTTATGGGCATATCTCTTGATGCCGGAATTTGGGAATTGCAACTCTTTACATAGGCTTGCTAAATAACCCTTGGTACTATCTACTTAGACTAGATGAAGATATTTGATACTTTACCCACGCATGAGTAGTGTAGGTGTTGTGCAATTTGCTATTTCTTAGGTGATGATGAATGGGTTCCAGAACATAGGTTTTGTTTGTGGTTTGGTTAATATTACGATTGCTTAAACTGTTGTGGAGTAGCTCGCTACTATTATATCCTCACCAGCTACATGAGTGGTGCATAATCTTTATCTCCGCTGAACACAAACTATATTTTTCTGTCTCTTGTTATGTTCATTTGAGAGAGATCTAACATCGTTGTTTCTTTGATTATGACGAGAGCTAAAGGGGAAAAACAACCCTGGAAGTCAGAGTGTCAAGGAGGGAAGCTGATACAATCCTCGTGTAGTCAACTTTCAAGCTGATCCAGATAGCGAGTTAGTTCTGGTGAGTCCCTAGTCTCCCTTCTCTCTCCATGTGCCTTGACATGGTCCAGACATCGAGCTATGGTCAGTTGGGGTTCTGGCCACTGAACCAATGATTTAGGGTGGGTAGGGGTTATGTGATCATGTGACATGTGTTTGGTGGTCTCTGGCCAACACAACATTCCATATAGACCTCCTCTCCACTCCTTGACATGGTCTTGTGCTCCTGGTATGCGAATACCTACGGCCTCATCCACACACGGCGCCGAGCTCGCCACAAGGGAGGGATGACTACTTGCTCCGCACGTTGCATTGGATTTCATGCCGACAAGGATGGGGGCCACCATGGGGCGGTCAGTTTGGTTTAATTATATCTAAGGAGGAGTGCGTGGAGGCGGAGGCAGAGGAAAGAAGACTAGACATGAGCGAGGAATGTTGGCCGGTGGTGATCTGATGGAGTGAAGGGCAAGGAATCCACGGTTTTGGTCGCCGTGATACCAAGGTTGAGATGCATCAATCAATTATTAAGTTGCTAGGCAATCGAAAAGAAAAAGGTCCGCGCACCCATACGAAGATTGATATGCATATGTTTTGTTTAATCAGCATCCATGCGTATCATTGCATATGCATCAGTTTCATTTAATCAACATGGATCAGTTTCATTGAATCAAAAAATTGAACCAGAATAGTTTAGAATATTTTTAGAGTGAATTCTGGTTTTTACCCTCTATTTTGACATTTTTTACACCAATTACCCTATTTAGCAGAATTTCATCCATTTTACATTATTTAGCAAAAGTGTTGCCACAGTTCACCATGTTTAAAATTTATGAGTGTTCTGACCGATGGGTCCCAATTGTAAGGTCTAGCTAGATGCCACATCGACAGGTTTTTTCTTGATGCTTTTTCTGCACGCCGAACCGCACCGCCCTAGCTTCTTCTGATAAGCTAGGCTCGATATGATTGCACTATAGTATCTCAGGAAACATATACTTATTCTTCGCTGGTCCACATATGTTCACCACGGGGTAAATTGAGGTAACACTTTTGCTAAATGGGGTAAAATGGATAAAATCCCACTAAACGGGGTAATTAGTGTCAAAAATGGCAAAATAGGGGGTAAAAACCGGAATTCACTCATTATTTTATATATTAAATAAATACAATAGGAGAAAAAGAAAAATAACCAAGTAAAAATAAATAAAAAGATCAAATAAAACAGCAAAAACACTGCAAAATCAAAAGAAAAAATAGGTTTTGTTAATTTTTCCCGTCATAGCAATCCTTAGTCCACTGGTTTTTGTAAATTCATGAAATTTCTTTTTATTTATTAAACATTGTGTTAACTTCATGAAAAGTAGTAGCAGCAGCCAACGGAAGTGTAGACATGGTCAGGAGGAGGAGAGCTGCTGCTTCAAATAGTTTTTCGAGACAACTGCATTATGATCTGCTGAGAGGAGAAGAGACGCTAGCAGTCAAGACTAAAGAACATATATAGGTACACCCGAGATACCAAATACTACTTTCAAGATGCATATTTGTTATTGACCTTATTTTCTTTAGCAGGTTGAATCACTAATGTTACTGAATTTCTTTGTGACCATCCACTAAAGGTGACTCTTGCTGAGCCATTTTGTTGGTACGATTACATAATCTACACAGACTCTATCGTCCCTTGCTAAAGGAGACCTCTGAAGAAATTGTCTTACAAAATGCATAAATCTCTTTTGATGGTATGATATCCATAATCTTCTTTGATGTGCAATACATCTTCTATTTTTAATTACTGATGTGTTCTGAACATATTTCAGAATAATCAAAATATCTTGATATTCGCAGGTTACTTTGGTCTGACTTACGGGGTAAAGAAAGCTTTTGTCTGGATTAGTTCGCTTCCAATCATTCTCATGTTTTAATGTTGTGAGTTACTTCCGCATATATGCACACCCGAAAGTGTTGACAAGTATTGGTCTGAGCAGTTGAAGGAAGATGATACAAAAATAGTCGAAGGACGGTCAGCCTATTTAGAGCAGTTGAAGGAAGATGATACAAAAATAGTCGAAGGACGGTCAGCCTATTTCTTTCATTCAACTCTCATTAGTCTTGCATGGCCTTAAAATAGTACTGTGGCGTGGGCAACTAAGAAGAATCATTACCACCTCTGAAGCAAATCTTCATTCAATTCTATATACATAAGAACATGCCCTCCTTTAATTTTCCTTATTGACTTTTATCCTTTGACCCTTATATAACTACTTCAGTTCAACACCTTTAATCTAATTATGTTCACCTTTGCGGAATCAGTAAGATACATACTTCACCATTCTCTCTTCATTTTCATATTTGTTCGGTTTACGTACATGCCTTTGTTTTGGAACAGGTCATCCTGACTTCCCAAACCATGGATATTTCAGACTTAAAATATTATCTAGAATAGAATATTGAATGCATAATATGCTTATGAATTGTCATGTTCAGTTATTGACCAAAAGATCATCATCGTGCTATGTTCAAAAGATTTCTCCCTTGAATGGTCTTGCCTTATGAAGTCAAAATTGCATCACCATTTTATTTCATCATGATTTTTTTTCATGCTAATTGTTGTATAATGTTGCCTTCACTAAATGTAGGAGTGGTTCGGCTTTTTATGTGCAGAAATTATGGGACAAACTGAATTGGCAATTTATGTTCTCGCTGTCATCAACTCTTACACACTATTATTTTTCCCACTTTTCAAGTGCCAGCACTCAGTTCCTATTAATGGAGGTGATTGTTTGTTTTCTTCACCATGACGATAAGTAGTGAGTTATGATGCGGGCACATAAGAAGAATCATTACCACATCTGAAGCAAATCTCCAATGCCAATTTGATTTGTGCTATATTTTTTATTCTTTGTGGGCAATTTGATGCACAAATGTTTGTCAGGGCCACGATATTTTGCCAGTGGGAACTGAAACCACTAATTTTAATATTTTTTAAAGGAAATGTTATGTATTTTTTCTAGCCAGTTCTGCATTGTTCAATCTCATGAAATGGTTTTAATTTAGCCAAGAAACGATATGGCTGAAAGC
This sequence comes from Aegilops tauschii subsp. strangulata, assembly GCF_002575655.3. Lineage (NCBI taxonomy): Eukaryota > Viridiplantae > Streptophyta > Magnoliopsida > Poales > Poaceae > Aegilops > Aegilops tauschii. Next base: position 567,609,274 of record NC_053039.3, on the reverse strand, counting down.
ATATCCAAATTATTTATATTTCATTTGTCTAACATATCCCATTTTTCCTACAACAGTTCCCGCAACAATGTGCGGGGTGTCATCTAGTTTGAATGAATGAGTGAGGGAATAGGGGCTTAACAGAGGGAGGTGACATAGTGCACGCGGAGTCGTGGCTTTTTGTCGTGATTGTGCATATAAAAATAACAAAATATAAATGAATACCTCGATAAATAAATAACAAAACTACAATTTAAAAAGAAAATAAAAACTTCAAAGAGATGGATAAAAAACATTAAAGAAAATATTGATAAAAACGTAAAAACAATTCAACCGTCTGTGCATTAGAATTACTGTAATCCTTAGCAAATGTATTCGTTTATTAATTACTTGGTAGGGTTACAAAATAAATGTTTATCTCGATCATGCGAGTCTAGCTGCACCGGTTACTTGATACATGTATATTTAACTTTAAAAATACTCTACCTTCTAGCTTGCGTCAAAACACACTGATGGCATTATCCAATTTTTAATTACTCAAGTATTTAATTTACGCTTAATAATAGAAGGACAGCCTCAGTAGGCATTGCTAGCTTAAAAACCAGCGGCAGATCCACGTTTTTAGGCCAAGCTTGGCCAATAACTATCTTTTCGTACGGTTTTAGGGTTAAACATGTCTTTTTTACTCTTTTCTATAATATATATAGAAGGTTGGGAGATCTCAGGGTGGGCTATCACACATTCGCCCAACCTTCTTGAGAAACTCTTCTACTAGACGTGCTTCGGGGTGGCAAATAATATATATATATCGATTGTACCAAGTATTAGAGCATCTCCAGCCGTTGGAGCACCAAGAACACCACCGAACCAAAAAAGTAGGTGTCTTGGGGGTCCAAATGCTTCATCCGGCCGAAATATGGGTGCATGAGGAGGGCATCTTCTCAGCCACACCCCACCCCAATCAAAAGTTTGTGAGGAAAATGACTAAGTGGGCCAAGAAAAAAGACATGTGGTGAGACACGATTCGCCGAAACTTCTGCCGGCGCCCCCAAAAGCCCCCAACGTGCTGCTTTTTTCCTGGGTTTGCCGGCGCTATTTTGATGTCCTGTGGGGGCGCTGGGGGCGTTCCTGGGCCGTTTTTCGGCAAAAAGATGGTCCGAGCGTAAAACCGAGCCTAAAAAGGTGTCGTGGGGGACGTCCTGGGGGTGGGGGGGGGGGGTGGAGATGCTCTTAGTTAGAGCTCGCCTGCAGAACACCCGGGCCATGGCCCGATACGCACATGCGATGTACTGGTTACTTTTAGGTTCGTTGAACACATGGCTCTCTTCTTGGTGTATCTACCTGATTTTTGTTCATGATATTATCTTTTTTTCTTGTTTTCGACTAGTTTCTTGTGGGTTTTTTTAATCAATTTTTTTTCTTGAATTCTTTTAATTATCTTTGCCTCTTTTTTCATTTCCCTATTATTTGTTGTTCTTTTCCCACATTTTTCTCTTTCTTTATTTTCTGTGATTTTCTTCTTACTTATTTTACTTATGCAATTAGAAAATAACAGTACACATGACCAACGTATGTATTTTAAATAAATGATGAATATTTTTTTACACAATGAAATTTATTTAATATATGATGAGTATTTTTTTTAAATACGCGATAAAAAAATTCAAGTGTATTTTCTATTTTATGTCCTAAATGATTATTTTCCAAACTTATGTGAATATATTTTTAAATGTGAGAATACTTTAATAATTACATGGACATTTTTAGAAATATGTGAACACTCTTTGCGAATACATGTAATTTCGTTTTGAATAAAAGATTTTTTTACGAACTAAATGAATATTTTTCGAAATAGGTAAATCATATTCAAAAGTACAAGAACATTTTATTTAGAATATATTAACAAATTTCAAATGTATTATATATTTTGAAATGAGTAAGGACCTTTTTAATACGAACTATTTCTGTCAATAGTGCAAATAAAAAGCATTACCTAGAATAAAACAGACATATTTTTTATAATATAATAAAATAATCATAAGTTGATAAAATAAGAAAGGCCAGTAAAAATATATAAAAGAACAAATAAAGCAGCAAAAACACTGCAAAGTCACAAACAAACAGAAATGCGTCAACCAGGCTAACCGACAAGTGGCCATTGCGAGTAAAAGATGAGCATTCGGCGAGGGAAAATGTTTTAAATAAGTCGGATGATTTCTTGTCTTTATCCATCACGTCCGGAGCCGTCCGATCCCACATGATCGTGTGGCGCGAGCGCTATCTCCCACACAAGAAGGTAGCGAATGCTCTGTCTTCCACACGCAAAAGTATCCAAAGTTCGTGACATGTGGTAGCGTTCGGACAACTGCCTATTTAAATGATCTTTTTTAACGTACTCCATATGCAGTGATTTTGCTAGGTAACTACACATGTGATGGTACAAATACTAGAACACCATCTTTCTCGATGCTGATTGTGGTAAAGTGAAGGTTGCTAATGTTTAGAGTAGCACCATTGACGCCACCACCTTCTTCGACGCATGCCATCGTAGCATCATCGAAGCAGCCGGGTCACCATTGCTGCACCGCTGCAGTCGTTGCATTATCGTTGGTGCAGCCATGTCCATCATTGCAACACTTTCGTGGCCCTGGAACACGTTGCCGCAACATCATCATGGTTGTCGAAGCAGGACGTCGTGGCTGTCCAACCATGTCGTCACAACATCATCGCTGCCATCCAAGTACAACACCGACGTTAGAAGCATGTTGCCGCACCATTGCCATGGTCGTCGAAGCACGTCCCGTAGCATCACCGCGACCGTCGAAGTCTGCCATTGAAGCATTGTCGTGGCCGTCAAAGCGCCATCGCGGCGGTCGATGTAGCACGCCTCGTAGCATCACCATGTCCGTCGAAGCATGCTGAGTATTACCGAGCGGCAAGGTGCACCGACGCGAGCTGCAATGGAGCAAGGTCGGTGCCGCGACGGAGCATCATGGGGCGTGCTGCACTAGTCCATTTTATGTACGGATTGCTGTACTAATCCATTTCATGTACGGATTGCTTAGGACACGTACGTATGACCGGTCAAGGAAACTGAATCCCGGGCGGGCTCGCTGTCGATCCATCTATATAAGCTAGGTACCCAGATGGCAAGCAGCTAGCGAGTTCAGGGTTACACGTACATACCTAGCTACTTGATCCATCTCGTACGTGCGTAGCTAGCTCTGCGATGGCCGACGGCAAGCTGGATCCTCCCGCCGGCTACGCCTTCGACCCAGCCGAGCACGAGCTGATCACCAAGTTCCTCCGCCCACGGATCGCCGACGCCTTCTTCGCCAGCCGCCTCATCCACGAGTTCGACGCCTACTCCGCCGCCCCCGGCGACCTCGTCGAGATGTATCAACACGCGCAAGGAACGGACAAGGGCGACGGGAAAGGGGGCGTCTGGTACTTCTTCACCCCTGCCCGTCGTCACCAGACCAAAGGCGGCCGCGGTGGCGGGAGGCGACAGCGTGGCGTGGCCGACGCCGGCGAGGGTTACTACTGGCACTCGGAGAAGGGCGGGATACCCGTGCTAGACAACCAAGGTAAACTCGTAGGCCATAGACGAAACCTCAGCTACGTCAAGAAGTTGCCGGGAGAGAAAGAGAGGATCAGGATCGGCTGGTGCATGAACGAGTACAGCGATGACAAGCAAGACGGCTTGGTGCTCTGCAAGGTCTGCGTGTCTCGTCACAGGAGCGAGACCACATACCACGAGGTAATCAATGCTCCCGGTTCCAGGAAAAGGAAGGCCGCCGACGTCCAGCACCCGGATGCTCCACGTCCCCAAACCCCACGCCGCCAGGAACCGCCGATCGTCCAACAACCCGGGATGCTTCACGAGTATGGGCGCTGGTTCATGTCCGACGAAGGCGAGACGTTCTTGCCGCCCGGAGCTGTGGACGACGGAAGCGTGGATCCAGGCGGGTTCTTCACCGACGACATGCTTCAAGATTTTCCCGTGCTCCATGACGCTGTGGTGGCGCAGGGGTTCTTGCCCGGCAAACTCGACGGCGAAGTCCAAGAAGGCACTAGTGCTGCAGATGATGAAGACGAGGCCTTCCGGTGCACGTTAGATGAGCTGCTCGGCTTGTGCGACGACACGACTGTACTAGTCTAGGAGAGTGGATCCTTTCACCACGTGAGGGCCGAGTGCGTGATGAAGAACTCCGAAACCTGCATCCAGGAGATGATCCAAGAGATGATGTACTAGTCTTGCTTAGCTTTGATGTATGTCATTGTCATGGCACAAAAGGTGTCTTGCTAATTGTATTGTGATGATGAACAAGCAATTAATCCGTGTGCAGCAGCCGAATTGATTAATTTCTCCATTTTTTTCTCCATATATTCATTTTGTATTACGTATGTAATGGTTAGGTTTTTTTTATCAGTAATGGTTAGTGTTTCAGTTTCTCTGTTCGTGATTGAAAAGGTGCTTGATTGTTTCATCTATCCAAATCCAAGTACCCATTTCCCCTCAAAACGTACAGGGCATCACGGGATATAATCCCTCTCCCCTCCTCTCCCGTGTCGCTCTTGCGAGCGACCGGGGTGAACCCTAGCTGCCGTGACCTGTCCTCCCTCTCCTCTGCTCTCCTCCCTCGCCGCCGCCCAGCGACGCCGTCGGGCGAAGCCCGGTCGGTGGGGGCGGCGGCGGGGCCTCTTCTTCCTCGCCCTCGTGCTCCGCGGCTGGCGTGAGACAGCCGGTCGAGTGGGGGCGCCGGTCTTTGGCAGGGCCGGCGGCGCGGCGGCGTGCTCGGAGTTCGGCGGCGGGGTTGCCTGGTGGGGACACGATGTCGAGTGGCAGGCTCGTTTATGGTGTGGCGGCCGCTGGGATTCCCGATCTGGGCAGTGGCGTGCTGGCGCGGATCCGGCCCGACCCTCCCGGATCCGGCTCCTGGATGGCGGCGGGCGGCGCGGGACGGTGGCTGAGGTCGGTCTTGACCTCGGAGTGGGGTGGTCTGCAGCGGCGCTGCTGTGGCCTGGTGGTTGTCTGATATGCGCGCGGCAACTGCGGGTCTCTCCGGCGGCGGTTCATCAGCGTCGGACTCGGGTGAGCTCCCTCCCTCTTCTTTGGACTCAGCGACGCGCTTGTCGGGTCGGGGTGGCGCCATGGTGTGGTGGTGCGCGCGAGGCCTGCCGGTGGTGGCACGGGACTTCGGGAAGGGGCAGGGTGCCCCTGCCGGTGGTGAAAACCCGTTCTGCTTTGCCAGGCCGACGGCACCGGCGTTCTAGCGTCGTCCTCTTCTTGAAGGCGCCGTCGCGGCATCTCATTTGTCGTCGGAGTGCTCCGGGGGAAACTCTAATCCTTGGATTGGGCGGTGGCGACACAATGGTGTCGTTCCCTTGCTGAAGGCGTCGCTTTGGAGCTCATTGTTCGTCCTACACGACTTCTCCTCCTCGCGGTGGCCCGCCCACGGTTGAGGGCCCCGACATCTTCGTAGTAGTGCTTATTATGTTCATCTGATGTTGGCTAGGATTTTGTCGGGGTAGTGTTGCTGTTATCAGCGTCCTTGTATCCGGCCTTGTGTGTGTGTGTGTGTGTGTGTGTGTGTGTGTGTGTGTTTGTATCGGCAGGTTCAGTAGGTTGAGGAGCAACTCTTTGCTCTATTGGCCGGGGTGAAGATACCCCGAACAAGCCCCTCAAAGGATTATGTTCCATAGTAACAAGTGACAGTAAATTTCAGCACACTATATAATTTTTTCCTTACCAAATTCCACCTACCAAAGGCGCTTCACTCCCTGGCAACGGCGCCAGAAAAGAGTCTTGATGACCCACAAGTATAGGAGATCTATCGTAGTCCTTTCGATAAGTAAGAGTGTCGAACCCAACGAGGAGCAGAAGGAAAGGACAAGCGGTTTTCAGTACGGTATACTCTGCAAGCACTGATATTATCGGTAACAGATAGTTTTGTGATAAGGTAATTTGTAACGGGTAACAAGTAATCAAAGTAAATAAGCTGCAGCAAGATGTCCCAATCCTTTTTGTAGCCAAGGACAAGCCTGGACAAACTCTTATATGAAGGAAAACGCTCCCGGGGACATATGGGAATTATCGTCAAGCTAGTTTAAATCACGCTCATATGATTCGCGTTCGTTACTTTGATAATTTGATATGTGGGTGGACCGGTGCTTGGGTACTGCCCTTCCTTGGACAAGCATCTCACTTATGATTAACCCCTATTGCAAGCATCCGCAACTACAAAAGAAGTATTAAGGTAAACCTAACCATAGCATGAAACATATGGATCCAAATCAGCCCCTTACGAAGCAACGCATAAACTAGAGTTTAAGCTTTTGTCACTCTAGCAACCCATCATCTACTTATTACTTCTCAATGCCTTCCTCTAGGCCCAAACAATGGTGAAGTGTCATGTAGTCGACGTTCACATAACACCACTAGAGGAAAGACAACATACATCTTATCAAAATATCGAACGAATACCAAATTCACATGACTACTTATAGCAAGACTTCTCCCATGTTCTCAGGAACAAACGTAACTACTCACAAATCATATTCATGTTCATAAACAGAGGGGTATTAATATGCATTAAGGATCTGAACATATGATCTTCCACCAAATAAACCAATTAGCATCAACTACAAGGAGTAATCAACACTACTAGCAACCCACAGGTGCCAATCTGAGGTTTTGGGACAAAGATTGGATACAAGAGATGAACTAGGGTTTTAGAGGAGATGGTGCTGGTGAAGATGTTGATGGAGATTGACCACCTCCCGCTGAGAGGATCGATGGTGATGATTTCCCCCTCCCGGAGGGATGTCTCCCCGGCATAACAGCTCCAACGGAGCCCTAGGTTGGTTCCGCCAAGGTTTTGCCTCGTGGCGGCGGTGTTTCGTCCCGAAAGCTTGCTTATGATTTTTTCCAAGGTGAAAGACTTCATATAGCAGAATATGGGCACCGAAGGCCTGCCAGGGGGCCCACGAGGCAGGGGGCGCGCCCCCACCCTCGTGGCCAGGGTGTGGGCCCCCTCTGGTTGATTCTTTCTCCAGTATTTTTTATATATTCCAAAACGTGCCTCCGTGAAGTTTCAGGACTTTTGGAGCTGTGCAAAATAGGTCTCTAATATTTGCTCCTTTTCCAGCCCAGAATTCCAGCTGCCGGCATTCTCCCTCTTCATGTAAACCTTGTAAAATGAGAGAGAATAGGCATAAGTATTGTGACATAATGTGTAATAACAACCCATAATGCAATAAATATCGATATAAAAGCATCATGCAAAATGGACGTATCAGAGGTCGACCATGGAAGCCATTTTCTTGGTACGACAACTTATGGAGAGATATATGGAGCAAAAGAAGGACTTGCATATGGTGTTCATTGACGTGGAGAAGGCCTATGATAAGATACCGCGGAATGTCATGCGGTGGGCCTTGGAGAAATACAAAGTCCCAGCAAAGTACATTACCCTCATCAAGGACATGTATGATAATGTTGTGACAAGTGTTCGAACAAGTGATGTCGACACTGATGACTTCCCGATTAAGATAGGACTGCATTAGGGGTCAGCTTTGAGCCCTTATCTTTTTGCATTGGTGATGGATGAGGTCACAAGGGATATGCAAGGAGATATCCCATGGTGTATGCTCTTTGTGGATGATGTGGTGCTAGTTGACGATAGTCGGACGGGGGTAAATAGGAGTTAGAGTTATGGAGACAAACCTTGGAATTGAAAGGGTTTAGGCTTAGTAGAACTAAAACCGAGTATATGATGTGCGATTTCAGTACTACTAGGTGTGAGAAGGAGGAGGTTAGCCTTGATGGCCAGGTGGTACCCCAGAAGGACACCTTTCGGTATTTGGGGTCCATGTTGTAGGAGGATGGGGGTATTGATGAAGGTGTGAACCATCGAATCAAAGCCGGATGGATGAAGTGGCGCCAAGCTTCTGGCATTCTCTGTGACAAGAGAGTACCACAAAAGCTAAAAGGCAAGTTCTGCAGGACAGCGGTTTGACCCGGAATGTTGTATGGCGCTGAGTGTTGGCCGACTAAAAGGCGACATGTTCAACAGTTAGGTGTGGCGGAGATGCGTATGTTGTGATGGATGTGTGGCCACACGAGGAAGGATCGAGAGTCCGGAATGATGATATACGAGATAGAGTTGGGGTAGCACCAATTGAAGAGAAGCTTGTCCAACATCGTCTGAGATGGTTTGGGCATATTCAGCGCAGGCCTCCAGAAGCTCCCGTGCATAGCGGACGGCTAAAGCATGCGGAGAATGTTAACAGAGGGCGGGGTAGACCAAATTTGACATGGGAGGAGTCTGTTAAGAGAGACCTGAAGGATTGGAGTATCACCAAAGAGCTAGCTATGGACAGGGGTGCGTGGAAACTTGCTATCCATGTGCCAGAGCCATGAGTTGGTTGCGAAATCTTATGGGTTTCACCTCTAGCCTACCCCAACTTGTTTGGGACTAAAGGCTTTGTTGTTGTTGTTGAAAAAATAGTTCGTGTACAAAAATAAGTGCCCACTCATTTAAAAATATGTAATTGAATTTAGAAAGTGTTTGACTATTCTAAATAAAAAATTATTGTACTTTCAAAAATGATTCATGAACTATCTAGACAAATATCCATATAATTTATAATAGATACTCATGTATTTAGAAAATGATTTTCTTTTTTCCTAAGAATGTTCACATGTTTTATAAAATTTACATGTAATTATCTTTATTTACCCTACCTCTGTGTATTGCGGCATGTGCATATATATTTTGGAATTCATCCATATGTTGTAACCTCCGTATATATTATTTTGTAGGAAAGCAAGGATTCTCAAATGATGACTTTCTTGCAAGTATTGGGGTCCAGAAACAGTAACCTGAAGCTATCAACAATGTGGTGGTGGTGCACCATGAAGCAAAAGAAGCAGTCGAGCACACATTGGTTGTACAGCAGTAGGAACTTCATGCTATGAAGAAGGCCCTAGGTGAGCAGAAAATAGAACTTGGAGCCGTTAAGAAGACCCTAGCAGAGCAACAACTAGAACTTGAAGCTGTCAAGATGGACCTAGAAGAGCAGCAGCAAGAACATGAAGCATGTCGTGCCAGGTGCGTAGCATGAACTTCAATATGTGAAGATTACGTACACTTTTACACTAGCAAAAACATACTTGAAGGTGTCAAGAAGGCTCTGCCAGAGCGGCAAGACTAAATGGAATGCCTGATAATGGCCCTGTTAGATCTGCATAATCATCTTGAATCTATCAACACTTCCCTTACCGAAAAAGGCTTTCTCCCCTCTTTATAAAAAAAGCAACCATCGAGCACAAAGTTAACAAGGTTCCGACCACAAAAACACACACACACAGCCACCGCAGGCAGTTCCGACGAACACACACACACAGTCGAAACCCAAGTTCAGCTGTGGGCACAGCACAACAAGCCCAACATCGGCGCAAGACACACACAACAAACATAACGGCGGTGGCGAGGTGTAGAAGATCTAATCCGGCTCCGGCGCTGGTGGGGGAAGCGGTGGAGCCATAAGGAGAGCCATCGAGCGAAGCTGGATGATGATGGAGGTGATGGCGTCTATCTCCCGGGGACGGCTAAGCGGCCGCCAAAACTGCAACTAACCAGACCATTTGAACAAAGCGTCAGTAGCACGTCGAAAAGGAATGCGCTGAATCAAAAGTTTATTCCTAACAGTCCACAGCGTCCAGGTTAGCACCCCGATGATCAGCCACCTAATGTGGCGAATTGAGGGAGCTGACGCCTGGAGTTCCGCGAAAAGAGCGGGGAAGTTGTTGTGGTCCCTGCTTCCACCCACTATTTCACGGAAACAGCTCCATAGGAACTGCGGGGACAAGCATGTGAAGAAGATATGGTTCAAATCCTCTTCAGGCCCGCAGAGCGGGCATCGCCCATCCCCTGGGCCGTTGCGCTTCAGGACCTCCACGCCGGATGGGAGGCAGCCGCGAATCCACTGTCACAAGAAAATCCTAATCTTCAAGGGGAGCCATATATCCCAGATGGTGGTGTGTACCTCATGACCCAGCGAAGCTGTGATGGCCTGGTATAGAGATTTAGTGGAGAATTGCTCAGATGGCTCTAGACGCCACCTGGCACGGTCTTCTCCTACCTCAAGATCAGGTTCGTGCAGCGCGATGCATTCCAGCAGCTCATGCCAGTCCGCGTTCTCAGGCAGGCCAAACGCTCTCCGGAACGCGAGTTGCCCTAAGTCAATAAGGGTCGTCGCGACAGAGATCCGCGGGTCAACCGCGATGGAGAATAGGTAGGGAAAACGTGCCGCGAGGGGTAAGTCTCCAGCCCATCTATGGAACCAGAACATCGTGGAGGTGCCCGATCCAACCGCGATCAAGGTGCCGATGCGGAGGATCGGTAGGAGCTGTATGATGGATTGCCAGAACTAGGAACCTCCAGACCACTGGCAGAAGGTGAGAGGCTGGCCACGGAGGTATTTCTGCTGAATGAGGTGAAGCCACAGGCCACCCTGTCCGTTGGCAATCCGCCAAAACCATCTCGTTAGGAGGGCAATGTTCATGCGTTTGGAGGACATGATCCCGAGACCACCCTGGTAGGGCGGTTTACAAATCTCCGACCAACGAACCATGTTGTATTTCTACTTGTCGCCCTCGCCGGCCCAGAAGAAGCGCCCCTGAACTATGGCAATCTCGTGATCAGAGTCTCAGGAAGGCTGTAGAAGCTCATGATGAATAAGAGAAGGATGGCCAGGGACGAGTTAATAAGCACTGTCAGGGCCGCCTTCGAGAGACATCGGCCCTGCCAAGCCTCGATGCGGTGTTGAAGCTTCCCAACTGTGGGGCGAAGCTCAGCCACCGTGAGCCTCAAATCACTAATGGGGATCCCCAGATAGGTCGTGGGGAAACACCCAAGCTGGCAATTGAGCTGATCCGTGATGCTCTGCCGTTCGTCTTGGGAGTATCCCAAGACCATTACCACACTCTTATTGAAGTTGATCCCGAGGCCAGACATCTGCTGGAAGCATATCAGGAGGAACTTCAAGTTCATGATGTCGGTCGCCGAGCCTTCCACCATGATAATGGTGTCATCCGCATATTGGAGGAGGGAGATCCCGTTCCCCCCCCCCCAACTAGATGCGGGGCTATGCCCTTAATGTGGCCCGCAGCCTTGGCTTTATCTAAGATGGCTGCCAGAGCATCGACAACCATGTTGAAGAGGAACGGTGAGAAGGGGTCGCCCTGGCACATCCCACAAGATGTGGGGAAGAATGGGCCAACCTCGCCATTAATGTTCACCGCGGTCCGGCCTGAGGATACCATTTGCATCACTTGGGAGACCCACCTGTCGTTGAAGCCCTTCCGCAGCAAGCATTCCCGAAGGAAGGGCCAACTGACCGTGTCATACGCCTTGTGGAAATCCAGTTTCAGGAAGACTGCCTTGAGGTGTTTGGAGTGAACCTCATGGAGTGCTTCGTGAAAAACCAGAACTCCGTCAAGGATATACTGGCCCTGAATAAATGCCGACTGATCAGGGTGAGTGATCCCGTCGGCAATGGGGGCCACCCTAAGGGCGTACCCCCTCGCGAGGATGCGGAAGATGACATTAATCACCGTAATCGGCCGAAACTGGCGAATATCCGAAGCCCCAGTTACTTTGGGGATGAGGGTGATGATCCCAAAGTCCAGCCTGGCGAGGTCAATGGACCCTACAAAGAATTCCTCAGACAAGGCCATCACCTCCGGTTTTATTACCTCCCAGAAAGTCTGGAAGAACTTCACTGGGAGGCCATCCGGACCGGGGGCCGAAGAAGGGTTCATACCCTTAATTGTCGCCCACACTTCAGCCTTAGAGAACGGGGCCGTAAGGGCCGCGTTGTCCGCAGGAGAGACACAACTGTGGGCCGGCCAGATGTCTTGCGCCAGGGCAAGACCTCCCCGAGGGGAGGCAGAGAATAGGTCTCTGTCAAAGCCGACTACATGGGCCCGGATGTCCTCTGGCAGCTGCAGGAGGGTCTCGCCGTCCCAGAGAAGCGGGATGGAATTACGGCGACGACGACCGTTGGCAATGGCCTGGAAGTAGGCGGTATTGGCATCCCCCTTGAGGACCCAATTCTGCGTACCTCGCAAGCGCCAGTAGGCCTCCTCGTCCGTGTAGATGACCGTGAGCTAGTCTTCCAGGTCGTACCTAAGCATCCACTCCTCAGCAGAGAGGCCTGCGGCATCAGCCCGCAGATCGAGGGCCTGGATGGCCTCAAGAAGGGCTTTCTTACGCTCGCGAATGTCACGGCCCACATTTGCACCCCATCCTTTCATGAATTGCCGGGACCGCTTAGCACAAAAGTGTCAGGAGTCAACGGCCGAAAGGGCGCGATGGGGGGCATCACGCGCCTCGCGCCACCGGGCGGCCACCACTGACACAAACCGAGGTTGGCGCAACCAGAAGGGAGAACTTGAAGTCATCAAGAATGCTAAGAAAGAGAAAACGTTAGCTATCGAAAGAAGCTTAATGATCTTGATAGGACGCTTAAGTACATCGCCACGATTGCGACGCCAGGATCCCATGTCTATAGCTGAGCAAACAAACCCCATCATACTAGTGCATTGTTTGATGGTCATGAAAATGCGCCATGTGCCTAATTTTATTGTGTGGCTCTGTCCCATGGTTTTTTATTGTAATGGTTCAGAAAGTCTGTGTGATAATTGTCTGTCATTTAATCGAGTAAGGATAGCTGACTTGGCATTAAAATTGAAATCTCGCACAAATTCATATACGAATTATAAAAATGATTAAATTTTCAAATATGCCCGCCAATTGCAATATATAATAAATTGACCGCATCTACAAATTGGGATAGGTATGCATGCCGTCGCCCGCGTATGGCATTGGATCCACATGTAAGAAGCCAAATTACCCACGTCTGGACCCACTTGGTAGCAGCCATGTCAGCATCTCATTGGGTCTTCATGCCAGAATAGTTGACCGGTCAAATGCATCATCGTAATTGTTAGTGACGGTCAACGTCACAGAAAAAATGATGGCTGGTCATCCATGGAGTCATGCGCCTCCTACACGAAAGCAAAAAGGGAAAAAAAATGGAGTTTATATGCGTCCTTTGTAGGTTCCATGATGAATATGCCATGGAGTGGCCAGGGTTTACTTTCTATATACAAATTGTATCGTTACTATTATTGGCTCACATTTAGGAATCGGTTATTATAAAACCGTGCTACGTGACCATAACCGTGTGATTAAAAAGTCATGTCTAATATTAATTCTCTAAATGAAAAAGTAAAAAAAGTAAAAAAAGAAAATCAAAAGAAAACTAAAGAAACAGAAAAAATAGAAAAAGAAGAACAGCAAAAGGGGAATAAACAAAAAGCCAAAAATAATAAAATAAATCAAGACGGTTCTGCAGGCAAGCTCTAGGTAATGCCCGGTACAAGCGATATATATCATTTGGCGCCCGACAGCACGTCTGATAAAAGAGTCTCTCAAGAAGGTTGGCCTAATAACACGGTTCTGCCGCCTATTATTTAGCTAGCAATGGCTACTGATTCAGTCCCTCTCATCTTAAATGTGAAATGAATACTTGACGAAATAAAAAATGGATAAGGACATTAGTGTGTTTTGATGCAAGCTACAAGGTAGAGTGAAAAAATGTTAAATAAACATGATATCAAGTAACCCATGCAGCTAGACTCCTATATTTGTGATTTTCCAGTGCTTTTGCCCTTTTTTGTTCTTTTTATATATTTCCACTTGGTTGTTTTACTTTTTCTCCTCTTACATATATAGTATTTCTAAAGTATTCTTGTTCAATTTTTCTTTGTGCACATTTGACAAAATAGTTTGTGTAAACAAAAAAAATGCTTACTCACGATAAAACTATTCTAAATAAATTTTTCTTATACTATCAAACCAATTCACCTATTTAGAAAAATATTCATTTAGTTTCTAAATAAATCTTTAGAAAAAAATCTTGAATTTACAAAGTGTGTTTATGTATTTTAGAAAATGTACATGTGATTGTTAAAGTAGCCATGCTTATGAAACAATTCACATAATTTTGAAAAGAAATCATATAAAACAGAATATACACTTAAAAAAATTATCTGTATTTAAGAAAATAGCCATTGTATATCAAAAAACATTCATCGTGTGTTAAAAAAATTCATCAGGTGATTAAAATATGTAAATCATATGATAAAAAAGTCATGTTGTTCATTTTCTAAATGAAAAGGGATAATAAGTCAAAACAAAAAAATTATGAAAGAACTAAGACAGGAAAGGAAAAAAAAAGGAAAAGAGGGAAATAAAGAAAAGGCAAAACTAATAAAAACGAAACTGATGCATACCTTTTTCTTTCCGTTTGCCTGCTAGCTTAATAATTGATTGAAGCATCTCAATCTTGGTATCACGGCGACCAAGCCATGGACGCCTCGCCCTTCACTCCCTCAAAACACCACCTCCCGACCTCCCTCACTTTTGTCTAGTCTTCTTTCCTCTGCTCTGCCTTCGCCTAATTAAACCAAACTGCCCACAGCATGAAGGCCCCCATCCTTGGCGGCATCAAATCCAATGCTACGCGGTGAGCAGGCCGCCGTCCCTCTGTGCTAGCGAGCTCTGCGCCGTGTGTGGACGAGGCCGTAGGCATACGTGTACCAGCAGTAGCAATTTCATTCAAAAAGGATGTCCGATAACCCGTTCATGAAAAGATGAACTCGGGTCAGATTTGTTTGCGCGCAGAAAACATATCAGAGAATTGATTTACTACTCGGACGTTCCCTAGAGTTTGAACGGTCGGACCAAGCTGAAATTTGAGTGGTGGTCAACATAGGAATTGCGCAACCGATGAACAGTTGGATTTTCCAACGGATGTCCGGGATGGACGCTAGACTCCTCGCCACAAAGTCATCCAGATTCCCGTCCAGATTCGATTGGGCTCCGGTATGTCGGAGATTGCCGGAGATACCTCCATAGGAACGCGAGGAAATTTTACAAGGTTGTTGTAGACTCAATTCCACACAATTTCACCGAAGCAATCATCAAAGCGACACTCGAGGAGGCGGAGAAGGTGAACACAATCCGTTGTTCAACAAAAACGGCATGATCACACGAGGGCAATGTTGACGTTGAGCCCCCAAGCTCCATGGACGAATTCCTCTATGACTTCGGCTAGGATCAGAGTTGATGATGAAGGCACCCGCCTGATCATGACGATTTGACGCGAAGCGTAGTCCTTGGTCCAGGAAAGGTGACCAGTTGAGCCAGCAACACAGATGCCGACGTCGACGATGAAGTTCGGTTCCGACATGTAGATCACGTCGGAGCCAATCTGAATTCCCATGACCCCGCAGCGACTGCCAGCAAGGACCTGCATGGGCCACACATGTCGTGGTGTTTCAAATCGGTTGAGTGGCTTGGTAAGGCTGTAACTTCTATGAAAAAACATATTAGTCAAGATGCATGTTGTTTAGTTATCCTAACCTTTTGAAGTCATGATTATGATATTGTCATGGTGCACTGTCCTGCTTATGATTTTGGTGATGATAGTCTGCTAGATATGATTTTCCCTACTTGTAATTAGCCAGTTTGAATAGGATGGCATGTTTTCGTTCGATGTTGACAATTCTAGGCCATTGGATGATACGTAGCTGCTTTTGTATCGCTCCACATTTACCTGGGGTCAATATTAATGCTCCTATTAATAATTAGAGCCTTTAGTCATGCTATTATATATGTTTAACAAATGGATGTGATTGTTATGGGCATATCTCTTGATGCCGGAATTTGGGAATTGCAACTCTTTACATAGGCTTGCTAAATAACCCTTGGTACTATCTACTTAGACTAGATGAAGATATTTGATACTTTACCCACGCATGAGTAGTGTAGGTGTTGTGCAATTTGCTATTTCTTAGGTGATGATGAATGGGTTCCAGAACATAGGTTTTGTTTGTGGTTTGGTTAATATTACGATTGCTTAAACTGTTGTGGAGTAGCTCGCTACTATTATATCCTCACCAGCTATATGAGTGGTGCATAATCTTTATCTCCGCTGAACACAAACTATATTTTTCTGTCTCTTGTTATGTTCATTTGAGAGAGATCTAACATCGTTGTTTCTTTGATTATGACGAGAGCTAAAGGGGAAAAACAACCCTGGAAGTCAGAGTGTCAAGGAGGGAAGCTGATACAATCCTCGTGTTGTCAACTTTCAAGCTGATCCAGATAGCGAGTTAGTTCTGGTGAGTCCCTAGTCTCCCTTCTCTCTCCATGTGCCTTGACATGGTCCAGACATCGAGCTATGGTCAGTTGGGGTTCTGGCCACTGAACCAATGATTTAGGGTGGGTAGGGGTTATGTGATCATGTGACATGTGTTTGGTGGTCTCTGGCCAACACAACATTCCATATAGACCTCCTCTCCACTCCTTGACATGGTCTTGTGCTCCTGGTATGCGAATACCTACGGCCTCATCCACACACGGCGCCGAGCTCGCCACAAGGGAGGGATGACTACTTGCTCCGCACGTTGCATTGGATTTCATGCCGACAAGGATGGGGGCCACCATGGGGCGGTCAGTTTGGTTTAATTATATCTAAGGAGGGTTGCGTGGAGGCGGAGGCAGAGGAAAGAAGACTAGACATGAGCGAGGAATGTTGGCCGGTGGTGATCTAATGGAGTGAAGGGCAAGGAATCCACGGTTTTGGTCGCCGTGATACCAAGGTTGAGATGCATCAATCAATTATTAAGTTGCTAGGCAATCGAAAAGAAAAAGGTCCGCGCACCCATACGAAGATTGATATGCATATGTTTTGTTTAATCAGCATCCATGCGTATCATTGCATATGCATCAGTTTCATTTAATCAACATGGATCAGTTTCATTGAATCAAAAAATTGAACCAGAATAGTTTAGAATATTTTTAGAGTGAATTCTGGTTTTTACCCTCTATTTTGACATATTTTACACCAATTACCCTATTTAGCAGAATTTCATCCATTTTACATTATTTAGCAAAAGTGTTGCCACAGTTCACCATGTTTAAAATTTATGAGTGTTCTGACCGATGGGTCCCAATTGTAAGGTCTAGCTAGATGCCACATCCACAGGTTTTTTCTTGATGCTTTTTCTGCACGCCGAACCGCACCGCCCTAGCTTCTTCTGATAAGCTAGGCTCCATATGATTGCACTATAGTATCTCAGGAAACATATACTTATTCTTCGCTGGTCCACATATGTTCACCACGGGGTAAATTGAGGTAACACTTTTGCTAAATGGGGTAAAATGGATAAAATCCCACTAAACGGGGTAATTAGTGTCAAAAATGGCAAAATAGGGGGTAAAAACCGGAATTCACTCATTATTTTATATATTAAATAAATACAATAGGAGAAAAAGAAAAATAACCAAGTAAAAATAAATAAAAAGATCAAATAAAACAGCAAAAACACTGCAAAATCAAAAGAAAAAATAGGTTTTGTTAATTTTTCCCGTCATAGCAATCCTTAGTCCACTGGTTTTTGTAAATTCATGAAATTTCTTTTTATTTATTAAACATTGTGTTAACTTCATGAAAAGTAGTAGCAGCAGCCAACGGAAGTGTAGACATGGTCAGGAGGAGGAGAGCTGCTGCTTCAAATAGTTTTTCGAGACAACTGCATTATGATCTGCTGAGAGGAGAAGAGACGCTAGCAGTCAAGACTAAAGAACATATATAGGTACACCCGAGATACCAAATACTACTTTCAAGATGCATATTTGTTATTGACCTTATTTTCTTTAGCAGGTTGAATCACTAATGTTACTGAATTTCTTTGTGACCATCCACTAAAGGTGACTCTTGCTGAGCCATTTTGTTGGTACGATTACATAATCTACACAGACTCTATCGTCCCTTGCTAAAGGAGACCTCTGAAGAAATTGTCTTACAAAATGCATAAATCTCTTTTGATGGTATGATATCCATAATCTTCTTTGATGTGCAATACATCTTCTATTTTTAATTACTGATGTGTTCTGAACATATTTCAGAATAATCAAAATATCTTGATATTCGCAGGTTACTTTGGTCTGACTTACGGGGTAAAGAAAGCTTTTGTCTGGATTAGTTCGCTTCCAATCATTCTCATGTTTTAATGTTGTGAGTTACTTCCGCATATATGCACACCCGAAAGTGTTGACAAGTATTGGTCTGAGCAGTTGAAGGAAGATGATACAAAAATAGTCGAAGGACGGTCAGCCTATTTAGAGCAGTTGAAGGAAGATGATACAAAAATAGTCGAAGGACGGTCAGCCTATTTCTTTCATTCAACTCTCATTAGTCTTGCATGGCCTTAAAATAGTACTGTGGCGTGGGCAACTAAGAAGAATCATTACCACCTCTGAAGCAAATCTTCATTCAATTCTATATACATAAGAACATGCCCTCCTTTAATTTTCCTTATTGACTTTTATCCTTTGACCCTTATATAACTACTTCAGTTCAACACCTTTAATCTAATTATGTTCACCTTTGCGGAATCAGTAAGATACATACTTCACCATTCTCTCTTCATTTTCATATTTGTTCGGTTTACGTACATGCCTTTGTTTTGGAACAGGTCATCCTGACTTCCCAAACCATGGATATTTCAGACTTAAAATATTATCTAGAATAGAATATTGAATGCATAATATGCTTATGAATTGTCATGTTCAGTTATTGACCAAAAGATCATCATCGTGCTATGTTCAAAAGATTTCTCCCTTGAATGGTCTTGCCTTATGAAGTCAAAATTGCATCACCATTTTATTTCATCATGATTTTTTTTCATGCTAATTGTTGTATAATGTTGCCTTCACTAAATGTAGGAGTGGTTCGGCTTTTTATGTGCAGAAATTATGGGACAAACTGAATTGGCAATTTATGTTCTCGCTGTCATCAACTCTTACACACTATTATTTTTCCCACTTTTCAAGTGCCAGCACTCAGTTCCTATTAATGGAGGTGATTGTTTGTTTTCTTCACCATGACGATAAGTAGTGAGTTATGATGCGGGCACATAAGAAGAATCATTACCACATCTGAAGCAAATCTCCAATGCCAATTTGATTTGTGCTATATTTTTTATTCTTTGTGGGCAATTTGATGCACAAATGTTTGTCAGGGCCACGATATTTTGCCAGTGGGAACTGAAACCACTAATTTTAATATTTTTTAAAGGAAATGTTATGTATTTTTTCTAGCCAGTTCTGCATTGTTCAATCTCATGAAATGGTTTTAATTTAGCCAAGAAACGATATGGCTGAAAGCATATCCAAATTATTTATATTTCACTTGTCTAACATATCCCATTTTTCCTACAACAGTTCCCGCAACAATGTGCGGGGTGTCATCTAGTTTGAATGAATGAGTGAGGGAATAGGGGCTTAACAGAGGGAGGTGACATAGTGCACGCGGAGTCGTGGCTTTTTGTCGTGATTGTGCATATAAAAATAACAAAATATAAATGAATACCTCGATAAATAAATAACAAAACTACAATTTAAAAAGAAAATAAAAACTTCAAAGAGATGGATAAAAAACATTAAAGAAAATATTGATAAAAACGTAAAAACAATTCAACCGTCTGTGCATTAGAATTACTGTAATCCTTAGCAAATGTATTCGTTTATTAATTACTTGGTAGGGTTACAAAATAAATGTTTATCTCGATCATGCGAGTCTAGCTGCACCGGTTACTTGATACATGTATATTTAACTTTAAAAATACTCTACCTTCTAGCTTGCGTCAAAACACACTGATGGCATTATCCAATTTTTAATTACTCAAGTATTTAATTTACGCTTAATAATAGAAGGACAGCCTCAGTAGGCATTGCTAGCTTAAAAACCAGCGGCAGATCCACGTTTTTAGGCCAAGCTTGGCCAATAACTATCTTTTCGTACGGTTTTAGGGTTAAACATGTCTTTTTTACTCTTTTCTATAATATATATAGAAGGTTGGGAGATCTCAGGGTGGGCTATCACACATTCGCCCAACCTTCTTGAGAAACTCTTTTACTAGACGTGCTTCGGGGTGGCAAATAATATATATATATCGATTGTACCAAGTATTAGAGCATCTCCAGCCGTTGGAGCACCAAGAACACCACCGAACCAAAAAAGTAGGTGTCTTGGGGGTCCAAATGCTTCATCCGGCCGAAATATGGGTGCATGAGGAGGGCATCTTCTCAGCCACACCCCACCCCAATCAAAAGTTTGTGAGGAAAATGACTAAGTGGGCCAAGAAAAAAGACATGTGGTGAGACACGATTCGCCGAAACTTCTGCCGGCGCCCCCAAAAGCTCCCAACGTGCTGCTTTTTTCCTGGGTTTGCCGGCGCTATTTTGATGTCCTGTGGGGGCGCTGGGGGCGTTCCTGGGCCGTTTTTCGGCAAAAAGATGGTCCGAGCGTAAAACCGAGCCTAAAAAGGTGTCGTGGGGGACGTCCTGGGGGTGGGGGGGGGGGTGGAGATGCTCTTAGTTAGAGCTCGCCTGCAGAACACCCGGGCCATGGCCCGATACGCACATGCGATGTACTGGTTACTTTTAGGTTCGTTGAACACATGGCTCTCTTCTTGGTGTATCTACCTGATTTTTGTTCATGATATTATCTTTTTTTCTTGTTTTCGACTAGTTTCTTGTGGGTTTTTTTAATCAATTTTTTTTCTTGAATTCTTTTAATTATCTTTGCCTCTTTTTTCATTTCCCTATTATTTGTTGTTCTTTTCCCACATTTTTCTCTTTCTTTATTTTCTGTGATTTTCTTCTTACTTATTTTACTTATGCAATTAGAAAATAACAGTACACATGACCAACGTATGTATTTTAAATAAATGATGAATATTTTTTTACACAATGAAATTTATTTAATATATGATGAGTATTTTTTTTAAATACGCGATAAAAAAATTCAAGTGTATTTTCTATTTTATGTCCTAAATGATTATTTTCCAAACTTATGTGAATATATTTTTAAATGTGAGAATACTTTAATAATTACATGGACATTTTTAGAAATACGTGAACACTCTTTGCGAATACATGTAATTTCGTTTTGAATAAAAGATTTTTTTACGAACTAAATGAATATTTTTCGAAATAGGTAAATCATATTCAAAAGTACAAGAACATTTTATTTAGAATATATTAACAAATTTCAAATGTATTATATATTTTGAAATGAGTAAGGACCTTTTTAATACGAACTATTTCTGTCAATAGTGCAAATAAAAAGCATTACCTAGAATAAAACAGACATATTTTTTATAATATAATAAAATAATCATAAGTTGATAAAATAAGAAAGGCCAGTAAAAATATATAAAAGAACAAATAAAGCAGCAAAAACACTGCAAAGTCACAAACAAACAGAAATGCGTCAACCAGGCTAACTGACAAGTGGCCATTGCGAGTAAAAGGTGAGCATTCGGCGAGGGAAAATGTTTTAAATAAGTCGGATGATTTCTTGTCTTTATCAATCACGTCCAGAGCCGTCCGATCCCACATGATCGTGTGGCGCGAGCGCTATCTCCCACGCAGGAAGGTAGCGAATGCTCTGTCTTCCACACGCAAAAGTATCCAAAGTTCGTGACATGTGGTAGCGTTCGGACAACTGCCTATTTAAATGATCTTTTTTAACGTACTCCATATGCAGTGATTTTGCTAGGTAACTACACATGTGATGGTACAAATACTAGAACACCATCTTTCTCGATGCTGATTGTGGTAAAGTGAAGGTTGCTAATGTTTAGAGTAGCACCATTGACGCCACCACCTTCTTCGACGCATGCCATCGTAGCATCATCGAAGCAGCCGGGTCACCATTGCTGCACCGCTGCAGTCGTTGCATTATCGTTGGTGCAGCCATGTCCATCATTGCAACACTTTCGTGGCCCTGGAACACGTTGCCGCAACATCATCATGGTTGTCGAAGCAGGACGTCGTGGCTGTCCAACCATGTCGTCACAACATCATCGCTGCCATCCAAGTACAACACCGACGTTAGAAGCATGTTGCCGCACCATTGCCATGGTCGTCGAAGCACGTCCCGTAGCATCACCGCGACCGTCGAAGTCTGCCATTGAAGCATTGTCGTGGCCGTCAAAGCGCCATCGCGGCGGTCGATGTAGCACGCCTCGTAGCATCACCATGTCCGTCGAAGCATGCTGAGTATTACCGAGCGGCAAGGTGCACCGACGCGAGCTGCAATGGAGCAAGGTCGGTGCCGCGACGGAGCATCATGGGGCGTGCTGCACTAGTCCATTTTATGTACGGATTGCTGTACTAATCCATTTCATGTACGGATTGCTTAGGACACGTACGTATGACCGGTCAAGGAAACTGAATCCCGGGCGGGCTCGCTGTCGATCCATCTATATAAGCTAGGTACCCAGATGGCAAGCAGCTAGCGAGTTCAGGGTTACACGTACATACCTAGCTACTTGATCCATCTCGTACGTGCGTAGCTAGCTCTGCGATGGCCGACGGCAAGCTGGATCCTCCCGCCGGCTACGCCTTCGACCCAGCCGAGCACGAGCTGATCACCAAGTTCCTCCGCCCACGGATCGCCGACGCCTTCTTCGCCAGCCGCCTCATCCACGAGTTCGACGCCTACTCCGCCGCCCCCGGCGACCTCGTCGAGATGTATCAACACGCGCAAGGAACGGACAAGGGCGACGGGAAAGGGGGCGTCTGGTACTTCTTCACCCCTGCCCGTCGTCACCAGACCAAAGGCGGCCGCGGTGGCGGGAGGCGACAGCGTGGCGTGGCCGACGCCGGCGAGGGTTACTACTGGCACTCGGAGAAGGGCGGGATACCCGTGCTAGACAACCAAGGTAAACTCGTAGGCCATAGACGAAACCTCAGCTACGTCAAGAAGTTGCCGGGAGAGAAAGAGAGGATCAGGATCGGCTGGTGCATGAACGAGTACAGCGATGACAAGCAAGACGGCTTGGTGCTCTGCAAGGTCTGCGTGTCTCGTCACAGGAGCGAGACCACATACCACGAGGTAATCAATGCTCCCGGTTCCAGGAAAAGGAAGGCCGCCGACGTCCAGCACCCGGATGCTCCACGTCCCCAAACCCCACGCCGCCAGGAACCGCCGATCGTCCAACAACCCGGGATGCTTCACGAGTATGGGCGCTGGTTCATGTCCGACGAAGGCGAGACGTTCTTGCCGCCCGGAGCTGTGGACGA
Source organism: Aegilops tauschii subsp. strangulata (assembly GCF_002575655.3). Lineage (NCBI taxonomy): Eukaryota > Viridiplantae > Streptophyta > Magnoliopsida > Poales > Poaceae > Aegilops > Aegilops tauschii. The sequence continues at coordinate 567,586,058 of NC_053039.3, read as the reverse complement.
CGGAAGCGTGGATCCAGGCGGGTTCTTCACCGACGACATGCTTCAAGATTTTCCCGTGCTCCATGACGCTGTGGTGGCGCAGGGGTTCTTGCCCGGCAAACTCGACGGCGAAGTCCAAGAAGGCACTAGTGCTGCAGATGATGAAGACGAGGCCTTCCGGTGCACGTTAGATGAGCTGCTCGGCTTGTGCGACGACACGACTGTACTAGTCTAGGAGAGTGGATCCTTTCACCACGTGAGGGCCGAGTGCGTGATGAAGAACTCCGAAACCTGCATCCAGGAGATGATCCAAGAGATGATGTACTAGTCTTGCTTAGCTTTGATGTATGTCATTGTCATGGCACAAAAGGTGTCTTGCTAATTGTATTGTGATGATGAACAAGCAATTAATCCGTGTGCAGCAGCCGAATTGATTAATTTCTCCATTTTTTTCTCCATATATTCATTTTGTATTACGTATGTAATGGTTAGGTTTTTTTTATCAGTAATGGTTAGTGTTTCAGTTTCTCTGTTCGTGATTGAAAAGGTGCTTGATTGTTTCATCTATCCAAATCCAAGTACCCATTTCCCCTCAAAACGTACAGGGCATCACGGGATATAATCCCTCTCCCCTCCTCTCCCGTGTCGCTCTTGCGAGCGACCGGGGTGAACCCTAGCTGCCGTGACCTGTCCTCCCTCTCCTCTGCTCTCCTCCCTCGCCGCCGCCCAGCGACGCCGTCGGGCGAAGCCCGGTCGGTGGGGGCGGCGGCGGGGCCTCTTCTTCCTCGCCCTCGTGCTCCGCGGCTGGCGTGAGACAGCCGGTCGAGTGGGGGCGCCGGTCTTTGGCAGGGCCGGCGGCGCGGCGGCGTGCTCGGAGTTCGGCGGCGGGGTTGCCTGGTGGGGACACGATGTCGAGTGGCAGGCTCGTTTGTGGTGTGGCGGCCGCTGGGATTCCCGATCTGGGCAGTGGCGTGCTGGCGCAGATCCGGCCCGACCCTCCCGGATCCGGCTCCTGGATGGCGGCGGGCGGCGCGGGACGGTGGCTGAGGTCGGTCTTGACCTCGGAGTGGGGTGGTCTGCAGCGGCGCTGCTGTGGCCTGGTGGTTGTCTGATATGCGCGCGGCAACTGCGGGTCTCTCCGGCGGCGGTTCATCAGCGTCGGACTCGGGTGAGCTCCCTCCCTCTTCTTTGGACTCAGCGACGCGCTTGTCGGGTCGGGGTGGCGCCATGGTGTGGTGGTGCGCGCGAGGCCTGCCGGTGGTGGCACGGGACTTCGGGAAGGGGCAGGGTGCCCCTGCCGGTGGTGAAAACCCGTTCTGCTTTGCCAGGCCGACGGCACCGGCGTTCTAGCGTCGTCCTCTTCTTGAAGGCGCCGTCGCGGCATCTCATTTGTCGTCGGAGTGCTCCGGGGGAAACTCTAATCCTTGGATTGGGCGGTGGCGACACAATGGTGTCGTTCCCTTGCTGAAGGCGTCGCTTTGGAGCTCATTGTTCGTCCTACACGACTTCTCCTCCTCGCGGTGGCCCGCCCACGGTTGAGGGCCCCGACATCTTCGTAGTAGTGCTTATTATGTTCATCTGATGTTGGCTAGGATTTTGTCGGGGTAGTGTTGCTGTTATCAGCGTCCTTGTATCCGGCCTTGTGTGTGTGTGTGTGTGTGTGTGTGTGTGTTTGTATCGGCAGGTTCAGTAGGTTGAGGAGCAACTCTTTGCTCTATTGGCCGGGGTGAAGATACCCCGAACAAGCCCCTCAAAGGATTATGTTCCATAGTAACAAGTGACAGTAAATTTCAGCACACTATATAATTTTTTCCTTACCAAATTCCACCTACCAAAGGCGCTTCACTCCCTGGCAACGGCGCCAGAAAAGAGTCTTGATGACCCACAAGTATAGGAGATCTATCGTAGTCCTTTCGATAAGTAAGAGTGTCGAACCCAACGAGGAGCAGAAGGAAAGGACAAGCGGTTTTCAGTAAGGTATACTCTGCAAGCACTGATATTATCGGTAACAGATAGTTTTGTGATAAGGTAATTTGTAACGGGTAACAAGTAATCAAAGTAAATAAGCTGCAGCAAGATGTCCCAATCCTTTTTGTAGCAAAGGACAAGCCTGGACAAACTCTTATATGAAGGAAAACGCTCCCGGGGACATATGGGAATTATCGTCAAGCTAGTTTAAATCACGCTCATATGATTCGCGTTCGTTACTTTGATAATGTGATATGTGGGTGGACCGGTGCTTGGGTACTGCCCTTCCTTGGACAAGCATCTCACTTATGATTAACCCCTATTGCAAGCATCCGCAACTACAAAAGAAGTATTAAGGTAAACCTAACCATAGCATGAAACATATGGATCCAAATCAGCCCCTTACGAAGCAACGCATAAACTAGAGTTTAAGCTTTTGTCACTCTAGCAACCCATCATCTACTTATTACTTCTCAATGCCTTCCTCTAGGCCCAAACAATGGTGAAGTGTCATGTAGTCGACGTTCACATAACACCACTAGAGGAAAGACAACATACATCTTATCAAAATATCGAACGAATACCAAATTCACATGACTACTTATAGCAAGACTTCTCCCATGTTCTCAGGAACAAACGTAACTACTCACAAATCATATTCATGTTCATAAACAGAGGGGTATTAATATGCATTAAGGATCTGAACATATGATCTTCCACCAAATAAACCAATTAGCATCAACTACAAGGAGTAATCAACACTACTAGCAACCCACAGGTGCCAATCTGAGGTTTTGGGACAAAGATTGGATACAAGAGATGAACTAGGGTTTTAGAGGAGATGGTGCTGGTGAAGATGTTGATGGAGATTGACCACCTCCCGCTGAGAGGATCGATGGTGATGATTTCCCCCTCCCGGAGGGATGTCTCCCCGGCATAACAGCTCCAACGGAGCCCTAGGTTGGTTCCGCCAAGGTTTTGCCTCGTGGCGGCGGTGTTTCGTCCCGAAAGCTTGCTTATGATTTTTTCCAAGGTGAAAGACTTCATATAGCAGAATATGGGCACCGAAGGCCTGCCAGGGGGCCCACGAGGCAGGGGGCGCGCCCCCACCCTCGTGGCCAGGGTGTGGGCCCCCTCTGGTTGATTCTTTCTCCAGTATTTTTTATATATTCCAAAACGTGCCTCCGTGAAGTTTCAGGACTTTTGGAGCTGTGCAAAATAGGTCTCTAATATTTGCTCCTTTTCCAGCCCAGAATTCCAGCTGCCGGCATTCTCCCTCTTCATGTAAACCTTGTAAAATGAGAGAGAATAGGCATAAGTATTGTGACATAATGTGTAATAACAACCCATAATGCAATAAATATCGATATAAAAGCATCATGCAAAATGGACGTATCAGAGGTCGACCATGGAAGCCATTTTCTTGGTACGACAACTTATGGAGAGATATATGGAGCAAAAGAAGGACTTGCATATGGTGTTCATTGACGTGGAGAAGGCCTATGATAAGATACCGCGGAATGTCATGCGGTGGGCCTTGGAGAAATACAAAGTCCCAGCAAAGTACATTACCCTCATCAAGGACATGTATGATAATGTTGTGACAAGTGTTCGAACAAGTGATGTCGACACTGATGACTTCCCGATTAAGATAGGACTGCATTAGGGGTCAGCTTTGAGCCCTTATCTTTTTGCATTGGTGATGGATGAGGTCACAAGGGATATGCAAGGAGATATCCCATGGTGTATGCTCTTTGTGGATGATGTGGTGCTAGTTGACGATAGTCGGACGGGGGTAAATAGGAGTTAGAGTTATGGAGACAAACCTTGGAATTGAAAGGGTTTAGGCTTAGTAGAACTAAAACCGAGTATATGATGTGCGATTTCAGTACTACTAGGTGTGAGAAGGAGGAGGTTAGCCTTGATGGCCAGGTGGTACCCCAGAAGGACACCTTTCGGTATTTGGGGTCCATGTTGTAGGAGGATGGGGGTATTGATGAAGGTGTGAACCATCGAATCAAAGCCGGATGGATGAAGTGGCGCCAAGCTTCTGGCATTCTCTGTGACAAGAGAGTACCACAAAAGCTAAAAGGCAAGTTCTGCAGGACAGCGGTTTGACCCGGAATGTTGTATGGCGCTGAGTGTTGGCCGACTAAAAGGCGACATGTTCAACAGTTAGGTGTGGCGGAGATGCGTATGTTGTGATGGATGTGTGGCCACACGAGGAAGGATCGAGAGTCCGGAATGATGATATACGAGATAGAGTTGGGGTAGCACCAATTGAAGAGAAGCTTGTCCAACATCGTCTGAGATGGTTTGGGCATATTCAGCGCAGGCCTCCAGAAGCTCCCGTGCATAGCGGACGGCTAAAGCATGCGGAGAATGTTAACAGAGGGCGGGGTAGACCAAATTTGACATGGGAGGAGTCTGTTAAGAGAGACCTGAAGGATTGGAGTATCACCAAAGAGCTAGCTATGGACAGGGGTGCGTGGAAACTTGCTATCCATGTGCCAGAGCCATGAGTTGGTTGCGAAATCTTATGGGTTTCACCTCTAGCCTACCCCAACTTGTTTGGGACTAAAGGCTTTGTTGTTGTTGTTGAAAAAATAGTTCCTGTACAAAAATAAGTGCCCACTCATTTAAAAATATGTAATTGAATTTAGAAAGTGTTTGACTATTCTAAATAAAAAATTATTGTACTTTCAAAAATGATTCATGAACTATCTAGACAAATATCCATATAATTTATAATAGATACTCATGTATTTAGAAAATGATTTTCTTTTTTCCTAAGAATGTTCACATGTTTTATAAAATTTACATGTAATTATCTTTATTTACCCTACCTCTGTGTATTGCGGCATGTGCATATATATTTTGGAATTCATCCATATGTTGTAACCTCCGTATATATTATTTTGTAGGAAAGCAAGGATTCTCAAATGATGACTTTCTTGCAAGTATTGGGGTCCAGAAACAGTAACCTGAAGCTATCAACAATGTGGTGGTGGTGCACCATGAAGCAAAAGAAGCAGTCGAGCACACATTGGTTGTACAGCAGTAGGAACTTCATGCTATGAAGAAGGCCCTAGGTGAGCAGAAAATAGAACTTGGAGCCGTTAAGAAGACCCTAGCAGAGCAACAACTAGAACTTGAAGCTGTCAAGATGGACCTAGAAGAGCAGCAGCAAGAACATGAAGCATGTCGTGCCAGGTGCGTAGCATGAACTTCAATATGTGAAGATTACGTACACTTTTACACTAGCAAAAACATACTTGAAGGTGTCAAGAAGGCTCTGCCAGAGCGGCAAGACTAAATGGAATGCCTGATAATGGCCCTGTTAGATCTGCATAATCATCTTGAATCTATCAACACTTCCCTTACCGAAAAAGGCTTTCTCCCCTCTTTATAAAAAAAGCAACCATCGAGCACAAAGTTAACAAGGTTCCGACCACAAAAACACACACACACAGCCACCGCAGGCAGTTCCGACGAACACACACACACAGTCGAAACCCAAGTTCAGCTGTGGGCACAGCACAACAAGCCCAACATCGGCGCAAGACACACACAACAAACATAACGGCGGTGGCGAGGTGTAGAAGATCTAATCCGGCTCCGGCGCTGGTGGGGGAAGCGGTGGAGCCATAAGGAGAGCCATCGAGCGAAGCTGGATGATGATGGAGGTGATGGCGTCTATCTCCCGGGGACGGCTAAGCGGCCGCCAAAACTGCAACTAACCAGACCATTTGAACAAAGCGTCAGTAGCACGTCGAAAAGGAATGCGCTGAATCAAAAGTTTATTCCTAACAGTCCACAGCGTCCAGGTTAGCACCCCGATGATCAGCCACCTAATGTGGCGAATTGAGGGAGCTGACGCCTGGAGTTCCGCGAAAAGAGCGGGGAAGTTGTTGTGGTCCCTGCTTCCACCCACTATTTCACGGAAACAGCTCCATAGGAACTGCGGGGACAAGCATGTGAAGAAGATATGGTTCAAATCCTCTTCAGGCCCGCAGAGCGGGCATCGCCCATCCCCTGGGCCGTTGCGCTTCAGGACCTCCACGCCGGATGGGAGGCAGCCGCGAATCCACTGTCACAAGAAAATCCTAATCTTCAAGGGGAGCCATATATCCCAGATGGTGGTGTGTACCTCATGACCCAGCGAAGCTGTGATGGCCTGGTATAGAGATTTAGTGGAGAATTGCTCAGATGGCTCTAGACGCCACCTGGCACGGTCTTCTCCTACCTCAAGATCAGGTTCGTGCAGCGCGATGCATTCCAGCAGCTCATGCCAGTCCGCGTTCTCAGGCAGGCCAAACGCTCTCCGGAACGCGAGTTGCCCTAAGTCAATAAGGGTCGTCGCGACAGAGATCCGCGGGTCAACCGCGATGGAGAATAGGTAGGGAAAACGTGCCGCGAGGGGTAAGTCTCCAGCCCATCTATGGAACCAGAACATCGTGGAGGTGCCCGATCCAACCGCGATCAAGGTGCCGATGCGGAGGATCGGTAGGAGCTGTATGATGGATTGCCAGAACTAGGAACCTCCAGACCACTGGCAGAAGGTGAGAGGCTGGCCACGGAGGTATTTCTGCTGAATGAGGTGAAGCCACAGGCCACCCTGTCCGTTGGCAATCCGCCAAAACCATCTCGTTAGGAGGGCAATGTTCATGCGTTTGGAGGACATGATCCCGAGACCACCCTGGTAGGGCGGTTTACAAATCTCCGACCAACGAACCATGTTGTATTTCTACTTGTCGCCCTCGCCGGCCCAGAAGAAGCGCCCCTGAACTATGGCAATCTCGTGATCAGAGTCTCAGGAAGGCTGTAGAAGCTCATGATGAATAAGAGAAGGATGGCCAGGGACGAGTTAATAAGCACTGTCAGGGCCGCCTTCGAGAGACATCGGCCCTGCCAAGCCTCGATGCGGTGTTGAAGCTTCCCAACTGTGGGGCGAAGCTCAGCCACCGTGAGCCTCAAATCACTAATGGGGATCCCCAGATAGGTCGTGGGGAAACACCCAAGCTGGCAATTGAGCTGATCCGTGATGCTCTGCCGTTCGTCTTGGGAGTATCCCAAGACCATTACCACACTCTTATTGAAGTTGATCCCGAGGCCAGACATCTGCTGGAAGCATATCAGGAGGAACTTCAAGTTCATGATGTCGGTCGCCGAGCCTTCCACCATGATAATGGTGTCATCCACATATTGGAGGAGGGAGATCCCGTTCCCCCCCCCCCCCAACTAGATGCGGGGCTATGCCCTTAATGTGGCCCGCAGCCTTGGCTTTATCTAAGATGGCTGCCAGAGCATCGACAACCATGTTGAAGAGGAACGGTGAGAAGGGGTCGCCCTGGCACATCCCACAAGATGTGGGGAAGAATGGGCCAACCTCGCCATTAATGTTCACCGCGGTCCGGCCTGAGGATACCATTTGCATCACTTGGGAGACCCACCTGTCGTTGAAGCCCTTCCGCAGCAAGCATTCCCGAAGGAAGGGCCAACTGACCGTGTCATACGCCTTGTGGAAATCCAGTTTCAGGAAGACTGCCTTGAGGTGTTTGGAGTGAACCTCATGGAGTGCTTCGTGAAAAACCAGAACTCCGTCAAGGATATACTGGCCCTGAATAAATGCCGACTGATCAGGGTGAGTGATCCCGTCGGCAATGGGGGCCACCCTAAGGGCGTACCCCCTCGCGAGGATGCGGAAGATGACATTAATCACCGTAATCGGCCGAAACTGGCGAATATCCGAAGCCCCAGTTACTTTGGGGATGAGGGTGATGATCCCAAAGTCCAGCCTGGCGAGGTCAATGGACCCTACAAAGAATTCCTCAGACAAGGCCATCACCTCCGGTTTTATTACCTCCCAGAAAGTCTGGAAGAACTTCACTGGGAGGCCATCCGGACCGGGGGCCGAAGAAGGGTTCATACCCTTAATTGTCGCCCACACTTCAGCCTTAGAGAACGGGGCCGTAAGGGCCGCGTTGTCCGCAGGAGAGACACAACTGTGGGCCGGCCAGATGTCTTGCGCCAGGGCAAGACCTCCCCGAGGGGAGGCAGAGAATAGGTCTCTGTCAAAGCCGACTACATGGGCCCGGATGTCCTCTGGCAGCTGCAGGAGGGTCTCGCCGTCCCAGAGAAGCGGGATGGAATTACGGCGACGACGACCGTTGGCAATGGCCTGGAAGTAGGCGGTATTGGCATCCCCCTTGAGGACCCAATTCTGCGTACCTCGCAAGCGCCAGTAGGCCTCCTCGTCCGTGTAGATGACCGTGAGCTAGTCTTCCAGGTCGTACCTAAGCATCCACTCCTCAGCAGAGAGGCCTGCGGCATCAGCCCGCAGATCGAGGGCCTGGATGGCCTCAAGAAGGGCTTTCTTACGCTCGCGAATGTCACGGCCCACATTTGCACCCCATCCTTTCATGAATTGCCGGGACCGCTTAGCACAAAAGTGTCAGGAGTCAACGGCCGAAAGGGCGCGATGGGGGGCATCACGCGCCTCGCGCCACCGGGCGGCCACCACTGACACAAACCGAGGTTGGCGCAACCAGAAGGGAGAACTTGAAGTCATCAAGAATGCTAAGAAAGAGAAAACGTTAGCTATCGAAAGAAGCTTAATGATCTTGATAGGACGCTTAAGTACATCGCCACGATTGCGACGCCAGGATCCCATGTCTATAGCTGAGCAAACAAACCCCATCATACTAGTGCATTGTTTGATGGTCATGAAAATGCGCCATGTGCCTAATTTTATTGTGTGGCTCTGTCCCATGGTTTTTTATTGTAATGGTTCAGAAAGTCTGTGTGATAATTGTCTGTCATTTAATCGAGTAAGGATAGCTGACTTGGCATTAAAATTGAAATCTCGCACAAATTCATATACGAATTATAAAAATGATTAAATTTTCAAATATGCCCGCCAATTGCAATATATAATAAATTGACCGCATCTACAAATTGGGATAGGTATGCATGCCGTCGCCCGCGTATGGCATTGGATCCACATGTAAGAAGCCAAATTACCCACGTCTGGACCCACTTGGTAGCAGCCATGTCAGCATCTCATTGGGTCTTCATGCCAGAATAGTTGACCGGTCAAATGCATCATCGTAATTGTTAGTGACGGTCAACGTCACAGAAAAAATGATGGCTGGTCATCCATGGAGTCATGCGCCTCCTACACGAAAGCAAAAAGGGAAAAAAAATGGAGTTTATATGCGTCCTTTGTAGGTTCCATGATGAATATGCCATGGAGTGGCCAGGGTTTACTTTCTATATACAAATTGTATCGTTACTATTATTGGCTCACATTTAGGAATCGGTTATTATAAAACCGTGCTACGTGACCATAACCGTGTGATTAAAAAGTCATGTCTAATATTAATTCTCTAAATGAAAAAGTAAAAAAAGTAAAAAAAGAAAATCAAAAGAAAACTAAAGAAACAGAAAAAATAGAAAAAGAAGAACAGCAAAAGGGGAATAAACAAAAAGCCAAAAATAATAAAATAAATCAAGACGGTTCTGCAGGCAAGCTCTAGGTAATGCCCGGTACAAGCGATATATATCATTTGGCGCCCGACAGCACGTCTGATAAAAGAGTCTCTCAAGAAGGTTGGCCTAATAACACGGTTCTGCCGCCTATTATTTAGCTAGCAATGGCTACTGATTCAGTCCCTCTCATCTTAAATGTGAAATGAATACTTGACGAAATAAAAAATGGATAAGGACATTAGTGTGTTTTGATGCAAGCTACAAGGTAGAGTGAAAAAATGTTAAATAAACATGATATCAAGTAACCCATGCAGCTAGACTCCTATATTTGTGATTTTCCAGTGCTTTTGCCCTTTTTTGTTCTTTTTATATATTTCCACTTGGTTGTTTTACTTTTTCTCCTCTTACATATATAGTATTTCTAAAGTATTCTTGTTCAATTTTTCTTTGTGCACATTTGACAAAATAGTTTGTGTAAACAAAAAAAATGCTTACTCACGATAAAACTATTCTAAATAAATTTTTCTTATACTATCAAACCAATTCACCTATTTAGAAAAATATTCATTTAGTTTCTAAATAAATCTTTAGAAAAAAATCTTGAATTTACAAAGTGTGTTTATGTATTTTAGAAAATGTACATGTGATTGTTAAAGTAGCCATGCTTATGAAACAATTCACATAATTTTGAAAAGAAATCATATAAAACAGAATATACACTTAAAAAAATTATCTGTATTTAAGAAAATAGCCATTGTATATCAAAAAACATTCATCGTGTGTTAAAAAAATTCATCAGGTGATTAAAATATGTAAATCATATGATAAAAAAGTCATGTTGTTCATTTTCTAAATGAAAAGGGATAATAAGTCAAAACAAAAAAATTATGAAAGAACTAAGACAGGAAAGGAAAAAAAAAGGAAAAGAGGGAAATAAAGAAAAGGCAAAACTAATAAAAACGAAACTGATGCATACCTTTTTCTTTCCGTTTGCCTGCTAGCTTAATAATTGATTGAAGCATCTCAATCTTGGTATCACGGCGACCAAGCCATGGACGCCTCGCCCTTCACTCCCTCAAAACACCACCTCCCGACCTCCCTCACTTTTGTCTAGTCTTCTTTCCTCTGCTCTGCCTTCGCCTAATTAAACCAAACTGCCCACAGCATGAAGGCCCCCATCCTTGGCGGCATCAAATCCAATGCTACGCGGTGAGCAGGCCGCCGTCCCTCTGTGCTAGCGAGCTCTGCGCCGTGTGTGGACGAGGCCGTAGGCATACGTGTACCAGCAGTAGCAATTTCATTCAAAAAGGATGTCCGATAACCCGTTCATGAAAAGATGAACTCGGGTCAGATTTGTTTGCGCGCAGAAAACATATCAGAGAATTGATTTACTACTCGGACGTTCCCTAGAGTTTGAACGGTCGGACCAAGCTGAAATTTGAGTGGTGGTCAACATAGGAATTGCGCAACCGATGAACAGTTGGATTTTCCAACGGATGTCCGGGATGGACGCTAGACTCCTCGCCACAAAGTCATCCAGATTCCCGTCCAGATTCGATTGGGCTCCGGTATGTCGGAGATTGCCGGAGATACCTCCATAGGAACGCGAGGAAATTTTACAAGGTTGTTGTAGACTCAATTCCACACAATTTCACCGAAGCAATCATCAAAGCGACACTCGAGGAGGCGGAGAAGGTGAACACAATCCGTTGTTCAACAAAAACGGCATGATCACACGAGGGCAATGTTGACGTTGAGCCCCCAAGCTCCATGGACGAATTCCTCTATGACTTCGGCTAGGATCAGAGTTGATGATGAAGGCACCCGCCTGATCATGACGATTTGACGCGAAGCGTAGTCCTTGGTCCAGGAAAGGTGACCAGTTGAGCCAGCAACACAGATGCCGACGTCGACGATGAAGTTCGGTTCCGACATGTAGATCACGTCGGAGCCAATCTGAATTCCCATGACCCCGCAGCGACTGCCAGCAAGGACCTGCATGGGCCACACATGTCGTGGTGTTTCAAATCGGTTGAGTGGCTTGGTAAGGCTGTAACTTCTATGAAAAAACATATTAGTCAAGATGCATGTTGTTTAGTTATCCTAACCTTTTGAAGTCATGATTATGATATTGTCATGGTGCACTGTCCTGCTTATGATTTTGGTGATGATAGTCTGCTAGATATGATTTTCCCTACTTGTAATTAGCCAGTTTGAATAGGATGGCATGTTTTCGTTCGATGTTGACAATTCTAGGCCATTGGATGATACGTAGCTGCTTTTGTATCGCTCCACATTTACCTGGGGTCAATATTAATGCTCCTATTAATAATTAGAGCCTTTAGTCATGCTATTATATATGTTTAACAAATGGATGTGATTGTTATGGGCATATCTCTTGATGCCGGAATTTGGGAATTGCAACTCTTTACATAGGCTTGCTAAATAACCCTTGGTACTATCTACTTAGACTAGATGAAGATATTTGATACTTTACCCACGCATGAGTAGTGTAGGTGTTGTGCAATTTGCTATTTCTTAGGTGATGATGAATGGGTTCCAGAACATAGGTTTTGTTTGTGGTTTGGTTAATATTACGATTGCTTAAACTGTTGTGGAGTAGCTCGCTACTATTATATCCTCACCAGCTATATGAGTGGTGCATAATCTTTATCTCCGCTGAACACAAACTATATTTTTCTGTCTCTTGTTATGTTCATTTGAGAGAGATCTAACATCGTTGTTTCTTTGATTATGACGAGAGCTAAAGGGGAAAAACAACCCTGGAAGTCAGAGTGTCAAGGAGGGAAGCTGATACAATCCTCGTGTAGTCAACTTTCAAGCTGATCCAGATAGCGAGTTAGTTCTGGTGAGTCCCTAGTCTCCCTTCTCTCTCCATGTGCCTTGACATGGTCCAGACATCGAGCTATGGTCAGTTGGGGTTCTGGCCACTGAACCAATGATTTAGGGTGGGTAGGGGTTATGTGATCATGTGACATGTGTTTGGTGGTCTCTGGCCAACACAACATTCCATATAGACCTCCTCTCCACTCCTTGACATGGTCTTGTGCTCCTGGTATGCGAATACCTACGGCCTCATCCACACACGGCGCCGAGCTCGCCACAAGGGAGGGATGACTACTTGCTCCGCACGTTGCATTGGATTTCATGCCGACAAGGATGGGGGCCACCATGGGGCGGTCAGTTTGGTTTAATTATATCTAAGGAGGAGTGCGTGGAGGCGGAGGCAGAGGAAAGAAGACTAGACATGAGCGAGGAATGTTGGCCGGTGGTGATCTAATGGAGTGAAGGGCAAGGAATCCACGGTTTTGGTCGCCGTGATACCAAGGTTGAGATGCATCAATCAATTATTAAGTTGCTAGGCAATCGAAAAGAAAAAGGTCCGCGCACCCATACGAAGATTGATATGCATATGTTTTGTTTAATCAGCATCCATGCGTATCATTGCATATGCATCAGTTTCATTTAATCAACATGGATCAGTTTCATTGAATCAAAAAATTGAACCAGAATAGTTTAGAATATTTTTAGAGTGAATTCTGGTTTTTACCCTCTATTTTGACATATTTTACACCAATTACCCTATTTAGCAGAATTTCATCCATTTTACATTATTTAGCAAAAGTGTTGCCACAGTTCACCATGTTTAAAATTTATGAGTGTTCTGACCGATGGGTCCCAATTGTAAGGTCTAGCTAGATGCCACATCCACAGGTTTTTTCTTGATGCTTTTTCTGCACGCCGAACCGCACCGCCCTAGCTTCTTCTGATAAGCTAGGCTCCATATGATTGCACTATAGTATCTCAGGAAACATATACTTATTCTTCGCTGGTCCACATATGTTCACCACGGGGTAAATTGAGGTAACACTTTTGCTAAATGGGGTAAAATGGATAAAATCCCACTAAACGGGGTAATTAGTGTCAAAAATGGCAAAATAGGGGGTAAAAACCGGAATTCACTCATTATTTTATATATTAAATAAATACAATAGGAGAAAAAGAAAAATAACCAAGTAAAAATAAATAAAAAGATCAAATAAAACAGCAAAAACACTGCAAAATCAAAAGAAAAAATAGGTTTTGTTAATTTTTCCCGTCATAGCAATCCTTAGTCCACTGGTTTTTGTAAATTCATGAAATTTCTTTTTATTTATTAAACATTGTGTTAACTTCATGAAAAGTAGTAGCAGCAGCCAACGGAAGTGTAGACATGGTCAGGAGGAGGAGAGCTGCTGCTTCAAATAGTTTTTCGAGACAACTGCATTATGATCTGCTGAGAGGAGAAGAGACGCTAGCAGTCAAGACTAAAGAACATATATAGGTACACCCGAGATACCAAATACTACTTTCAAGATGCATATTTGTTATTGACCTTATTTTCTTTAGCAGGTTGAATCACTAATGTTACTGAATTTCTTTGTGACCATCCACTAAAGGTGACTCTTGCTGAGCCATTTTGTTGGTACGATTACATAATCTACACAGACTCTATCGTCCCTTGCTAAAGGAGACCTCTGAAGAAATTGTCTTACAAAATGCATAAATCTCTTTTGATGGTATGATATCCATAATCTTCTTTGATGTGCAATACATCTTCTATTTTTAATTACTGATGTGTTCTGAACATATTTCAGAATAATCAAAATATCTTGATATTCGCAGGTTACTTTGGTCTGACTTACGGGGTAAAGAAAGCTTTTGTCTGGATTAGTTCGCTTCCAATCATTCTCATGTTTTAATGTTGTGAGTTACTTCCGCATATATGCACACCCGAAAGTGTTGACAAGTATTGGTCTGAGCAGTTGAAGGAAGATGATACAAAAATAGTCGAAGGACGGTCAGCCTATTTAGAGCAGTTGAAGGAAGATGATACAAAAATAGTCGAAGGACGGTCAGCCTATTTCTTTCATTCAACTCTCATTAGTCTTGCATGGCCTTAAAATAGTACTGTGGCGTGGGCAACTAAGAAGAATCATTACCACCTCTGAAGCAAATCTTCATTCAATTCTATATACATAAGAACATGCCCTCCTTTAATTTTCCTTATTGACTTTTATCCTTTGACCCTTATATAACTACTTCAGTTCAACACCTTTAATCTAATTATGTTCACCTTTGCGGAATCAGTAAGATACATACTTCACCATTCTCTCTTCATTTTCATATTTGTTCGGTTTACGTACATGCCTTTGTTTTGGAACAGGTCATCCTGACTTCCCAAACCATGGATATTTCAGACTTAAAATATTATCTAGAATAGAATATTGAATGCATAATATGCTTATGAATTGTCATGTTCAGTTATTGACCAAAAGATCATCATCGTGCTATGTTCAAAAGATTTCTCCCTTGAATGGTCTTGCCTTATGAAGTCAAAATTGCATCACCATTTTATTTCATCATGATTTTTTTTCATGCTAATTGTTGTATAATGTTGCCTTCACTAAATGTAGGAGTGGTTCGGCTTTTTATGTGCAGAAATTATGGGACAAACTGAATTGGCAATTTATGTTCTCGCTGTCATCAACTCTTACACACTATTATTTTTCCCACTTTTCAAGTGCCAGCACTCAGTTCCTATTAATGGAGGTGATTGTTTGTTTTCTTCACCATGACGATAAGTAGTGAGTTATGATGCGGGCACATAAGAAGAATCATTACCACATCTGAAGCAAATCTCCAATGCCAATTTGATTTGTGCTATATTTTTTATTCTTTGTGGGCAATTTGATGCACAAATGTTTGTCAGGGCCACGATATTTTGCCAGTGGGAACTGAAACCACTAATTTTAATATTTTTTAAAGGAAATGTTATGTATTTTTTCTAGCCAGTTCTGCATTGTTCAATCTCATGAAATGGTTTTAATTTAGCCAAGAAACGATATGGCTGAAAGCATATCCAAATTATTTATATTTCATTTGTCTAACATATCCCATTTTTCCTACAACAGTTCCCGCAACAATGTGCGGGGTGTCATCTAGTTTGAATGAATGAGTGAGGGAATAGGGGCTTAACAGAGGGAGGTGACATAGTGCACGCGGAGTCGTGGCTTTTTGTCGTGATTGTGCATATAAAAATAACAAAATATAAATGAATACCTCGATAAATAAATAACAAAACTACAATTTAAAAAGAAAATAAAAACTTCAAAGAGATGGATAAAAAACATTAAAGAAAATATTGATAAAAACGTAAAAACAATTCAACCGTCTGTGCATTAGAATTACTGTAATCCTTAGCAAATGTATTCGTTTATTAATTACTTGGTAGGGTTACAAAATAAATGTTTATCTCGATCATGCGAGTCTAGCTGCACCGGTTACTTGATACATGTATATTTAACTTTAAAAATACTCTACCTTCTAGCTTGCGTCAAAACACACTGATGGCATTATCCAATTTTTAATTACTCAAGTATTTAATTTACGCTTAATAATAGAAGGACAGCCTCAGTAGGCATTGCTAGCTTAAAAACCAGCGGCAGATCCACGTTTTTAGGCCAAGCTTGGCCAATAACTATCTTTTCGTACGGTTTTAGGGTTAAACATGTCTTTTTTACTCTTTTCTATAATATATATAGAAGGTTGGGAGATCTCAGGGTGGGCTATCACACATTCGCCCAACCTTCTTGAGAAACTCTTTTACTAGACGTGCTTCGGGGTGGCAAATAATATATATATATCGATTGTACCAAGTATTAGAGCATCTCCAGCCATTGGAGCACCAAGAACACCACCGAACCAAAAAAGTAGGTGTCTTGGGGGTCCAAATGCTTCATCCGGCCGAAATATGGGTGCATGAGGAGGGCATCTTCTCAGCCACACCCCACCCCAATCAAAAGTTTGTGAGGAAAATGACTAAGTGGGCCAAGAAAAAAGACATGTGGTGAGACACGATTCGCCGAAACTTCTGCCGGCACCCCCAAAAGCTCCCAACGTGCTGCTTTTTTCCTGGGTTTGCCGGCGCTATTTTGATGTCCTGTGGGGGCGCTGGGGGCGTTCCTGGGCCGTTTTTCGGCAAAAAGATGGTCCGAGCGTAAAACCGAGCCTAAAAAGGTGTCGTGGGGGACGTCCTGGGGGTGGGGGGGGGGGGTGGAGATGCTCTTAGTTAGAGCTCGCCTGCAGAACACCCGGGCCATGGCCCGATACGCACATGCGATGTACTGGTTACTTTTAGGTTCGTTGAACACATGGCTCTCTTCTTGGTGTATCTACCTGATTTTTGTTCATGATATTATCTTTTTTTCTTGTTTTCGACTAGTTTCTTGTGGGTTTTTTTAATCAATTTTTTTTCTTGAATTCTTTTAATTATCTTTGCCTCTTTTTTCATTTCCCTATTATTTGTTGTTCTTTTCCCACATTTTTCTCTTTCTTTATTTTCTGTGATTTTCTTCTTACTTATTTTACTTATGCAATTAGAAAATAACAGTACACATGACCAACGTATGTATTTTAAATAAATGATGAATATTTTTTTACACAATGAAATTTATTTAATATATGATGAGTATTTTTTTTAAATACGCGATAAAAAAATTCAAGTGTATTTTCTATTTTATGTCCTAAATGATTATTTTCCAAACTTATGTGAATATATTTTTAAATGTGAGAATACTTTAATAATTACATGGACATTTTTAGAAATACGTGAACACTCTTTGCGAATACATGTAATTTCGTTTTGAATAAAAGATTTTTTTACGAACTAAATGAATATTTTTCGAAATAGGTAAATCATATTCAAAAGTACAAGAACATTTTATTTAGAATATATTAACAAATTTCAAATGTATTATATATTTTGAAATGAGTAAGGACCTTTTTAATACGAACTATTTCTGTCAATAGTGCAAATAAAAAGCATTACCTAGAATAAAACAGACATATTTTTTATAATATAATAAAATAATCATAAGTTGATAAAATAAGAAAGGCCAGTAAAAATATATAAAAGAACAAATAAAGCAGCAAAAACACTGCAAAGTCACAAACAAACAGAAATGCGTCAACCAGGCTAACTGACAAGTGGCCATTGCGAGTAAAAGGTGAGCATTCGGCGAGGGAAAATGTTTTAAATAAGTCGGATGATTTCTTGTCTTTATCAATCACGTCCAGAGCCGTCCGATCCCACATGATCGTGTGGCGCGAGCGCTATCTCCCACGCAGGAAGGTAGCGAATGCTCTGTCTTCCACACGCAAAAGTATCCAAAGTTCGTGACATGTGGTAGCGTTCGGACAACTGCCTATTTAAATGATCTTTTTTAACGTACTCCATATGCAGTGATTTTGCTAGGTAACTACACATGTGATGGTACAAATACTAGAACACCATCTTTCTCGATGCTGATTGTGGTAAAGTGAAGGTTGCTAATGTTTAGAGTAGCACCATTGACGCCACCACCTTCTTCGACGCATGCCATCGTAGCATCATCGAAGCAGCCGGGTCACCATTGCTGCACCGCTGCAGTCGTTGCATTATCGTTGGTGCAGCCATGTCCATCATTGCAACACTTTCGTGGCCCTGGAACACGTTGCCGCAACATCATCATGGTTGTCGAAGCAGGACGTCGTGGCTGTCCAACCATGTCGTCACAACATCATCGCTGCCATCCAAGTACAACACCGACGTTAGAAGCATGTTGCCGCACCATTGCCATGGTCGTCGAAGCACGTCCCGTAGCATCACCGCGACCGTCGAAGTCTGCCATTGAAGCATTGTCGTGGCCGTCAAAGCGCCATCGCGGCGGTCGATGTAGCACGCCTCGTAGCATCACCATGTCCGTCGAAGCATGCTGAGTATTACCGAGCGGCAAGGTGCACCGACGCGAGCTGCAATGGAGCAAGGTCGGTGCCGCGACGGAGCATCATGGGGCGTGCTGCACTAGTCCATTTTATGTACGGATTGCTGTACTAATCCATTTCATGTACGGATTGCTTAGGACACGTACGTATGACCGGTCAAGGAAACTGAATCCCGGGCGGGCTCGCTGTCGATCCATCTATATAAGCTAGGTACCCAGATGGCAAGCAGCTAGCGAGTTCAGGGTTACACGTACATACCTAGCTACTTGATCCATCTCGTACGTGCGTAGCTAGCTCTGCGATGGCCGACGGCAAGCTGGATCCTCCCGCCGGCTACGCCTTCGACCCAGCCGAGCACGAGCTGATCACCAAGTTCCTCCGCCCACGGATCGCCGACGCCTTCTTCGCCAGCCGCCTCATCCACGAGTTCGACGCCTACTCCGCCGCCCCCGGCGACCTCGTCGAGATGTATCAACACGCGCAAGGAACGGACAAGGGCGACGGGAAAGGGGGCGTCTGGTACTTCTTCACCCCTGCCCGTCGTCACCAGACCAAAGGCGGCCGCGGTGGCGGGAGGCGACAGCGTGGCGTGGCCGACGCCGGCGAGGGTTACTACTGGCACTCGGAGAAGGGCGGGATACCCGTGCTAGACAACCAAGGTAAACTCGTAGGCCATAGACGAAACCTCAGCTACGTCAAGAAGTTGCCGGGAGAGAAAGAGAGGATCAGGATCGGCTGGTGCATGAACGAGTACAGCGATGACAAGCAAGACGGCTTGGTGCTCTGCAAGGTCTGCGTGTCTCGTCACAGGAGCGAGACCACATACCACGAGGTAATCAATGCTCCCGGTTCCAGGAAAAGGAAGGCCGCCGACGTCCAGCACCCGGATGCTCCACGTCCCCAAACCCCACGCCGCCAGGAACCGCCGATCGTCCAACAACCCGGGATGCTTCACGAGTATGGGCGCTGGTTCATGTCCGACGAAGGCGAGACGTTCTTGCCGCCCGGAGCTGTGGACGACGGAAGCGTGGATCCAGGCGGGTTCTTCACCGACGACATGCTTCAAGATTTTCCCGTGCTCCATGACGCTGTGGTGGCGCAGGGGTTCTTGCCCGGCAAACTCGACGGCGAAGTCCAAGAAGGCACTAGTGCTGCAGATGATGAAGACGAGGCCTTCCGGTGCACGTTAGATGAGCTGCTCGGCTTGTGCGACGACACGACTGTACTAGTCTAGGAGAGTGGATCCTTTCACCACGTGAGGGCCGAGTGCGTGATGAAGAACTCCGAAACCTGCATCCAGGAGATGATCCAAGAGATGATGTACTAGTCTTGCTTAGCTTTGATGTATGTCATTGTCATGGCACAAAAGGTGTCTTGCTAATTGTATTGTGATGATGAACAAGCAATTAATCCGTGTGCAGCAGCCGAATTGATTAATTTCTCCATTTTTTTCTCCATATATTCATTTTGTATTACGTATGTAATGGTTAGGTTTTTTTTATCAGTAATGGTTAGTGTTTCAGTTTCTCTGTTCGTGATTGAAAAGGTGCTTGATTGTTTCATCTATCCAAATCCAAGTACCCATTTCCCCTCAAAACGTACAGGGCATCACGGGATATAATCCCTCTCCCCTCCTCTCCCGTGTCGCTCTTGCGAGCGACCGGGGTGAACCCTAGCTGCCGTGACCTGTCCTCCCTCTCCTCTGCTCTCCTCCCTCGCCGCCGCCCAGCGACGCCGTCGGGCGAAGCCCGGTCGGTGGGGGCGGCGGCGGGGCCTCTTCTTCCTCGCCCTCGTGCTCCGCGGCTGGCGTGAGACAGCCGGTCGAGTGGGGGCGCCGGTCTTTGGCAGGGCCGGCGGCGCGGCGGCGTGCTCGGAGTTCGGCGGCGGGGTTGCCTGGTGGGGACACGATGTCGAGTGGCAGGCTCGTTTGTGGTGTGGCGGCCGCTGGGATTCCCGATCTGGGCAGTGGCGTGCTGGCGCAGATCCGGCCCGACCCTCCCGGATCCGGCTCCTGGATGGCGGCGGGCGGCGCGGGACGGTGGCTGAGGTCGGTCTTGACCTCGGAGTGGGGTGGTCTGCAGCGGCGCTGCTGTGGCCTGGTGGTTGTCTGATATGCGCGCGGCAACTGCGGGTCTCTCCGGCGGCGGTTCATCAGCGTCGGACTCGGGTGAGCTCCCTCCCTCTTCTTTGGACTCAGCGACGCGCTTGTCGGGTCGGGGTGGCGCCATGGTGTGGTGGTGCGCGCGAGGCCTGCCGGTGGTGGCACGGGACTTCGGGAAGGGGCAGGGTGCCCCTGCCGGTGGTGAAAACCCGTTCTGCTTTGCCAGGCCGACGGCACCGGCGTTCTAGCGTCGTCCTCTTCTTGAAGGCGCCGTCGCGG
The DNA here is from genome assembly GCF_002575655.3 of Aegilops tauschii subsp. strangulata. Lineage (NCBI taxonomy): Eukaryota > Viridiplantae > Streptophyta > Magnoliopsida > Poales > Poaceae > Aegilops > Aegilops tauschii. The sequence goes on along the minus strand of NC_053039.3, from coordinate 567,565,414 downwards.
CATCTCATTTGTCGTCGGAGTGCTCCGGGGGAAACTCTAATCCTTGGATTGGGCGGTGGCGACACAATGGTGTCGTTCCCTTGCTGAAGGCGTCGCTTTGGAGCTCATTGTTCGTCCTACACGACTTCTCCTCCTCGCGGTGGCCCGCCCACGGTTGAGGGCCCCGACATCTTCGTAGTAGTGCTTATTATGTTCATCTGATGTTGGCTAGGATTTTGTCGGGGTAGTGTTGCTGTTATCAGCGTCCTTGTATCCGGCCTTGTGTGTGTGTGTGTGTGTGTGTGTGTGTGTGTGTTTGTATCGGCAGGTTCAGTAGGTTGAGGAGCAACTCTTTGCTCTATTGGCCGGGGTGAAGATACCCCGAACAAGCCCCTCAAAGGATTATGTTCCATAGTAACAAGTGACAGTAAATTTCAGCACACTATATAATTTTTTCCTTACCAAATTCCACCTACCAAAGGCGCTTCACTCCCTGGCAACGGCGCCAGAAAAGAGTCTTGATGACCCACAAGTATAGGAGATCTATCGTAGTCCTTTCGATAAGTAAGAGTGTCGAACCCAACGAGGAGCAGAAGGAAAGGACAAGCGGTTTTCAGTAAGGTATACTCTGCAAGCACTGATATTATCGGTAACAGATAGTTTTGTGATAAGGTAATTTGTAACGGGTAACAAGTAATCAAAGTAAATAAGCTGCAGCAAGATGTCCCAATCCTTTTTGTAGCAAAGGACAAGCCTGGACAAACTCTTATATGAAGGAAAACGCTCCCGGGGACATATGGGAATTATCGTCAAGCTAGTTTAAATCACGCTCATATGATTCGCGTTCGTTACTTTGATAATTTGATATGTGGGTGGACCGGTGCTTGGGTACTGCCCTTCCTTGGACAAGCATCTCACTTATGATTAACCCCTATTGCAAGCATCCGCAACTACAAAAGAAGTATTAAGGTAAACCTAACCATAGCATGAAACATATGGATCCAAATCAGCCCCTTACGAAGCAACGCATAAACTAGAGTTTAAGCTTTTGTCACTCTAGCAACCCATCATCTACTTATTACTTCTCAATGCCTTCCTCTAGGCCCAAACAATGGTGAAGTGTCATGTAGTCGACGTTCACATAACACCACTAGAGGAAAGACAACATACATCTTATCAAAATATCGAACGAATACCAAATTCACATGACTACTTATAGCAAGACTTCTCCCATGTTCTCAGGAACAAACGTAACTACTCACAAATCATATTCATGTTCATAAACAGAGGGGTATTAATATGCATTAAGGATCTGAACATATGATCTTCCACCAAATAAACCAATTAGCATCAACTACAAGGAGTAATCAACACTACTAGCAACCCACAGGTGCCAATCTGAGGTTTTGGGACAAAGATTGGATACAAGAGATGAACTAGGGTTTTAGAGGAGATGGTGCTGGTGAAGATGTTGATGGAGATTGACCACCTCCCGCTGAGAGGATCGATGGTGATGATTTCCCCCTCCCGGAGGGATGTCTCCCCGGCATAACAGCTCCAACGGAGCCCTAGGTTGGTTCCGCCAAGGTTTTGCCTCGTGGCGGCGGTGTTTCGTCCCGAAAGCTTGCTTATGATTTTTTCCAAGGTGAAAGACTTCATATAGCAGAATATGGGCACCGAAGGCCTGCCAGGGGGCCCACGAGGCAGGGGGCGCGCCCCCACCCTCGTGGCCAGGGTGTGGGCCCCCTCTGGTTGATTCTTTCTCCAGTATTTTTTATATATTCCAAAACGTGCCTCCGTGAAGTTTCAGGACTTTTGGAGCTGTGCAAAATAGGTCTCTAATATTTGCTCCTTTTCCAGCCCAGAATTCCAGCTGCCGGCATTCTCCCTCTTCATGTAAACCTTGTAAAATGAGAGAGAATAGGCATAAGTATTGTGACATAATGTGTAATAACAACCCATAATGCAATAAATATCGATATAAAAGCATCATGCAAAATGGACGTATCAGAGGTCGACCATGGAAGCCATTTTCTTGGTACGACAACTTATGGAGAGATATATGGAGCAAAAGAAGGACTTGCATATGGTGTTCATTGACGTGGAGAAGGCCTATGATAAGATACCGCGGAATGTCATGCGGTGGGCCTTGGAGAAATACAAAGTCCCAGCAAAGTACATTACCCTCATCAAGGACATGTATGATAATGTTGTGACAAGTGTTCGAACAAGTGATGTCGACACTGATGACTTCCCGATTAAGATAGGACTGCATTAGGGGTTAGCTTTGAGCCCTTATCTTTTTGCATTGGTGATGGATGAGGTCACAAGGGATATGCAAGGAGATATCCCATGGTGTATGCTCTTTGTGGATGATGTGGTGCTAGTTGACGATAGTCGGACGGGGGTAAATAGGAGTTAGAGTTATGGAGACAAACCTTGGAATTGAAAGGGTTTAGGCTTAGTAGAACTAAAACCGAGTATATGATGTGCGATTTCAGTACTACTAGGTGTGAGAAGGAGGAGGTTAGCCTTGATGGCCAGGTGGTACCCCAGAAGGACACCTTTCGGTATTTGGGGTCCATGTTGTAGGAGGATGGGGGTATTGATGAAGGTGTGAACCATCGAATCAAAGCCGGATGGATGAAGTGGCGCCAAGCTTCTGGCATTCTCTGTGACAAGAGAGTACCACAAAAGCTAAAAGGCAAGTTCTGCAGGACAGCGGTTTGACCCGGAATGTTGTATGGCGCTGAGTGTTGGCCGACTAAAAGGCGACATGTTCAACAGTTAGGTGTGGCGGAGATGCGTATGTTGTGATGGATGTGTGGCCACACGAGGAAGGATCGAGAGTCCGGAATGATGATATACGAGATAGAGTTGGGGTAGCACCAATTGAAGAGAAGCTTGTCCAACATCGTCTGAGATGGTTTGGGCATATTCAGCGCAGGCCTCCAGAAGCTCCCGTGCATAGCGGACGGCTAAAGCATGCGGAGAATATTAACAGAGGGCGGGGTAGACCAAATTTGACATGGGAGGAGTCTGTTAAGAGAGACCTGAAGGATTGGAGTATCACCAAAGAGCTAGCTATGGACAGGGGTGCGTGGAAACTTGCTATCCATGTGCCAGAGCCATGAGTTGGTTGCGAAATCTTATGGGTTTCACCTCTAGCCTACCCCAACTTGTTTGGGACTAAAGGCTTTGTTGTTGTTGTTGAAAAAATAGTTCCTGTACAAAAATAAGTGCCCACTCATTTAAAAATATGTAATTGAATTTAGAAAGTGTTTGACTATTCTAAATAAAAAATTATTGTACTTTCAAAAATGATTCATGAACTATCTAGACAAATATCCATATAATTTATAATAGATACTCATGTATTTAGAAAATGATTTTCTTTTTTCCTAAGAATGTTCACATGTTTTATAAAATTTACATGTAATTATCTTTATTTACCCTACCTCTGTGTATTGCGGCATGTGCATATATATTTTGGAATTCATCCATATGTTGTAACCTCCGTATATATTATTTTGTAGGAAAGCAAGGATTCTCAAATGATGACTTTCTTGCAAGTATTGGGGTCCAGAAACAGTAACCTGAAGCTATCAACAATGTGGTGGTGGTGCACCATGAAGCAAAAGAAGCAGTCGAGCACACATTGGTTGTACAGCAGTAGGAACTTCATGCTATGAAGAAGGCCCTAGGTGAGCAGAAAATAGAACTTGGAGCCGTTAAGAAGACCCTAGCAGAGCAACAACTAGAACTTGAAGCTGTCAAGATGGACCTAGAAGAGCAGCAGCAAGAACATGAAGCATGTCGTGCCAGGTGCGTAGCATGAACTTCAATATGTGAAGATTACGTACACTTTTACACTAGCAAAAACATACTTGAAGGTGTCAAGAAGGCTCTGCCAGAGCGGCAAGACTAAATGGAATGCCTGATAATGGCCCTGTTAGATCTGCATAATCATCTTGAATCTATCAACACTTCCCTTACCGAAAAAGGCTTTCTCCCCTCTTTATAAAAAAAGCAACCATCGAGCACAAAGTTAACAAGGTTCCGACCACAAAAACACACACACACAGCCACCGCAGGCAGTTCCGACGAACACACACACACAGTCGAAACCCAAGTTCAGCTGTGGGCACAGCACAACAAGCCCAACATCGGCGCAAGACACACACAACAAACATAACGGCGGTGGCGAGGTGTAGAAGATCTAATCCGGCTCCGGCGCTGGTGGGGGAAGCGGTGGAGCCATAAGGAGAGCCATCGAGCGAAGCTGGATGATGATGGAGGTGATGGCGTCTATCTCCCGGGGACGGCTAAGCGGCCGCCAAAACTGCAACTAACCAGACCATTTGAACAAAGCGTCAGTAGCACGTCGAAAAGGAATGCGCTGAATCAAAAGTTTATTCCTAACAGTCCACAGCGTCCAGGTTAGCACCCCGATGATCAGCCACCTAATGTGGCGAATTGAGGGAGCTGACGCCTGGAGTTCCGCGAAAAGAGCGGGGAAGTTGTTGTGGTCCCTGCTTCCACCCACTATTTCACGGAAACAGCTCCATAGGAACTGCGCGGACAAGCATGTGAAGAAGATATGGTTCAAATCCTCTTCAGGCCCGCAGAGCGGGCATCGCCCATCCCCTGGGCCGTTGCGCTTCAGGACCTCCACGCCGGATGGGAGGCAGCCGCGAATCCACTGTCACAAGAAAATCCTAATCTTCAAGGGGAGCCGTATATCCCAGATGGTGGTGTGTACCTCATGACCCAGCGAAGCTGTGATGGCCTGGTATAGAGATTTAGTGGAGAATTGCTCAGATGGCTCTAGACGCCACCTGGCACGGTCTTCTCCTACCTCAAGATCAGGTTCGTGCAGCGCGATGCATTCCAGCAGCTCATGCCAGTCCGCGTTCTCAGGCAGGCCAAACGCTCTCCGGAACGCGAGTTGCCCTAAGTCAATAAGGGTCGTCGCGACAGAGATCCGCGGGTCAACCGCGATGGAGAATAGGTAGGGAAAACGTGCCGCGAGGGGTAAGTCTCCAGCCCATCTATGGAACCAGAACATCGTGGAGGTGCCCGATCCAACCGCGATCAAGGTGCCGATGCGGAGGATCGGTAGGAGCTGTATGATGGATTGCCAGAACTAGGAACCTCCAGACCACTGGCAGAAGGTGAGAGGCTGGCCACGGAGGTATTTCTGCTGAATGAGGTGAAGCCACAGGCCACCCTGTCCGTTGGCAATCCGCCAAAACCATCTCGTTAGGAGGGCAATGTTCATGCGTTTGGAGGACATGATCCCGAGACCACCCTGGTAGGGCGGTTTACAAATCTCCGACCAACGAACCATGTTGTATTTCTACTTGTCGCCCTCGCCGGCCCAGAAGAAGCGCCCCTGAACTATGGCAATCTCGTGATCAGAGTCTCAGGAAGGCTGTAGAAGCTCATGATGAATAAGAGAAGGATGGCCAGGGACGAGTTAATAAGCACTGTCGGGGCCGCCTTCGAGAGACATCGGCCCTGCCAAGCCTCGATGCGGTGTTGAAGCTTCCCAACTGTGGGGCGAAGCTCAGCCACCGTGAGCCTCAAATCACTAATGGGGATCCCCAGATAGGTCGTGGGGAAACACCCAAGCTGGCAATTGAGCTGATCCGTGATGCTCTGCCGTTCGTCTTGGGAGTATCCCAAGACCATTACCACACTCTTATTGAAGTTGATCCCGAGGCCAGACATCTGCTGGAAGCATATCAGGAGGAACTTCAAGTTCATGATGTCGGTCGCCGAGCCTTCCACCATGATAATGGTGTCATCCGCATATTGGAGGAGGGAGATCCCGTTCCCCCCCCCCCAACTAGATGCGGGGCTATGCCCTTAATGTGGCCCGCAGCCTTGGCTTTATCTAAGATGGCTGCCAGAGCATCGACAACCATGTTGAAGAGGAACGGTGAGAAGGGGTCGCCCTGGCACATCCCACAAGATGTGGGGAAGAATGGGCCAACCTCGCCATTAATGTTCACCGCGGTCCGGCCTGAGGATACCATTTGCATCACTCGGGAGACCCACCTGTCGTTGAAGCCCTTCCGCAGCAAGCATTCCCGAAGGAAGGGCCAACTGACCGTGTCATACGCCTTGTGGAAATCCAGTTTCAGGAAGACTGCCTTGAGGTGTTTGGAGTGAACCTCATGGAGTGCTTCGTGAAAAACCAGAACTCCGTCAAGGATATACTGGCCCTGAATAAATGCCGACTGATCAGGATGAGTGATCCCGTCGGCAATGGGGGCCACCCTAAGGGCGTACCCCCTCGCGAGGATGCGGAAGATGACATTAATCACCGTAATCGGCCGAAACTGGCGAATATCCGAAGCCCCAGTTACTTTGGGGATGAGGGTGATGATCCCAAAGTCCAGCCTGGCGAGGTCAATGGACCCTACAAAGAATTCCTCAGACAAGGCCATCACCTCCGGTTTTATTACCTCCCAGAAAGTCTGGAAGAACTTCACTGGGAGGCCATCCGGACCGGGGGCCGAAGAAGGGTTCATACCCTTAATTGTCGCCCACACTTCAGCCTTAGAGAACGGGGCCGTAAGGGCCGCGTTGTCCGCAGGAGAGACACAACTGTGGGCCAGCCAGATGTCTTGCGCCAGGGCAAGACCTCCCCGAGGGGAGGCAGAGAATAGGTCTCTGTCAAAGCCGACTACATGGGCCCGGATGTCCTCTGGCAGCTGCAGGAGGGTCTCGCCGTCCCAGAGAAGCGGGATGGAATTACGGCGACGACGACCGTTGGCAATGGCCTGGAAGTAGGCGGTATTGGCATCCCCCTTGAGGACCCAATTCTGCGTACCTCGCAAGCGCCAGTAGGCCTCCTCGTCCGTGTAGATGACCGTGAGCTAGTCTTCCAGGTCGTACCTAAGCATCCACTCCTCAGCAGAGAGGCCTGCGGCATCAGCCCGCAGATCGAGGGCCTGGATGGCCTCAAGAAGGGCTTTCTTACGCTCGCGAATGTCACGGCCCACATTTGCACCCCATCCTTTCATGAATTGCCGGGACCGCTTAGCACAAAAGTGTCAGGAGTCAACGGCCGAAAGGGCGCGATGGGGGGCATCACGCGCCTCGCGCCACCGGGCGGCCACCACTGACACAAACCGAGGTTGGCGCAACCAGAAGGGAGAACTTGAAGTCATCAAGAATGCTAAGAAAGAGAAAACGTTAGCTATCGAAAGAAGCTTAATGATCTTGATAGGACGCTTAAGTACATCGCCACGATTGCGACGCCAGGATCCCATGTCTATAGCTGAGCAAACAAACCCCATCATACTAGTGCATTGTTTGATGGTCATGAAAATGCGCCATGTGCCTAATTTTATTGTGTGGCTCTGTCCCATGGTTTTTTATTGTAATGGTTCAGAAAGTCTGTGTGATAATTGTCTGTCATTTAATCGAGTAAGGATAGCTGACTTGGCATTAAAATTGAAATCTCGCACAAATTCATATACGAATTATAAAAATGATTAAATTTTCAAATATGTCCGCCAATTGCAATATATAATAAATTGACCGCATCTACAAATTGGGATAGGTATGCATGCCGTCGCCCGCGTATGGCATTGGATCCACATGTAAGAAGCCAAATTACCCACGTCTGGACCCACTTGGTAGCAGCCATGTCAGCATCTCATTGGGTCTTCATGCCAGAATAGTTGACCGGTCAAATGCATCATCGTAATTGTTAGTGACGGTCAACGTCACAGAAAAAATGATGGCTGGTCATCCATGGAGTCATGCGCCTCCTACACGAAAGCAAAAAGGGAAAAAAAAATGGAGTTTATATGCGTCCTTTGTAGGTTCCATGATGAATATGCCATGGAGTGGCCAGGGTTTACTTTCTATATACAAATTGTATCGTTACTATTATTGGCTCACATTTAGGAATCGGTTATTATAAAACCGTGCTACGTGACCATAACCGTGTGATTAAAAAGTCATGTCTAATATTAATTCTCTAAATGAAAAAGTAAAAAAAGTAAAAAAAGAAAATCAAAAGAAAACTAAAGAAACAGAAAAAATAGAAAAAGAAGAACAGCAAAAGGGGAATAAACAAAAAGCCAAAAATAATAAAATAAATCAAGACGGTTCTGCAGGCAAGCTCTAGGTAATGCCCGGTACAAGCGATATATATCATTTGGCGCCCGACAGCACGTCTGATAAAAGAGTCTCTCAAGAAGGTTGGCCTAATAACACGGTTCTGCCGCCTATTATTTAGCTAGCAATGGCTACTGATTCAGTCCCTCTCATCTTAAATGTGAAATGAATACTTGACGAAATAAAAAATGGATAAGGACATTAGTGTGTTTTGATGCAAGCTACAAGGTAGAGTGAAAAAATGTTAAATAAACATGATATCAAGTAACCCATGCAGCTAGACTCCTATATTTGTGATTTTCCAGTGCTTTTGCCCTTTTTTGTTCTTTTTATATATTTCCACTTGGTTGTTTTACTTTTTCTCCTCTTACATATATAGTATTTCTAAAGTATTCTTGTTCAATTTTTCTTTGTGCACATTTGACAAAATAGTTTGTGTAAACAAAAAAAATGCTTACTCACGATAAAACTATTCTAAATAAATTTTTCTTATACTATCAAACCAATTCACCTATTTAGAAAAATATTCATTTAGTTTCTAAATAAATCTTTAGAAAAAAATCTTGAATTTACAAAGTGTGTTTATGTATTTTAGAAAATGTACATGTGATTGTTAAAGTAGCCATGCTTATGAAACAATTCACATAATTTTGAAAAGAAATCATATAAAACAGAATATACACTTAAAAAAAATTATCTGTATTTAAGAAAATAGCCATTGTATATCAAAAAACATTCATCGTGTGTTAAAAAAATTCATCAGGTGATTAAAATATGTAAATCATATGATAAAAAAGTCATGTTGTTCATTTTCTAAATGAAAAGGGATAATAAGTCAAAACAAAAAAATTATGAAAGAACTAAGACAGGAAAGGAAAAAAAAAGGAAAAGAGGGAAATAAAGAAAAGGCAAAACTAATAAAAACGAAACTGATGCATACCTTTTTCTTTCCGTTTGCCTGCTAGCTTAATAATTGATTGAAGCATCTCAATCTTGGTATCACGGTGACCAAGCCATGGACGCCTCGCCCTTCACTCCCTCAAAACACCACCTCCCGACCTCCCTCACTTTTGTCTAGTCTTCTTTCCTCTGCTCTGCCTTCGCCTAATTAAACCAAACTGCCCACAGCATGAAGGCCCCCATCCTTGGCGGCATCAAATCCAATGCTACGCGGTGAGCAGGCCGCCGTCCCTCTGTGCTAGCGAGCTCTGCGCCGTGTGTGGACGAGGCCGTAGGCATACGTGTACCAGCAGTAGCAATTTCATTCAAAAAGGATGTCCGATAACCCGTTCATGAAAAGATGAACTCGGGTCAGATTTGTTTGCGCGCAGAAAACATATCAGAGAATTGATTTACTACTCGGACGTTCCCTAGAGTTTGAACGGTCGGACCAAGCTGAAATTTGAGTGGTGGTCAACATAGGAATTGCGCAACCGATGAACAGTTGGATTTTCCAACGGATGTCCGGGATGGACGCTAGACTCCTCGCCACAAAGTCATCCAGATTCCCGTCCAGATTCGATTGGGCTCCGGTATGTCGGAGATTGCCGGAGATACCTCCATAGGAACGCGAGGAAATTTTACAAGGTTGTTGTAGACTCAATTCCACACAATTTCACCGAAGCAATCATCAAAGCGACACTCGAGGAGGCGGAGAAGGTGAACACAATCCGTTGTTCAACAAAAACGGCATGATCACACGAGGGCAATGTTGACGTTGAGCCCCCAAGCTCCATGGACGAATTCCTCTATGACTTCGGCTAGGATCAGAGTTGATGATGAAGGCACCCGCCTGATCATGATGATTTGACGCGAAGCGTAGTCCTTGGTCCAGGAAAGGTGACCAGTTGAGCCAGCAACACAGATGCCGACGTCGACGATGAAGTTCGGTTCCGACATGTAGATCACGTCGGAGCCAATCTGAATTCCCATGACCCCGCAGCGACTGCCAGCAAGGACCTGCATGGGCCACACATGTCGTGGTGTTTCAAATCGGTTGAGTGGCTTGGTAAGGCTGTAACTTCTATGAAAAAACATATTAGTCAAGATGCATGTTGTTTAGTTATCCTAACCTTTTGAAGTCATGATTATGATATTGTCATGGTGCACTGTCCTGCTTATGATTTTGGTGATGATAGTCTGCTAGATATGATTTTCCCTACTTGTAATTAGCCAGTTTGAATAGGATGGCATGTTTTCGTTCGATGTTGACAATTCTAGGCCATTGGATGATACGTAGCTGCTTTTGTATCGCTCCACATTTACCTGGGGTCAATATTAATGCTCCTATTAATAATTAGAGCCTTTAGTCATGCTATTATATATGTTTAACAAATGGATGTGATTGTTATGGGCATATCTCTTGATGCCGGAATTTGGGAATTGCAACTCTTTACATAGGCTTGCTAAATAACCCTTGGTACTATCTACTTAGACTAGATGAAGATATTTGATACTTTACCCACGCATGAGTAGTGTAGGTGTTGTGCAATTTGCTATTTCTTAGGTGATGATGAATGGGTTCCAGAACATAGGTTTTGTTTGTGGTTTGGTTAATATTACGATTGCTTAAACTGTTGTGGAGTAGCTCGCTACTATTATATCCTCACCAGCTATATGAGTGGTGCATAATCTTTATCTCCGCTGAACACAAACTATATTTTTCTGTCTCTTGTTATGTTCATTTGAGAGAGATCTAACATCGTTGTTTCTTTGATTATGACGAGAGCTAAAGGGGAAAAACAACCCTGGAAGTCAGAGTGTCAAGGAGGGAAGCTGATACAATCCTCGTGTAGTCAACTTTCAAGCTGATCCAGATAGCGAGTTAGTTCTGGTGAGTCCCTAGTCTCCCTTCTCTCTCCATGTGCCTTGACATGGTCCAGACATCGAGCTATGGTCAGTTGGGGTTCTGGCCACTGAACCAATGATTTAGGGTGGGTAGGGGTTATGTGATCATGTGACATGTGTTTGGTGGTCTCTGGCCAACACAACATTCCATATAGACCTCCTCTCCACTCCTTGACATGGTCTTGTGCTCCTGGTATGCGAATACCTACGGCCTCATCCACACACGGCGCCGAGCTCGCCACAAGGGAGGGATGACTACTTGCTCCGCACGTTGCATTGGATTTCATGCCGACAAGGATGGGGGCCACCATGGGGCGGTCAGTTTGGTTTAATTATATCTAAGGAGGAGTGCGTGGAGGCGGAGGCAGAGGAAAGAAGACTAGACATGAGCGAGGAATGTTGGCCGGTGGTGATCTGATGGAGTGAAGGGCAAGGAATCCACGGTTTTGGTCGCCGTGATACCAAGGTTGAGATGCATCAATCAATTATTAAGTTGCTAGGCAATCGAAAAGAAAAAGGTCCGCGCACCCATACGAAGATTGATATGCATATGTTTTGTTTAATCAGCATCCATGCGTATCATTGCATATGCATCAGTTTCATTTAATCAACATGGATCAGTTTCATTGAATCAAAAAATTGAACCAGAATAGTTTAGAATATTTTTAGAGTGAATTCTGGTTTTTACCCTCTATTTTGACATTTTTTACACCAATTACCCTATTTAGCAGAATTTCATCCATTTTACATTATTTAGCAAAAGTGTTGCCACAGTTCACCATGTTTAAAATTTATGAGTGTTCTGACCGATGGGTCCCAATTGTAAGGTCTAGCTAGATGCCACATCGACAGGTTTTTTCTTGATGCTTTTTCTGCACGCCGAACCGCACCGCCCTAGCTTCTTCTGATAAGCTAGGCTCGATATGATTGCACTATAGTATCTCAGGAAACATATACTTATTCTTCGCTGGTCCACATATGTTCACCACGGGGTAAATTGAGGTAACACTTTTGCTAAATGGGGTAAAATGGATAAAATCCCACTAAACGGGGTAATTAGTGTCAAAAATGGCAAAATAGGGGGTAAAAACCGGAATTCACTCATTATTTTATATATTAAATAAATACAATAGGAGAAAAAGAAAAATAACCAAGTAAAAATAAATAAAAAGATCAAATAAAACAGCAAAACACTGCAAAATCAAAAGAAAAAATAGGTTTTGTTAATTTTTCCCGTCATAGCAATCCTTAGTCCACTGGTTTTCGTAAATTCATGAAATTTCTTTTTATTTATTAAACATTGTGTTAACTTCATGAAAAGTAGTAGCAGCAGCCAACGGAAGTGTAGACATGGTCAGGAGGAGGAGAGCTGCTGCTTCAAATAGTTTTTCGAGACAACTGCATTATGATCTGCTGAGAGGAGAAGAGACGCTAGCAGTCAAGACTAAAGAACATATATAGGTACACCCGAGATACCAAATACTACTTTCAAGATGCATATTTGTTATTGACCTTATTTTCTTTAGCAGGTTGAATCACTAATGTTACTGAATTTCTTTGTGACCATCCACTAAAGGTGACTCTTGCTGAGCCATTTTGTTGGTACGATTACATAATCTACACAGACTCTATCGTCCCTTGCTAAAGGAGACCTCTGAAGAAATTGTCTTACAAAATGCATAAATCTCTTTTGATGGTATGATATCCATAATCTTCTTTGATGTGCAATACATCTTCTATTTTTAATTACTGATGTGTTCTGAACATATTTCAGAATAATCAAAATATCTTGATATTCGCAGGTTACTTTGGTCTGACTTACGGGGTAAAGAAAGCTTTTGTCTGGATTAGTTCGCTTCCAATCATTCTCATGTTTTAATGTTGTGAGTTACTTCCGCATATATGCACACCCGAAAGTGTTGACAAGTATTGGTCTGAGCAGTTGAAGGAAGATGATACAAAAATAGTCGAAGGACGGTCAGCCTATTTAGAGAAGTTGAAGGAAGATGATACAAAAATAGTCGAAGGACGGTCAGCCTATTTCTTTCATTCAACTCTCATTAGTCTTGCATGGCCTTAAAATAGTACTGTGGCGTGGGCAACTAAGAAGAATCATTACCACCTCTGAAGCAAATCTTCATTCAATTCTATATACATAAGAACATGCCCTCCTTTAATTTTCCTTATTGATTTTTATCCTTTGACCCTTATATAACTACTTCAGTTCAACACCTTTAATCTAATTATGTTCACCTTTGCGGAATCAGTAAGATACATACTTCACCATTCTCTCTTCATTTTCATATTTGTTCGGTTTACGTACATGCCTTTGTTTTGGAACAGGTCATCCTGACTTCCCAAACCATGGATATTTCAGACTTAAAATATTATCTAGAATAGAATATTGAATGCATAATATGCTTATGAATTGTCATGTTCAGTTATTGACCAAAAGATCATCATCGTGCTATGTTCAAAAGATTTCTCCCTTGAATGGTCTTGCCTTATGAAGTCAAAATTGCATCACCATTTTATTTCATCATGATTTTTTTTCATGCTAATTGTTGTATAATGTTGCCTTCACTAAATGTAGGAGTGGTTCGGCTTTTTATGTGCAGAAATTATGGGACAAACTGAATTGGCAATTTATGTTCTCGCTGTCATCAACTCTTACACACTATTATTTTTCCCACTTTTCAAGTGCCAGCACTCAGTTCCTATTAATGGAGGTGATTGTTTGTTTTCTTCACCATGACGATAAGTAGTGAGTTATGATGCGGGCACATAAGAAGAATCATTACCACATCTGAAGCAAATCTCCAATGCCAATTTGATTTGTGCTATATTTTTTATTCTTTGTGGGCAATTTGATGCACAAATGTTTGTCAGGGCCACGATATTTTGCCAGTGGGAACTGAAACCACTAATTTTAATATTTTTTAAAGGAAATGTTATGTATTTTTTCTAGCCAGTTCTGCATTGTTCAATCTCATGAAATGGTTTTAATTTAGCCAAGAAACGATATGGCTGAAAGCATATCCAAATTATTTATATTTCATTTGTCTAACATATCCCATTTTTCCTACAACAGTTCCCGCAACAATGTGCGGGGTGTCATCTAGTTTGAATGAATGAGTGAGGGAATAGGGGCTTAACAGAGGGAGGTGACATAGTGCACGCGGAGTCGTGGCTTTTTTTCGTGATTGTGCATATAAAAATAACAAAATATAAATGAATACCTCGATAAATAAATAACAAAACTACAATTTAAAAAGAAAATAAAAACTTCAAAGAGATGGATAAAAAACATTAAAGAAAATATTGATAAAAACGTAAAAACAATTCAACCGTCTGTGCATTAGAATTACTGTAATCCTTAGCAAATGTATTCGTTTATTAATTACTTGGTAGGGTTACAAAATAAATGTTTATCTCGATCATGCGAGTCTAGCTGCACCGGTTACTTGATACATGTATATTTAACTTTAAAAATACTCTACCTTCTAGCTTGCGTCAAAACACACTGATGGCATTATCCAATTTTTAATTACTCAAGTATTTAATTTACGCTTAATAATAGAAGGACAGCCTCAGTAGGCATTGCTAGCTTAAAAACCAGCGGCAGATCCACGTTTTTAGGCCAAGCTTGGCCAATAACTATCTTTTCGTACGGTTTTAGGGTTAAACATGTCTTTTTTACTCTTTTCTATAATATATATAGAAGGTTGGGAGATCTCAGGGTGGGCTATCACACATTCGCCCAACCTTCTTGAGAAACTCTTTTACTAGACGTGCTTCGGGGTGGCAAATAATATATATATCGATTGTACCAAGTATTAGAGCATCTCCAGCCGTTGGAGCACCAAGAACACCACCGAACCAAAAAAGTAGGTGTCTTGGGGGTCCAAATGCTTCATCCGGCCGAAATATGGGTGCATGAGGAGGGCATCTTCTCAGCCACACCCCACCCCAATCAAAAGTTTGTGAGGAAAATGACTAAGTGGGCCAAGAAAAAAGACATGTGGTGAGACACGATTCGCCGAAACTTCTGCCGGCGCCCCCAAAAGCCCCCAACGTGCTGCTTTTTTCCTGGGTTTGCCGGCGCTATTTTGATGTCCTGTGGGGGCGCTGGGGGCGTTGCTGGGCCGTTTTTCGGCAAAAAGATGGTCCGAGCGTAAAACCGAGCCTAAAAAGGTGTCGTGGGGGACGTCCTGGGGGTGGGGGGGGGGTGGAGATGCTCTTAGTTAGAGCTCGCCTGCAGAACACCCGGGCCATGGCCCGATACGCACATGCGATGTACTGGTTACTTTTAGGTTCGTTGAACACATGGCTCTCTTCTTGGTGTATCTACCTGATTTTTGTTCATGATATTATCTTTTTTTCTTGTTTTCGACTAGTTTCTTGTGGGTTTTTTTAATCAATTTTTTTCTTGAATTCTTTTAATTATCTTTGCCTCTTTTTTCATTTCCCTATTATTTGTTGTTCTTTTCCCACATTTTTCTCTTTCTTTATTTTCTGTGATTTTCTTCTTACTTATTTTACTTATGCAATTAGAAAATAACAGTACACATGACCAACGTATGTATTTTAAATAAATGATGAATATTTTTTTACACAATGAAATTTATTTAATATATGATGAGTATTTTTTTTAAATACGCGATAAAAAAATTCAAGTGTATTTTCTATTTTATGTCCTAAATGATTATTTTCCAAACTTATGTGAATATATTTTTAAATGTGAGAATACTTTAATAATTACATGGACATTTTTAGAAATATGTGAACACTCTTTGCGAATACATGTAATTTCGTTTTGAATAAAAGATTTTTTTACGAACTAAATGAATATTTTTCGAAATAGGTAAATCATATTCAAAAGTACAAGAACATTTTATTTAGAATATATTAACAAATTTCAAATGTATTATATATTTTGAAATGAGTAAGGACCTTTTTAATACGAACTATTTCTGTCAATAGTGCAAATAAAAAGCATTACCTAGAATAAAACAGACATATTTTTTATAATATAATAAAATAATCATAAGTTGATAAAATAAGAAAGGCCAGTAAAAATATATAAAAGAACAAATAAAGCAGCAAAAACACTGCAAAGTCACAAACAAACAGAAATGCGTCAACCAGGCTAACCGACAAGTGGCCATTGCGAGTAAAAGATGAGCATTCGGCGAGGGAAAATGTTTTAAATAAGTCGGATGATTTCTTGTCTTTATCCATCACGTCCGGAGCCGTCCGATCCCACATGATCGTGTGGCGCGAGCGCTATCTCCCACACAGGAAGGTAGCGAATGCTCTGTCTTCCACACGCAAAAGTATCCAAAGTTCGTGACATGTGGTAGCGTTCGGACAACTGCCTATTTAAATGATCTTTTTTAACGTACTCCATATGCAGTGATTTTGCTAGGTAACTACACATGTGATGGTACAAATACTAGAACACCATCTTTCTCGATGCTGATTGTGGTAAAGTGAAGGTTGCTAATGTTTAGAGTAGCACCATTGACGCCACCACCTTCTTCGACGCATGCCATCGTAGCATCATCGAAGCAGCCGGGTCACCATTGCTGCACCGCTGCAGTCGTTGCATTATCGTTGGTGCAGCCATGTCCATCATTGCAACACTTTCGTGGCCCTGGAACACGTTGCCGCAACATCATCATGGTTGTCGAAGCAGGACGTCGTGGCTGTCCAACCATGTCGTCACAACATCATCGCTGCCATCCAAGTACAACACCGACGTTAGAAGCATGTTGCCGCACCATTGCCATGGTCGTCGAAGCACGTCCCGTAGCATCACCGCGACCGTCGAAGTCTGCCATTGAAGCATTGTCGTGGCCGTCAAAGCGCCATCGCGGCGGTCGATGTAGCACGCCTCGTAGCATCACCATGTCCGTCGAAGCATGCTGAGTATTACCGAGCGGCAAGGTGCACCGACGCGAGCTGCAATGGAGCAAGGTCGGTGCCGCGACGGAGCATCATGGGGCGTGCTGCACTAGTCCATTTTATGTACGGATTGCTGTACTAATCCATTTCATGTACGGATTGCTTAGGACACGTACGTATGACCGGTCAAGGAAACTGAATCCCGGGCGGGCTCGCTGTCGATCCATCTATATAAGCTAGGTACCCAGATGGCAAGCAGCTAGCGAGTTCAGGGTTACACGTACATACCTAGCTACTTGATCCATCTCGTACGTGCGTAGCTAGCTCTGCGATGGCCGACGGCAAGCTGGATCCTCCCGCCGGCTACGCCTTCGACCCAGCCGAGCACGAGCTGATCACCAAGTTCCTCCGCCCACGGATCGCCGACGCCTTCTTCGCCAGCCGCCTCATCCACGAGTTCGACGCCTACTCCGCCGCCCCCGGCGACCTCGTCGAGATGTATCAACACGCGCAAGGAACGGACAAGGGCGACGGGAAAGGGGGCGTCTGGTACTTCTTCACCCCTGCCCGTCGTCACCAGACCAAAGGCGGCCGCGGTGGCGGGAGGCGACAGCGTGGCGTGGCCGACGCCGGCGAGGGTTACTACTGGCACTCGGAGAAGGGCGGGATACCCGTGCTAGACAACCAAGGTAAACTCGTAGGCCATAGACGAAACCTCAGCTACGTCAAGAAGTTGCCGGGAGAGAAAGAGAGGATCAGGATCGGCTGGTGCATGAACGAGTACAGCGATGACAAGCAAGACGGCTTGGTGCTCTGCAAGGTCTGCGTGTCTCGTCACAGGAGCGAGACCACATACCACGAGGTAATCAATGCTCCCGGTTCCAGGAAAAGGAAGGCCGCCGACGTCCAGCACCCGGATGCTCCACGTCCCCAAACCCCACGCCGCCAGGAACCGCCGATCGTCCAACAACCCGGGATGCTTCACGAGTATGGGCGCTGGTTCATGTCCGACGAAGGCGAGACGTTCTTGCCGCCCGGAGCTGTGGACGACGGAAGCGTGGATCCAGGCGGGTTCTTCACCGACGACATGCTTCAAGATTTTCCCGTGCTCCATGACGCTGTGGTGGCGCAGGGGTTCTTGCCCGGCAAACTCGACGGCGAAGTCCAAGAAGGCACTAGTGCTGCAGATGATGAAGACGAGGCCTTCCGGTGCACGTTAGATGAGCTGCTCGGCTTGTGCGACGACACGACTGTACTAGTCTAGGAGAGTGGATCCTTTCACCACGTGAGGGCCGAGTGCGTGATGAAGAACTCCGAAACCTGCATCCAGGAGATGATCCAAGAGATGATGTACTAGTCTTGCTTAGCTTTGATGTATGTCATTGTCATGGCACAAAAGGTGTCTTGCTAATTGTATTGTGATGATGAACAAGCAATTAATCCGTGTGCAGCAGCCGAATTGATTAATTTCTCCATTTTTTTCTCCATATATTCATTTTGTATTACGTATGTAATGGTTAGGTTTTTTTTATCAGTAATGGTTAGTGTTTCAGTTTCTCTGTTCGTGATTGAAAAGGTGCTTGATTGTTTCATCTATCCAAATCCAAGTACCCATTTCCCCTCAAAACGTACAGGGCATCACGGGATATAATCCCTCTCCCCTCCTCTCCCGTGTCGCTCTTGCGAGCGACCGGGGTGAACCCTAGCTGCCGTGACCTGTCCTCCCTCTCCTCTGCTCTCCTCCCTCGCCGCCGCCCAGCGACGCCGTCGGGCGAAGCCCGGTCGGTGGGGGCGGCGGCGGGGCCTCTTCTTCCTCGCCCTCGTGCTCCGCGGCTGGCGTGAGACAGCCGGTCGAGTGGGGGCGCCGGTCTTTGGCAGGGCCGGCGGCGCGGCGGCGTGCTCGGAGTTCGGCGGCGGGGTTGCCTGGTGGGGACACGATGTCGAGTGGCAGGCTCGTTTGTGGTGTGGCGGCCGCTGGGATTCCCGATCTGGGCAGTGGCGTGCTGGCGCGGATCCGGCCCGACCCTCCCGGATCCGGCTCCTGGATGGCGGCGGGCGGCGCGGGACGGTGGCTGAGGTCGGTCTTGACCTCGGAGTGGGGTGGTCTGCAGCGGCGCTGCTGTGGCCTGGTGGTTGTCTGATATGCGCGCGGCAACTGCGGGTCTCTCCGGCGGCGGTTCATCAGCGTCGGACTCGGGTGAGCTCCCTCCCTCTTCTTTGGACTCAGCGACGCGCTTGTCGGGTCGGGGTGGCGCCATGGTGTGGTGGTGCGCGCGAGGCCTGCCGGTGGTGGCACGGGACTTCGGGAAGGGGCAGGGTGCCCCTGCCGGTGGTGAAAACCCGTTCTGCTTTGCCAGGCCGACGGCACCGGCGTTCTAGCGTCGTCCTCTTCTTGAAGGCGCCGTCGCGGCATCTCATTTGTCGTCGGAGTGCTCCGGGGGAAACTCTAATCCTTGGATTGGGCGGTGGCGACACAATGGTGTCGTTCCCTTGCTGAAGGCGTCGCTTTGGAGCTCATTGTTCGTCCTACACGACTTCTCCTCCTCGCGGTGGCCCGCCCACGGTTGAGGGCCCCGACATCTTCGTAGTAGTGCTTATTATGTTCATCTGATGTTGGCTAGGATTTTGTCGGGGTAGTGTTGCTGTTATCAGCGTCCTTGTATCCGGCCTTGTGTGTGTGTGTGTGTGTGTGTGTGTGTGTGTGTTTGTATCGGCAGGTTCAGTAGGTTGAGGAGCAACTCTTTGCTCTATTGGCCGGGGTGAAGATACCCCGAACAAGCCCCTCAAAGGATTATGTTCCATAGTAACAAGTGACAGTAAATTTCAGCACACTATATAATTTTTTCCTTACCAAATTCCACCTACCAAAGGCGCTTCACTCCCTGGCAACGGCGCCAGAAAAGAGTCTTGATGACCCACAAGTATAGGAGATCTATCGTAGTCCTTTCGATAAGTAAGAGTGTCGAACCCAACGAGGAGCAGAAGGAAAGGACAAGCGGTTTTCAGTACGGTATACTCTGCAAGCACTGATATTATCGGTAACAGATAGTTTTGTGATAAGGTAATTTGTAACGGGTAACAAGTAATCAAAGTAAATAAGCTGCAGCAAGATGTCCCAATCCTTTTTGTAGCAAAGGACAAGCCTGGACAAACTCTTATATGAAGGAAAACGCTCCCGGGGACATATGGGAATTATCGTCAAGCTAGTTTAAATCACGCTCATATGATTCGCGTTCGTTACTTTGATAATTTGATATGTGGGTGGACCGGTGCTTGGGTACTGCCCTTCCTTGGACAAGCATCTCACTTATGATTAACCCCTATTGCAAGCATCCGCAACTACAAAAGAAGTATTAAGGTAAACCTAACCATAGCATGAAACATATGGATCCAAATCAGCCCCTTACGAAGCAACGCATAAACTAGAGTTTAAGCTTTTGTCACTCTAGCAACCCATCATCTACTTATTACTTCTCAATGCCTTCCTCTAGGCCCAAACAATGGTGAAGTGTCATGTAGTTGACGTTCACATAACACCACTAGAGGAAAGACAACATACATCTTATCAAAATATCGAACGAATACCAAATTCACATGACTACTTATAGCAAGACTTCTCCCATGTTCTCAGGAACAAACGTAACTACTCACAAATCATATTCATGTTCATAAACAGAGGGGTATTAATATGCATTAAGGATCTGAACATATGATCTTCCACCAAATAAACCAATTAGCATCAACTACAAGGAGTAATCAACACTACTAGCAACCCACAGGTGCCAATCTGAGGTTTTGGGACAAAGATTGGATACAAGAGATGAACTAGGGTTTTAGAGGAGATGGTGCTGGTGAAGATGTTGATGGAGATTGACCACCTCCCGCTGAGAGGATCGATGGTGATGATTTCCCCCTCCCGGAGGGATGTCTCCCCGGCATAACAGCTCCAACGGAGCCCTAGGTTGGTTCCGCCAAGGTTTTGCCTCGTGGCGGCGGTGTTTCGTCCCGAAAGCTTGCTTATGATTTTTTCCAAGGTGAAAGACTTCATATAGCAGAATATGGGCATCGAAGGCCTGCCAGGGGGCCCACGAGGCAGGGGGCGCGCCCCCACCCTCGTGGCCAGGGTGTGGGCCCCCTCTGGTTGATTCTTTCTCCAGTATTTTTTATATATTCCAAAACGTGCCTCCGTGAAGTTTCAGGACTTTTGGAGCTGTGCAAAATAGGTCTCTAATATTTGCTCCTTTTCCAGCCCAGAATTCCAGCTGCCGGCATTCTCCCTCTTCATGTAAACCTTGTAAAATGAGAGAGAATAGGCATAAGTATTGTGACATAATGTGTAATAACAACCCATAATGCAATAAATATCGATATAAAAGCATCATGCAAAATGGACGTATCAGAGGTCGACCATGGAAGCCATTTTCTTGGTACGACAACTTATGGAGAGATATATGGAGCAAAAGAAGGACTTGCATATGGTGTTCATTGACGTGGAGAAGGCCTATGATAAGATACCGCGGAATGTCATGCGGTGGGCCTTGGAGAAATACAAAGTCCCAGCAAAGTACATTACCCTCATCAAGGACATGTATGATAATGTTGTGACAAGTGTTCGAACAAGTGATGTCGACACTGATGACTTCCCGATTAAGATAGGACTGCATTAGGGGTCAGCTTTGAGCCCTTATCTTTTTGCATTGGTGATGGATGAGGTCACAAGGGATATGCAAGGAGATATCCCATGGTGTATGCTCTTTGTGGATGATGTGGTGCTAGTTGACGATAGTCGGACGGGGGTAAATAGGAGTTAGAGTTATGGAGACAAACCTTGGAATTGAAAGGGTTTAGGCTTAGTAGAACTAAAACCGAGTATATGATGTGCGATTTCAGTACTACTAGGTGTGAGAAGGAGGAGGTTAGCCTTGATGGCCAGGTGGTACCCCAGAAGGACACCTTTCGGTATTTGGGGTCCATGTTGTAGGAGGATGGGGGTATTGATGAAGGTGTGAACCATCGAATCAAAGCCGGATGGATGAAGTGGCGCCAAGCTTCTGGCATTCTCTGTGACAAGAGAGTACCACAAAAGCTAAAAGGCAAGTTCTGCAGGACAGCGGTTTGACCCGGAATGTTGTATGGCGCTGAGTGTTGGCCGACTAAAAGGCGACATGTTCAACAGTTAGGTGTGGCGGAGATGCGTATGTTGTGATGGATGTGTGGCCACACGAGGAAGGATCGAGAGTCCGGAATGATGATATACGAGATAGAGTTGGGGTAGCACCAATTGAAGAGAAGCTTGTCCAACATCGTCTGAGATGGTTTGGGCATATTCAGCGCAGGCCTCCAGAAGCTCCCGTGCATAGCGGACGGCTAAAGCATGCGGAGAATGTTAACAGAGGGCGGGGTAGACCAAATTTGACATGGGAGGAGTCTGTTAAGAGAGACCTGAAGGATTGGAGTATCACCAAAGAGCTAGCTATGGACAGAGGTGCGTGGAAACTTGCTATCCATGTGCCAGAGCCATGAGTTGGTTGCGAAATCTTATGGGTTTCACCTCTAGCCTACCCCAACTTGTTTGGGACTAAAGGCTTTGTTGTTGTTGTTGAAAAAATAGTTCCTGTACAAAAATAAGTGCCCACTCATTTAAAAATATGTAATTGAATTTAGAAAGTGTTTGACTATTCTAAATAAAAAATTATTGTACTTTCAAAAATGATTCATGAACTATCTAGACAAATATCCATATAATTTATAATAGATACTCATGTATTTAGAAAATGATTTTCTTTTTTCCTAAGAATGTTCACATGTTTTATAAAATTTACATGTAATTATCTTTATTTACCCTACCTCTGTGTATTGCGGCATGTGCATATATATTTTGGAATTCATCCATATGTTGTAACCTCCGTATATATTATTTTGTAGGAAAGCAAGGATTCTCAAATGATGACTTTCTTGCAAGTATTGGGGTCCAGAAACAGTAACCTGAAGCTATCAACAATGTGGTGGTGGTGCACCATGAAGCAAAAGAAGCAGTCGAGCACACATTGGTTGTACAGCAGTAGGAACTTCATGCTATGAAGAAGGCCCTAGGTGAGCAGAAAATAGAACTTGGAGCCGTTAAGAAGACCCTAGCAGAGCAACAACTAGAACTTGAAGCTGTCAAGATGGACCTAGAAGAGCAGCAGCAAGAACATGAAGCATGTCGTGCCAGGTGCGTAGCATGAACTTCAATATGTGAAGATTACGTACACTTTTACACTAGCAAAAACATACTTGAAGGTGTCAAGAAGGCTCTGCCAGAGCGGCAAGACTAAATGGAATGCCTGATAATGGCCGTGTTAGATCTGCATAATCATCTTGAATCTATCAACACTTCCCTTACCGAAAAAGGCTTTCTCCCCTCTTTATAAAAAAAGCAACCATCGAGCACAAAGTTAACAAGGTTCCGACCACAAAAACACACACACACAGCCACCGCAGGCAGTTCCGACGAACACACACACACAGTCGAAACCCAAGTTCAGCTGTGGGCACAGCACAACAAGCCCAACATCGGCGCAAGACACACACAACAAACATAACGGCGGTGGCGAGGTGTAGAAGATCTAATCCGGCTCCGGCGCTGGTGGGGGAAGCGGTGGAGCCATAAGGAGAGCCATCGAGCGAAGCTGGATGATGATGGAGGTGATGGCGTCTATCTCCCGGGGACGGCTAAGCGGCCGCCAAAACTGCAACTAACCAGACCATTTGAACAAAGCGTCAGTAGCACGTCGAAAAGGAATGCGCTGAATCAAAAGTTTATTCCTAACAGTCCACAGCGTCCAGGTTAGCACCCCGATGATCAGCCACCTAATGTGGCGAATTGAGGGAGCTGACGCCTGGAGTTCCGCGAAAAGAGCGGGGAAGTTGTTGTGGTCCCTGCTTCCACCCACTATTTCACGGAAACAGCTCCATAGGAACTGCGCGGACAAGCATGTGAAGAAGATATGGTTCAAATCCTCTTCAGGCCCGCAGAGCGGGCATCGCCCATCCCCTGGGCCGTTGTGCTTCAGGACCTCCACGCCGGATGGGAGGCAGCCGCGAATCCACTGTCACAAGAAAATCCTAATCTTCAAGGGGAGCCATATATCCCAGATGGTGGTGTGTACCTCATGACCCAGCGAAGCTGTGATGGCCTGGTATAGAGATTTAGTGGAGAATTGCTCAGATGGCTCTAGACGCCACCTGGCACGGTCTTCTCCTACCTCAAGATCAGGTTCGTGCAGCGCGATGCATTCCAGCAGCTCATGCCAGTCCGCGTTCTCAGGCAGGCCAAACGCTCTCCGGAACGCGAGTTGCCCTAAGTCAATAAGGGTCGTCGCGACAGAGATCCGCGGGTCAACCGCGATGGAGAATAGGTAGGGAAAACGTGCCGCGAGGGGTAAGTCTCCAGCCCATCTATGGAACCAGAACATCGTGGAGGTGCCCGATCCAACCGCGATCAAGGTGCCGATGCGGAGGATCGGTAGGAGCTGTATGATGGATTGCCAGAACTAGGAACCTCCAGACCACTGGCAGAAGGTGAGAGGCTGGCCACGGAGGTATTTCTGCTGAATGAGGTGAAGCCACAGGCCACCCTGTCCGTTGGCAATCCGCCAAAACCATCTCGTTAGGAGGGCAATGTTCATGCGTTTGGAGGACATGATCCCGAGACCACCCTGGTAGGGCGGTTTACAAATCTCCGACCAACGAACCATGTTGTATTTCTACTTGTCGCCCTCGCCGGCCCAGAAGAAGCGCCCCTGAACTATGGCAATCTCGTGATCAGAGTCTCAGGAAGGCTGTAGAAGCTCATGATGAATAAGAGAAGGATGGCCAGGGACGAGTTAATAAGCACTGTCAGGGCCGCCTTCGAGAGACATCGGCCCTGCCAAGCCTCGATGCGGTGTTGAAGCTTCCCAACTGTGGGGCGAAGCTCAGCCACCGTGAGCCTCAAATCACTAATGGGGATCCCCAGATAGGTCGTGGGGAAACACCCAAGCTGGCAATTGAGCTGATCCGTGATGCTCTGCCGTTCGTCTTGGGAGTATCCCAAGACCATTACCACACTCTTATTGAAGTTGATCCCGAGGCCAGACATCTGCTGGAAGCATATCAGGAGGAACTTCAAGTTCATGATGTCGGTCGCCGAGCCTTCCACCATGATAATGGTGTCATCCGCATATTGGAGGAGGGAGATCCCGTTCCCCCCCCCCAACTAGATGCGGGGCTATGCCCTTAATGTGGCCCGCAGCCTTGGCTTTATCTAAGATGGCTGTCAGAGCATCGACAACCATGTTGAAGAGGAACGGTGAGAAGGGGTCGCCCTGGCACATCCCACAAGATGTGGGGAAGAATGGGCCAACCTCGCCATTAATGTTCACCGCGGTCCGGCCTGAGGATACCATTTGCATCACTCGGGAGACCCACCTGTCGTTGAAGCCCTTCCGCAGCAAGCATTCCCGAAGGAAGGGCCAACTGACCGTGTCATACGCCTTGTGGAAATCCAGTTTCAGGAAGACTGCCTTGAGGTGTTTGGAGTGAACCTCATGGAGTGCTTCGTGAAAAACCAGAACTCCGTCAAGGATATACTGGCCCTGAATAAATGCCGACTGATCAGGATGAGTGATCCCGTCGGCAATGGGGGCCACCCTAAGGGCGTACCCCCTCGCGAGGATGCGGAAGATGACATTAATCACCGTAATCGGCCGAAACTGGCGAATATCCGAAGCCCCAGTTACTTTGGGGATGAGGGTGATGATCCCAAAGTCCAGCCTGGCGAGGTCAATGGACCCTACAAAGAATTCCTCAGACAAGGCCATCACCTCCGGTTTTATTACCTCCCAGAAAGTCTGGAAGAACTTCACTGGGAGGCCATCCGGACCGGGGGCCGAAGAAGGGTTCATACCCTTAATTGTCGCCCACACTTCAGCCTTAGAGAACGGGGCCGTAAGGGCCGCGTTGTCCGCAGGAGAGACACAACTGTGGGCCGGCCAGATGTCTTGCGCCAGGGCAAGACCTCCCCGAGGGGAGGCAGAGAATAGGTCTCTGTCAAAGCCGACTACATGGGCCCGGATGTCCTCTGGCAGCTGCAGGAGGGTCTCGCCGTCCCAGAGAAGCGGGATGGAATTACGGCGACGACGACCGTTGGCAATGGCCTGGAAGTAGGCGGTATTGGCATCCCCCTTGAGGACCCAATTCTGCGTACCTCGCAAGCGCCAGTAGGCCTCCTCGTCCGTGTAGATGACCGTGAGCTAGTCTTCCAGGTCGTACCTAAGCATCCACTCCTCAGCAGAGAGGCCTGCGGCATCAGCCCGCAGATCGAGGGCCTGGATGGCCTCAAGAAGGGCTTTCTTACGCTCGCGAATGTCACGGCCCACATTTGCACCCCATCCTTTCATGAATTGCCGGGACCGCTTAGCACAAAAGTGTCAGGAGTCAACGGCCGAAAGGGCGCGATGGGGGGCATCACGCGCCTCGCGCCACCGGGCGGCCACCACTGACACAAACCGAGGTTGGCGCAACCAGAAGGGAGAACTTGAAGTCATCAAGAATGCTAAGAAAGAGAAAACGTTAGCTATCGAAAGAAGCTTAATGATCTTGATAGGACGCTTAAGTACATCGCCACGATTGCGACGCCAGGATCCCATGTCTATAGCTGAGCAAACAAACCCCATCATACTAGTGCATTGTTTGATGGTCATGAAAATGCGCCATGTGCCTAATTTTATTGTGTGGCTCTGTCCCATGGTTTTTTATTGTAATGGTTCAGAAAGTCTGTGTGATAATTGTCTGTCATTTAATCGAGTAAGGATAGCTGACTTGGCATTAAAATTGAAATCTCGCACAAATTCATATACGAATTATAAAAATGATTAAATTTTCAAATATGCCCGCCAATTGCAATATATAATAAATTGACCGCATCTACAAATTGGGATAGGTATGCATGCCGTCGCCCGCGTATGGCATTGGATCCACATGTAAGAAGCCAAATTACCCACGTCTGGACCCACTTGGTAGCAGCCATGTCAGCATCTCATTGGGTCTTCATGCCAGAATAGTTGACCGGTCAAATGCATCATCGTAATTGTTAGTGACGGTCAACGTCACAGAAAAAATGATGGCTGGTCATCCATGGAGTCATGCGCCTCCTACACGAAAGCAAAAAGGGAAAAAAAATGGAGTTTATATGCGTCCTTTGTAGGTTCCATGATGAATATGCCATGGAGTGGCCAGGGTTTACTTTCTATATACAAATTGTATCGTTACTATTATTGGCTCACATTTAGGAATCGGTTATTATAAAACCGTGCTACGTGACCATAACCGTGTGATTAAAAAGTCATGTCTAATATTAATTCTCTAAATGAAAAAGTAAAAAAAGTAAAAAAAGAAAATCAAAAGAAAACTAAAGAAACAGAAAAAATAGAAAAAGAAGAACAGCAAAAGGGGAATAAACAAAAAGCCAAAAATAATAAAATAAATCAAGACGGTTCTGCAGGCAAGCTCTAGGTAATGCCCGGTACAAGCGATATATATCATTTGGCGCCCGACAGCACGTCTGATAAAAGAGTCTCTCAAGAAGGTTGGCCTAATAACACGGTTCTGCCGCCTATTATTTAGCTAGCAATGGCTACTGATTCAGTCCCTCTCATCTTAAATGTGAAATGAATACTTGACGAAATAAAAAATGGATAAGGACATTAGTGTGTTTTGATGCAAGCTACAAGGTAGAGTGAAAAAATGTTAAATAAACATGATATCAAGTAACCCATGCAGCTAGACTCCTATATTTGTGATTTTCCAGTGCTTTTGCCCTTTTTTGTTCTTTTTATATATTTCCACTTGGTTGTTTTACTTTTTCTCCTCTTACATATATAGTATTTCTAAAGTATTCTTGTTCAATTTTTCTTTGTGCACATTTGACAAAATAGTTTGTGTAAACAAAAAAAATGCTTACTCACGATAAAACTATTCTAAATAAATTTTTCTTATACTATCAAACCAATTCACCTATTTAGAAAAATATTCATTTAGTTTCTAAATAAATCTTTAGAAAAAAATCTTGAATTTACAAAGTGTGTTTATGTATTTTAGAAAATGTACATGTGATTGTTAAAGTAGCCATGCTTATGAAACAATTCACATAATTTTGAAAAGAAATCATATAAAACAGAATATACACTTAAAAAAAATTATCTGTATTTAAGAAAATAGCCATTGTATATCAAAAAACATTCATCGTGTGTTAAAAAAATTCATCAGGTGATTAAAATATGTAAATCATATGATAAAAAAGTCATGTTGTTCATTTTCTAAATGAAAAGGGATAATAAGTCAAAACAAAAAAATTATGAAAGAACTAAGACAGGAAAGGAAAAAAAAAAGGAAAAGAGGGAAATAAAGAAAAGGCAAAACTAATAAAAACGAAACTGATGCATACCTTTTTCTTTCCGTTTGCCTGCTAGCTTAATAATTGATTGAAGCATCTCAATCTTGGTATCACGGCGACCAAGCCATGGACGCCTCGCCCTTCACTCCCTCAAAACACCACCTCCCGACCTCCCTCACTTTTGTCTAGTCTTCTTTCCTCTGCTCTGCCTTCGCCTAATTAAACCAAACTGCCCACAGCATGAAGGCCCCCATCCTTGGCGGCATCAAATCCAATGCTACGCGGTGAGCAGGCCGCCGTCCCTCTGTGCTAGCGAGCTCTGCGCCGTGTGTGGACGAGGCCGTAGGCATACGTGTACCAGCAGTAGCAATTTCATTCAAAAAGGATGTCCGATAACCCGTTCATGAAAAGATGAACTCGGGTCAGATTTGTTTGCGCGCAGAAAACATATCAGAGAATTGATTTACTACTCGGACGTTCCCTAGAGTTTGAACGGTCGGACCAAGCTGAAATTTGAGTGGTGGTCAACATAGGAATTGCGCAACCGATGAACAGTTGGATTTTCCAACGGATGTCCGGGATGGACGCTAGACTCCTCGCCACAAAGTCATCCAGATTCCCGTCCAGATTCGATTGGGCTCCGGTATGTCGGAGATTGCCGGAGATACCTCCATAGGAACGCGAGGAAATTTTACAAGGTTGTTGTAGACTCAATTCCACACAATTTCACCGAAGCAATCATCAAAGCGACACTCGAGGAGGCGGAGAAGGTGAACACAATCCGTTGTTCAACAAAAACGGCATGATCACACGAGGGCAATGTTGACGTTGAGCCCCCAAGCTCCATGGACGAATTCCTCTATGACTTCGGCTAGGATCAGAGTTGATGATGAAGGCACCCG
Organism: Aegilops tauschii subsp. strangulata; assembly: GCF_002575655.3. Lineage (NCBI taxonomy): Eukaryota > Viridiplantae > Streptophyta > Magnoliopsida > Poales > Poaceae > Aegilops > Aegilops tauschii. The sequence goes on along the minus strand of NC_053039.3, from coordinate 567,536,224 downwards.
CCTGATCATGACGATTTGACGCGAAGCGTAGTCCTTGGTCCAGGAAAGGTGACCAGTTGAGCCAGCAACACAGATGCCGACGTCGACGATGAAGTTCGGTTCCGACATGTAGATCACGTCGGAGCCAATCTGAATTCCCATCACCCCGCAGCGACTGCCAGCAAGGACCTGCATGGGCCACACATGTCGTGGTGTTTCAAATCGGTTGAGTGGCTTGGTAAGGCTGTAACTTCTATGAAAAAACATATTAGTCAAGATGCATGTTGTTTAGTTATCCTAACCTTTTGAAGTCATGATTATGATATTGTCATGGTGCACTGTCCTGCTTATGATTTTGGTGATGATAGTCTGCTAGATATGATTTTCCCTACTTGTAATTAGCCAGTTTGAATAGGATGGCATGTTTTCGTTCGATGTTGACAATTCTAGGCCATTGGATGATACGTAGCTGCTTTTGTATCGCTCCACATTTACCTGGGGTCAATATTAATGCTCCTATTAATAATTAGAGCCTTTAGTCATGCTATTATATATGTTTAACAAATGGATGTGATTGTTATGGGCATATCTCTTGATGCCGGAATTTGGGAATTGCAACTCTTTACATAGGCTTGCTAAATAACCCTTGGTACTATCTACTTAGACTAGATGAAGATATTTGATACTTTACCCACGCATGAGTAGTGTAGGTGTTGTGCAATTTGCTATTTCTTAGGTGATGATGAATGGGTTCCAGAACATAGGTTTTGTTTGTGGTTTGGTTAATATTACGATTGCTTAAACTGTTGTGGAGTAGCTCGCTACTATTATATCCTCACCAGCTACATGAGTGGTGCATAATCTTTATCTCCGCTGAACACAAACTATATTTTTCTGTCTCTTGTTATGTTCATTTGAGAGAGATCTAACATCGTTGTTTCTTTGATTATGACGAGAGCTAAAGGGGAAAAACAACCCTGGAAGTCAGAGTGTCAAGGAGGGAAGCTGATACAATCCTCGTGTAGTCAACTTTCAAGCTGATCCAGATAGCGAGTTAGTTCTGGTGAGTCCCTAGTCTCCCTTCTCTCTCCATGTGCCTTGACATGGTCCAGACATCGAGCTATGATCAGTTGGGGTTCTGGCCACTGAACCAATGATTTAGGGTGGGTAGGGGTTATGTGATCATGTGACATGTGTTTGGTGGTCTCTGGCCAACACAACATTCCATATAGACCTCCTCTCCACTCCTTGACATGGTCTTGTGCTCCTGGTATGCGAATACCTACGGCCTCATCCACACACGGCGCCGAGCTCGCCACAAGGGAGGGATGACTACTTGCTCCGCACGTTGCATTGGATTTCATGCCGACAAGGATGGGGGCCACCATGGGGCGGTCAGTTTGGTTTAATTATATCTAAGGAGGAGTGCGTGGAGGCGGAGGCAGAGGAAAGAAGACTAGACATGAGCGAGGAATGTTGGCCGGTGGTGATCTGATGGAGTGAAGGGCAAGGAATCCACGGTTTTGGTCGCCGTGATACCAAGGTTGAGATGCATCAATCAATTATTAAGTTGCTAGGCAATCGAAAAGAAAAAGGTCCGCGCACCCATACGAAGATTGATATGCATATGTTTTGTTTAATCAGCATCCATGCGTATCATTGCATATGCATCAGTTTCATTTAATCAACATGGATCAGTTTCATTGAATCAAAAAATGAACCAGAATAGTTTAGAATATTTTTAGAGTGAATTCTGGTTTTTACCCTCTATTTTGACATTTTTTACACCAATTACCCTATTTAGCAGAATTTCATCCATTTTACATTATTTAGCAAAAGTGTTGCCACAGTTCACCATGTTTAAAATTTATGAGTGTTCTGACCGATGGGTCCCAATTGTAAGGTCTAGCTAGATGCCACATCGACAGGTTTTTTCTTGATGCTTTTTCTGCACGCCGAACCGCACCGCCCTAGCTTCTTCTGATAAGCTAGGCTCGATATGATTGCACTATAGTATCTCAGGAAACATATACTTATTCTTCGCTGGTCCACATATGTTCACCACGGGGTAAATTGAGGTAACACTTTTGCTAAATGGGGTAAAATGGATAAAATCCCACTAAACGGGGTAATTAGTGTCAAAAATGGCAAAATAGGGGGTAAAAACCGGAATTCACTCATTATTTTATATATTAAATAAATACAATAGGAGAAAAAGAAAAATAACCAAGTAAAAATAAATAAAAAGATCAAATAAAACAGCAAAAACACTGCAAAATCAAAAGAAAAAATAGGTTTTGTTAATTTTTCCCATCATAGCAATCCTTAGTCCACTGGTTTTTGTAAATTCATGAAATTTCTTTTTATTTATTAAACATTGTGTTAACTTCATGAAAAGTAGTAGCAGCAGCCAACGGAAGTGTAGACATGGTCAGGAGGAGGAGAGCTGCTGCTTCAAATAGTTTTTCGAGACAACTGCATTATGATCTGCTGAGAGGAGAAGAGACGCTAGCAGTCAAGACTAAAGAACATATATAGGTACACCCGAGATACCAAATACTACTTTCAAGATGCATATTTGTTATTGACCTTATTTTCTTTAGCAGGTTGAATCACTAATGTTACTGAATTTCTTTGTGACCATCCACTAAAGGTGACTCTTGCTGAGCCATTTTGTTGGTACGATTACATAATCTACACAGACTCTATCGTCCCTTGCTAAAGGAGACCTCTGAAGAAATTGTCTTACAAAATGCATAAATCTCTTTTGATGGTATGATATCCATAATCTTCTTTGATGTGCAATACATCTTCTATTTTTAATTACTGATGTGTTCTGAACATATTTCAGAATAATCAAAATATCTTGATATTCGCAGGTTACTTTGGTCTGACTTACGGGGTAAAGAAAGCTTTTGTCTGGATTAGTTCGCTTCCAATCATTCTCATGTTTTAATGTTGTGAGTTACTTCCGCATATATGCACACCCGAAAGTGTTGACAAGTATTGGTCTGAGCAGTTGAAGGAAGATGATACAAAAATAGTCGAAGGACGGTCAGCCTATTTAGAGCAGTTGAAGGAAGATGATACAAAAATAGTCGAAGGACGGTCAGCCTATTTCTTTCATTCAACTCTCATTAGTCTTGCATGGCCTTAAAATAGTACTGTGGCGTGGGCAACTAAGAAGAATCATTACCACCTCTGAAGCAAATCTTCATTCAATTCTATATACATAAGAACATGCCCTCCTTTAATTTTCCTTATTGACTTTTATCCTTTGACCCTTATATAACTACTTCAGTTCAACACCTTTAATCTAATTATGTTCACCTTTGCGGAATCAGTAAGATACATACTTCACCATTCTCTCTTCATTTTCATATTTGTTCGGTTTACGTACATGCCTTTGTTTTGGAACAGGTCATCCTGACTTCCCAAACCATGGATATTTCAGACTTAAAATATTATCTAGAATAGAATATTGAATGCATAATATGCTTATGAATTGTCATGTTCAGTTATTGACCAAAAGATCATCATCGTGCTATGTTCAAAAGATTTCTCCCTTGAATGGTCTTGCCTTATGAAGTCAAAATTGCATCACCATTTTATTTCATCATGATTTTTTTTCATGCTAATTGTTGTATAATGTTGCCTTCACTAAATGTAGGAGTGGTTCGGCTTTTTATGTGCAGAAATTATGGGACAAACTGAATTGGCAATTTATGTTCTCGCTGTCATCAACTCTTACACACTATTATTTTTCCCACTTTTCAAGTGCCAGCACTCAGTTCCTATTAATGGAGGTGATTGTTTGTTTTCTTCACCATGACGATAAGTAGTGAGTTATGATGCGGGCACATAAGAAGAATCATTACCACATCTGAAGCAAATCTCCAATGCCAATTTGATTTGTGCTATATTTTTTATTCTTTGTGGGCAATTTGATGCACAAATGTTTGTCAGGGCCACGATATTTTGCCAGTGGGAACTGAAACCACTAATTTTAATATTTTTTAAAGGAAATGTTATGTATTTTTTCTAGCCAGTTCTGCATTGTTCAATCTCATGAAATGGTTTTAATTTAGCCAAGAAACGATATGGCTGAAAGCATATCCAAATTATTTATATTTCATTTGTCTAACATATCCCATTTTTCCTACAACAGTTCCCGCAACAATGTGCGGGGTGTCATCTAGTTTGAATGAATGAGTGAGGGAATAGGGGCTTAACAGAGGGAGGTGACATAGTGCACGCGGAGTCGTGGCTTTTTTTCGTGATTGTGCATATAAAAATAACAAAATATAAATGAATACCTCGATAAATAAATAACAAAACTACAATTTAAAAAGAAAATAAAAACTTCAAAGAGATGGATAAAAAACATTAAAGAAAATATTGATAAAAACGTAAAAACAATTCAACCGTCTGTGCATTAGAATTACTGTAATCCTTAGCAAATGTATTCGTTTATTAATTACTTGGTAGGGTTACAAAATAAATGTTTATCTCGATCATGCGAGTCTAGCTGCACCGGTTACTTGATACATGTATATTTAACTTTAAAAATACTCTACCTTCTAGCTTGCGTCAAAACACACTGATGGCATTATCCAATTTTTAATTACTCAAGTATTTAATTTACGCTTAATAATAGAAGGACAGCCTCAGTAGGCATTGCTAGCTTAAAAACCAGCGGCAGATCCACGTTTTTAGGCCAAGCTTGGCCAATAACTATCTTTTCGTACGGTTTTAGGGTTAAACATGTCTTTTTTACTCTTTTCTATAATATATATAGAAGGTTGGGAGATCTCAGGGTGGGCTATCACACATTCGCCCAACCTTCTTGAGAAACTCTTCTACTAGACGTGCTTCGGGGTGGCAAATAATATATATATATCGATTGTACCAAGTATTAGAGCATCTCCAGCCGTTGGAGCACCAAGAACACCACCGAACCAAAAAAGTAGGTGTCTTGGGGGTCCAAATGCTTCATCCGGCCGAAATATGGGTGCATGAGGAGGGCATCTTCTCAGCCACACCCCACCCCAATCAAAAGTTTGTGAGGAAAATGACTAAGTGGGCCAAGAAAAAAGACATGTGGTGAGACACGATTCGCCGAAACTTCTGCCGGCGCCCCCAAAAGCCCCCAACGTGCTGCTTTTTTCCTGGGTTTGCCGGCGCTATTTTGATGTCCTGTGGGGGCGCTGGGGGCGTTGCTGGGCCGTTTTTCGGCAAAAAGCTGGTCCGAGCGTAAAACCGAGCCTAAAAAGGTGTCGTGGGGGACGTCCTGGGGGTGGGGGGGGGGGGGGGGGGGTGGAGATGCTCTTAGTTAGAGCTCGCCTGCAGAACACCCGGGCCATGGCCCGATACGCACATGCGATGTACTGGTTACTTTTAGGTTCGTTGAACACATGGCTCTCTTCTTGGTGTATCTACCTGATTTTTGTTCATGATATTATCTTTTTTTCTTGTTTTCGACTAGTTTCTTGTGGGTTTTTTTAATCAATTTTTTTTCTTGAATTCTTTTAATTATCTTTGCCTCTTTTTTCATTTCCCTATTATTTGTTGTTCTTTTCCCACATTTTTCTCTTTCTTTATTTTCTGTGATTTTCTTCTTACTTATTTTACTTATGCAATTAGAAAATAACAGTACACATGACCAACGTATGTATTTTAAATAAATGATGAATATTTTTTTACACAATGAAATTTATTTAATATATGATGAGTATTTTTTTTAAATACGCGATAAAAAAATTCAAGTGTATTTTCTATTTTATGTCCTAAATGATTATTTTCCAAACTTATGTGAATATATTTTTAAATGTGAGAATACTTTAATAATTACATGGACATTTTTAGAAATATGTGAACACTCTTTGCGAATACATGTAATTTCGTTTTGAATAAAAGATTTTTTTACGAACTAAATGAATATTTTTCGAAATAGGTAAATCATATTCAAAAGTACAAGAACATTTTATTTAGAATATATTAACAAATTTCAAATGTATTATATATTTTGAAATGAGTAAGGACCTTTTTAATACGAACTATTTCTGTCAATAGTGCAAATAAAAAGCATTACCTAGAATAAAACAGACATATTTTTTATAATATAATAAAATAATCATAAGTTGATAAAATAAGAAAGGCCAGTAAAAATATATAAAAGAACAAATAAAGCAGCAAAAACACTGCAAAGTCACAAACAAACAGAAATGCGTCAACCAGGCTAACCGACAAGTGGCCATTGCGAGTAAAAGATGAGCATTCGGCGAGGGAAAATGTTTTAAATAAGTCGGATGATTTCTTGTCTTTATCCATCACGTCCGGAGCCGTCCGATCCCACATGATCGTGTGGCGCGAGCGCTATCTCCCACACAGGAAGGTAGCGAATGCTCTGTCTTCCACACGCAAAAGTATCCAAAGTTCGTGACATGTGGTAGCGTTCGGACAACTGCCTATTTAAATGATCTTTTTTAACGTACTCCATATGCAGTGATTTTGCTAGGTAACTACACATGTGATGGTACAAATACTAGAACACCATCTTTCTCGATGCTGATTGTGGTAAAGTGAAGGTTGCTAATGTTTAGAGTAGCACCATTGACGCCACCACCTTCTTCGACGCATGCCATCGTAGCATCATCGAAGCAGCCGGGTCACCATTGCTGCACCGCTGCAGTCGTTGCATTATCGTTGGTGCAGCCATGTCCATCATTGCAACACTTTCGTGGCCCTGGAACACGTTGCCGCAACATCATCATGGTTGTCGAAGCAGGACGTCGTGGCTGTCCAACCATGTCGTCACAACATCATCGCTGCCATCCAAGTACAACACCGACGTTAGAAGCATGTTGCCGCACCATTGCCATGGTCGTCGAAGCACGTCCCGTAGCATCACCGCGACCGTCGAAGTCTGCCATTGAAGCATTGTCGTGGCCGTCAAAGCGCCATCGCGGCGGTCGATGTAGCACGCCTCGTAGCATCACCATGTCCGTCGAAGCATGCTGAGTATTACCGAGCGGCAAGGTGCACCGACGCGAGCTGCAATGGAGCAAGGTCGGTGCCGCGACGGAGCATCATGGGGCGTGCTGCACTAGTCCATTTTATGTACGGATTGCTGTACTAATCCATTTCATGTACGGATTGCTTAGGACACGTACGTATGACCGGTCAAGGAAACTGAATCCCGGGCGGGCTCGCTGTCGATCCATCTATATAAGCTAGGTACCCAGATGGCAAGCAGCTAGCGAGTTCAGGGTTACACGTACATACCTAGCTACTTGATCCATCTCGTACGTGCGTAGCTAGCTCTGCGATGGCCGACGGCAAGCTGGATCCTCCCGCCGGCTACGCCTTCGACCCAGCCGAGCACGAGCTGATCACCAAGTTCCTCCGCCCACGGATCGCCGACGCCTTCTTCGCCAGCCGCCTCATCCACGAGTTCGACGCCTACTCCGCCGCCCCCGGCGACCTCGTCGAGATGTATCAACACGCGCAAGGAACGGACAAGGGCGACGGGAAAGGGGGCGTCTGGTACTTCTTCACCCCTGCCCGTCGTCACCAGACCAAAGGCGGCCGCGGTGGCGGGAGGCGACAGCGTGGCGTGGCCGACGCCGGCGAGGGTTACTACTGGCACTCGGAGAAGGGCGGGATACCCGTGCTAGACAACCAAGGTAAACTCGTAGGCCATAGACGAAACCTCAGCTACGTCAAGAAGTTGCCGGGAGAGAAAGAGAGGATCAGGATCGGCTGGTGCATGAACGAGTACAGCGATGACAAGCAAGACGGCTTGGTGCTCTGCAAGGTCTGCGTGTCTCGTCACAGGAGCGAGACCACATACCACGAGGTAATCAATGCTCCCGGTTCCAGGAAAAGGAAGGCCGCCGACGTCCAGCACCCGGATGCTCCACGTCCCCAAACCCCACGCCGCCAGGAACCGCCGATCGTCCAACAACCCGGGATGCTTCACGAGTATGGGCGCTGGTTCATGTCCGACGAAGGCGAGACGTTCTTGCCGCCCGGAGCTGTGGACGACGGAAGCGTGGATCCAGGCGGGTTCTTCACCGACGACATGCTTCAAGATTTTCCCGTGCTCCATGACGCTGTGGTGGCGCAGGGGTTCTTGCCCGGCAAACTCGACGGCGAAGTCCAAGAAGGCACTAGTGCTGCAGATGATGAAGACGAGGCCTTCCGGTGCACGTTAGATGAGCTGCTCGGCTTGTGCGACGACACGACTGTACTAGTCTAGGAGAGTGGATCCTTTCACCACGTGAGGGCCGAGTGCGTGATGAAGAACTCCGAAACCTGCATCCAGGAGATGATCCAAGAGATGATGTACTAGTCTTGCTTAGCTTTGATGTATGTCATTGTCATGGCACAAAAGGTGTCTTGCTAATTGTATTGTGATGATGAACAAGCAATTAATCCGTGTGCAGCAGCCGAATTGATTAATTTCTCCATTTTTTTCTCCATATATTCATTTTGTATTACGTATGTAATGGTTAGGTTTTTTTTATCAGTAATGGTTAGTGTTTCAGTTTCTCTGTTCGTGATTGAAAAGGTGCTTGATTGTTTCATCTATCCAAATCCAAGTACCCATTTCCCCTCAAAACGTACAGGGCATCACGGGATATAATCCCTCTCCCCTCCTCTCCCGTGTCGCTCTTGCGAGCGACCGGGGTGAACCCTAGCTGCCGTGACCTGTCCTCCCTCTCCTCTGCTCTCCTCCCTCGCCGCCGCCCAGCGACGCCGTCGGGCGAAGCCCGGTCGGTGGGGGCGGCGGCGGGGCCTCTTCTTCCTCGCCCTCGTGCTCCGCGGCTGGCGTGAGACAGCCGGTCGAGTGGGGGCGCCGGTCTTTGGCAGGGCCGGCGGCGCGGCGGCGTGCTCGGAGTTCGGCGGCGGGGTTGCCTGGTGGGGACACGATGTCGAGTGGCAGGCTCGTTTGTGGTGTGGCGGCCGCTGGGATTCCCGATCTGGGCAGTGGCGTGCTGGCGCAGATCCGGCCCGACCCTCCCGGATCCGGCTCCTGGATGGCGGCGGGCGGCGCGGGACGGTGGCTGAGGTCGGTCTTGACCTCGGAGTGGGGTGGTCTGCAGCGGCGCTGCTGTGGCCTGGTGGTTGTCTGATATGCGCGCGGCAACTGCGGGTCTCTCCGGCGGCGGTTCATCAGCGTCGGACTCGGGTGAGCTCCCTCCCTCTTCTTTGGACTCAGCGACGCGCTTGTCGGGTCGGGGTGGCGCCATGGTGTGGTGGTGCGCGCGAGGCCTGCCGGTGGTGGCACGGGACTTCGGGAAGGGGCAGGGTGCCCCTGCCGGTGGTGAAAACCCGTTCTGCTTTGCCAGGCCGACGGCACCGGCGTTCTAGCGTCGTCCTCTTCTTGAAGGCGCCGTCGCGGCATCTCATTTGTCGTCGGAGTGCTCCGGGGGAAACTCTAATCCTTGGATTGGGCGGTGGCGACACAATGGTGTCGTTCCCTTGCTGAAGGCGTCGCTTTGGAGCTCATTGTTCGTCCTACACGACTTCTCCTCCTCGCGGTGGCCCGCCCACGGTTGAGGGCCCCGACATCTTCGTAGTAGTGCTTATTATGTTCATCTGATGTTGGCTAGGATTTTGTCGGGGTAGTGTTGCTGTTATCAGCGTCCTTGTATCTGGCCTTGTGTGTGTGTGTGTGTGTGTGTGTGTGTGTGTTTGTATCGGCAGGTTCAGTAGGTTGAGGAGCAACTCTTTGCTCTATTGGCCGGGGTGAAGATACCCCGAACAAGCCCCTCAAAGGATTATGTTCCATAGTAACAAGTGACAGTAAATTTCAGCACACTATATAATTTTTTCCTTACCAAATTCCACCTACCAAAGGCGCTTCACTCCCTGGCAACGGCGCCAGAAAAGAGTCTTGATGACCCACAAGTATAGGAGATCTATCGTAGTCCTTTCGATAAGTAAGAGTGTCGAACCCAACGAGGAGCAGAAGGAAAGGACAAGCGGTTTTCAGTAAGGTATACTCTGCAAGCACTGATATTATCGGTAACAGATAGTTTTGTGATAAGGTAATTTGTAACGGGTAACAAGTAATCAAAGTAAATAAGCTGCAGCAAGATGTCCCAATCCTTTTTGTAGCAAAGGACAAGCCTGGACAAACTCTTATATGAAGGAAAACGCTCCCGGGGACATATGGGAATTATCGTCAAGCTAGTTTAAATCACGCTCATATGATTCGCGTTCGTTACTTTGATAATTTGATATGTGGGTGGACCGGTGCTTGGGTACTGCCCTTCCTTGGACAAGCATCTCACTTATGATTAACCCCTATTGCAAGCATCCGCAACTACAAAAGAAGTATTAAGGTAAACCTAACCATAGCATGAAACATATGGATCCAAATCAGCCCCTTACGAAGCAACGCATAAACTAGAGTTTAAGCTTTTGTCACTCTAGCAACCCATCATCTACTTATTACTTCTCAATGCCTTCCTCTAGGCCCAAACAATGGTGAAGTGTCATGTAGTCGACGTTCACATAACACCACTAGAGGAAAGACAACATACATCTTATCAAAATATCGAACGAATACCAAATTCACATGACTACTTATAGCAAGACTTCTCCCATGTTCTCAGGAACAAACGTAACTACTCACAAATCATATTCATGTTCATAAACAGAGGGGTATTAATATGCATTAAGGATCTGAACATATGATCTTCCACCAAATAAACCAATTAGCATCAACTACAAGGAGTAATCAACACTACTAGCAACCCACAGGTGCCAATCTGAGGTTTTGGGACAAAGATTGGATACAAGAGATGAACTAGGGTTTTAGAGGAGATGGTGCTGGTGAAGATGTTGATGGAGATTGACCACCTCCCGCTGAGAGGATCGATGGTGATGATTTCCCCCTCCCGGAGGGATGTCTCCCCGGCATAACAGCTCCAACGGAGCCCTAGGTTGGTTCCGCCAAGGTTTTGCCTCGTGGCGGCGGTGTTTCGTCCCGAAAGCTTGCTTATGATTTTTTCCAAGGTGAAAGACTTCATATAGCAGAATATGGGCACCGAAGGCCTGCCAGGGGGCCCACAAGGCAGGGGGCGGGCCCCCACCCTCGTGGCCAGGGTGTGGGCCCCCTCTGGTTGATTCTTTCTCCAGTATTTTTTATATATTCCAAAACGTGCCTCCGTGAAGTTTCAGGACTTTTGGAGCTGTGCAAAATAGGTCTCTAATATTTGCTCCTTTTCCAGCCCAGAATTCCAGCTGCCGGCATTCTCCCTCTTCATGTAAACCTTGTAAAATGAGAGAGAATAGGCATAAGTATTGTGACATAATGTGTAATAACAACCCATAATGCAATAAATATCGATATAAAAGCATCATGCAAAATGGACGTATCAGAGGTCGACCATGGAAGCCATTTTCTTGGTACGACAACTTATGGAGAGATATATGGAGCAAAAGAAGGACTTGCATATGGTGTTCATTGACGTGGAGAAGGCCTATGATAAGATACCGCGGAATGTCATGCGGTGGGCCTTGGAGAAATACAAAGTCCCAGCAAAGTACATTACCCTCATCAAGGACATGTATGATAATGTTGTGACAAGTGTTCGAACAAGTGATGTCGACACTGATGACTTCCCGATTAAGATAGGACTGCATTAGGGGTCAGCTTTGAGCCCTTATCTTTTTGCATTGGTGATGGATGAGGTCACAAGGGATATGCAAGGAGATATCCCATGGTGTATGCTCTTTGTGGATGATGTGGTGCTAGTTGACGATAGTCGGACGGGGGTAAATAGGAGTTAGAGTTATGGAGACAAACCTTGGAATTGAAAGGGTTTAGGCTTAGTAGAACTAAAACCGAGTATATGATGTGCGATTTCAGTACTACTAGGTGTGAGAAGGAGGAGGTTAGCCTTGATGGCCAGGTGGTACCCCAGAAGGACACCTTTCGGTATTTGGGGTCCATGTTGTAGGAGGATGGGGGTATTGATGAAGGTGTGAACCATCGAATCAAAGCCGGATGGATGAAGTGGCGCCAAGCTTCTGGCATTCTCTGTGACAAGAGAGTACCACAAAAGCTAAAAGGCAAGTTCTGCAGGACAGCGGTTTGACCCGGAATGTTGTATGGCGCTGAGTGTTGGCCGACTAAAAGGCGACATGTTCAACAGTTAGGTGTGGCGGAGATGCGTATGTTGTGATGGATGTGTGGCCACACGAGGAAGGATCGAGAGTCCGGAATGATGATATACGAGATAGAGTTGGGGTAGCACCAATTGAAGAGAAGCTTGTCCAACATCGTCTGAGATGGTTTGGGCATATTCAGCGCAGGCCTCCAGAAGCTCCCGTGCATAGCGGACGGCTAAAGCATGCGGAGAATGTTAACAGAGGGCGGGGTAGACCAAATTTGACATGGGAGGAGTCTGTTAAGAGAGACCTGAAGGATTGGAGTATCACCAAAGAGCTAGCTATGGACAGGGGTGCGTGGAAACTTGCTATCCATGTGCCAGAGCCATGAGTTGGTTGCGAAATCTTATGGGTTTCACCTCTAGCCTACCCCAACTTGTTTGGGACTAAAGGCTTTGTTGTTGTTGTTGAAAAAATAGTTCCTGTACAAAAATAAGTGCCCACTCATTTAAAAATATGTAATTGAATTTAGAAAGTGTTTGACTATTCTAAATAAAAAATTATTGTACTTTCAAAAATGATTCATGAACTATCTAGACAAATATCCATATAATTTATAATAGATACTCATGTATTTAGAAAATGATTTTCTTTTTTCCTAAGAATGTTCACATGTTTTATAAAATTTACATGTAATTATCTTTATTTACCCTACCTCTGTGTATTGCGGCATGTGCATATATATTTTGGAATTCATCCATATGTTGTAACCTCCGTATATATTATTTTGTAGGAAAGCAAGGATTCTCAAATGATGACTTTCTTGCAAGTATTGGGGTCCAGAAACAGTAACCTGAAGCTATCAACAATGTGGTGGTGGTGCACCATGAAGCAAAAGAAGCAGTCGAGCACACATTGGTTGTACAGCAGTAGGAACTTCATGCTATGAAGAAGGCCCTAGGTGAGCAGAAAATAGAACTTGGAGCCGTTAAGAAGACCCTAGCAGAGCAACAACTAGAACTTGAAGCTGTCAAGATGGACCTAGAAGAGCAGCAGCAAGAACATGAAGCATGTCGTGCCAGGTGCGTAGCATGAACTTCAATATGTGAAGATTACGTACACTTTTACACTAGCAAAAACATACTTGAAGGTGTCAAGAAGGCTCTGCCAGAGCGGCAAGACTAAATGGAATGCCTGATAATGGCCGTGTTAGATCTGCATAATCATCTTGAATCTATCAACACTTCCCTTACCGAAAAAGGCTTTCTCCCCTCTTTATAAAAAAAGCAACCATCGAGCACAAAGTTAACAAGGTTCCGACCACAAAAACACACACACACAGCCACCGCAGGCAGTTCCGACGAACACACACACACAGTCGAAACCCAAGTTCAGCTGTGGGCACAGCACAACAAGCCCAACATCGGCGCAAGACACACACAACAAACATAACGGCGGTGGCGAGGTGTAGAAGATCTAATCCGGCTCCGGCGCTGGTGGGGGAAGCGGTGGAGCCATAAGGAGAGCCATCGAGCGAAGCTGGATGATGATGGAGGTGATGGCGTCTATCTCCCGGGGACGGCTAAGCGGCCGCCAAAACTGCAACTAACCAGACCATTTGAACAAAGCGTCAGTAGCACGTCGAAAAGGAATGCGCTGAATCAAAAGTTTATTCCTAACAGTCCACAGCGTCCAGGTTAGCACCCCGATGATCAGCCACCTAATGTGGCGAATTGAGGGAGCTGACGCCTGGAGTTCCGCGAAAAGAGCGGGGAAGTTGTTGTGGTCCCTGCTTCCACCCACTATTTCACGGAAACAGCTCCATAGGAACTGCGCGGACAAGCATGTGAAGAAGATATGGTTCAAATCCTCTTCAGGCCCGCAGAGCGGGCATCGCCCATCCCCTGGGCCGTTGCGCTTCAGGACCTCCACGCCGGATGGGAGGCAGCCGCGAATCCACTGTCACAAGAAAATCCTAATCTTCAAGGGGAGCCGTATATCCCAGATGGTGGTGTGTACCTCATGACCCAGCGAAGCTGTGATGGCCTGGTATAGAGATTTAGTGGAGAATTGCTCAGATGGCTCTAGACGCCACCTGGCACGGTCTTCTCCTACCTCAAGATCAGGTTCGTGCAGCGCGATGCATTCCAGCAGCTCATGCCAGTCCGCGTTCTCAGGCAGGCCAAACGCTCTCCGGAACGCGAGTTGCCCTAAGTCAATAAGGGTCGTCGCGACAGAGATCCGCGGGTCAACCGCGATGGAGAATAGGTAGGGAAAACGTGCCGCGAGGGGTAAGTCTCCAGCCCATCTATGGAACCAGAACATCGTGGAGGTGCCCGATCCAACCGCGATCAAGGTGCCGATGCGGAGGATCGGTAGGAGCTGTATGATGGATTGCCAGAACTAGGAACCTCCAGACCACTGGCAGAAGGTGAGAGGCTGGCCACGGAGGTATTTCTGCTGAATGAGGTGAAGCCACAGGCCACCCTGTCCGTTGGCAATCCGCCAAAACCATCTCGTTAGGAGGGCAATGTTCATGCGTTTGGAGGACATGATCCCGAGACCACCCTGGTAGGGCGGTTTACAAATCTCCGACCAACGAACCATGTTGTATTTCTACTTGTCGCCCTCGCCGGCCCAGAAGAAGCGCCCCTGAACTATGGCAATCTCGTGATCAGAGTCTCAGGAAGGCTGTAGAAGCTCATGATGAATAAGAGAAGGATGGCCAGGGACGAGTTAATAAGCACTGTCGGGGCCGCCTTCGAGAGACATCGGCCCTGCCAAGCCTCGATGCGGTGTTGAAGCTTCCCAACTGTGGGGCGAAGCTCAGCCACCGTGAGCCTCAAATCACTAATGGGGATCCCCAGATAGGTCGTGGGGAAACACCCAAGCTGGCAATTGAGCTGATCCGTGATGCTCTGCCGTTCGTCTTGGGAGTATCCCAAGACCATTACCACACTCTTATTGAAGTTGATCCCGAGGCCAGACATCTGCTGGAAGCATATCAGGAGGAACTTCAAGTTCATGATGTCGGTCGCCGAGCCTTCCACCATGATAATGGTGTCATCCGCATATTGGAGGAGGGAGATCCCGTTCCCCCCCCCCCCCAACTAGATGCGGGGCTATGCCCTTAATGTGGCCCGCAGCCTTGGCTTTATCTAAGATGGCTGCCAGAGCATCGACAACCATGTTGAAGAGGAACGGTGAGAAGGGGTCGCCCTGGCACATCCCACAAGATGTGGGGAAGAATGGGCCAACCTCGCCATTAATGTTCACCGCGGTCCGGCCTGAGGATACCATTTGCATCACTCGGGAGACCCACCTGTCGTTGAAGCCCTTCCGCAGCAAGCATTCCCGAAGGAAGGGCCAACTGACCGTGTCATACGCCTTGTGGAAATCCAGTTTCAGGAAGACTGCCTTGAGGTGTTTGGAGTGAACCTCATGGAGTGCTTCGTGAAAAACCAGAACTCCGTCAAGGATATACTGGCCCTGAATAAATGCCGACTGATCAGGATGAGTGATCCCGTCGGCAATGGGGGCCACCCTAAGGGCGTACCCCCTCGCGAGGATGCGGAAGATGACATTAATCACCGTAATCGGCCGAAACTGGCGAATATCCGAAGCCCCAGTTACTTTGGGGATGAGGGTGATGATCCCAAAGTCCAGCCTGGCGAGGTCAATGGACCCTACAAAGAATTCCTCAGACAAGGCCATCACCTCCGGTTTTATTACCTCCCAGAAAGTCTGGAAGAACTTCACTGGGAGGCCATCCGGACCGGGGGCCGAAGAAGGGTTCATACCCTTAATTGTCGCCCACACTTCAGCCTTAGAGAACGGGGCCGTAAGGGCCGCGTTGTCCGCAGGAGAGACACAACTGTGGGCCGGCCAGATGTCTTGCGCCAGGGCAAGACCTCCCCGAGGGGAGGCAGAGAATAGGTCTCTGTCAAAGCCGACTACATGGGCCCGGATGTCCTCTGGCAGCTGCAGGAGGGTCTCGCCGTCCCAGAGAAGCGGGATGGAATTACGGCGACGACGACCGTTGGCAATGGCCTGGAAGTAGGCGGTATTGGCATCCCCCTTGAGGACCCAATTCTGCGTACCTCGCAAGCGCCAGTAGGCCTCCTCGTCCGTGTAGATGACCGTGAGCTAGTCTTCCAGGTCGTACCTAAGCATCCACTCCTCAGCAGAGAGGCCTGCGGCATCAGCCCGCAGATCGAGGGCCTGGATGGCCTCAAGAAGGGCTTTCTTACGCTCGCGAATGTCACGGCCCACATTTGCACCCCATCCTTTCATGAATTGCCGGGACCGCTTAGCACAAAAGTGTCAGGAGTCAACGGCCGAAAGGGCGCGATGGGGGGCATCACGCGCCTCGCGCCACCGGGCGGCCACCACTGACACAAACCGAGGTTGGCGCAACCAGAAGGGAGAACTTGAAGTCATCAAGAATGCTAAGAAAGAGAAAACGTTAGCTATCGAAAGAAGCTTAATGATCTTGATAGGACGCTTAAGTACATCGCCACGATTGCGACGCCAGGATCCCATGTCTATAGCTGAGCAAACAAACCCCATCATACTAGTGCATTGTTTGATGGTCATGAAAATGCGCCATGTGCCTAATTTTATTGTGTGGCTCTGTCCCATGGTTTTTTATTGTAATGGTTCAGAAAGTCTGTGTGATAATTGTCTGTCATTTAATCGAGTAAGGATAGCTGACTTGGCATTAAAATTGAAATCTCGCACAAATTCATATACGAATTATAAAAATGATTAAATTTTCAAATATGCCCGCCAATTGCAATATATAATAAATTGACCGCATCTACAAATTGGGATAGGTATGCATGCCGTCGCCCGCGTATGGCATTGGATCCACATGTAAGAAGCCAAATTACCCACGTCTGGACCCACTTGGTAGCAGCCATGTCAGCATCTCATTGGGTCTTCATGCCAGAATAGTTGACCGGTCAAATGCATCATCGTAATTGTTAGTGACGGTCAACGTCACAGAAAAAATGATGGCTGGTCATCCATGGAGTCATGCGCCTCCTACACGAAAGCAAAAAGGGAAAAAAAATGGAGTTTATATGCGTCCTTTGTAGGTTCCATGATGAATATGCCATGGAGTGGCCAGGGTTTACTTTCTATATACAAATTGTATCGTTACTATTATTGGCTCACATTTAGGAATCGGTTATTATAAAACCGTGCTACGTGACCATAACCGTGTGATTAAAAAGTCATGTCTAATATTAATTCTCTAAATGAAAAAGTAAAAAAAGTAAAAAAAGAAAATCAAAAGAAAACTAAAGAAACAGAAAAAATAGAAAAAGAAGAACAGCAAAAGGGGAATAAACAAAAAGCCAAAAATAATAAAATAAATCAAGACGGTTCTGCAGGCAAGCTCTAGGTAATGCCCGGTACAAGCGATATATATCATTTGGCGCCCGACAGCACGTCTGATAAAAGAGTCTCTCAAGAAGGTTGGCCTAATAACACGGTTCTGCCGCCTATTATTTAGCTAGCAATGGCTACTGATTCAGTCCCTCTCATCTTAAATGTGAAATGAATACTTGACGAAATAAAAAATGGATAAGGACATTAGTGTGTTTTGATGCAAGCTACAAGGTAGAGTGAAAAAATGTTAAATAAACATGATATCAAGTAACCCATGCAGCTAGACTCCTATATTTGTGATTTTCCAGTGCTTTTGCCCTTTTTTGTTCTTTTTATATATTTCCACTTGGTTGTTTTACTTTTTCTCCTCTTACATATATAGTATTTCTAAAGTATTCTTGTTCAATTTTTCTTTGTGCACATTTGACAAAATAGTTTGTGTAAACAAAAAAAATGCTTACTCACGATAAAACTATTCTAAATAAATTTTTCTTATACTATCAAACCAATTCACCTATTTAGAAAAATATTCATTTAGTTTCTAAATAAATCTTTAGAAAAAAATCTTGAATTTACAAAGTGTGTTTATGTATTTTAGAAAATGTACATGTGATTGTTAAAGTAGCCATGCTTATGAAACAATTCACATAATTTTGAAAAGAAATCATATAAAACAGAATATACACTTAAAAAAAATTATCTGTATTTAAGAAAATAGCCATTGTATATCAAAAAACATTCATCGTGTGTTAAAAAAATTCATCA
Organism: Aegilops tauschii subsp. strangulata; assembly: GCF_002575655.3. Taxonomy (NCBI): domain Eukaryota; kingdom Viridiplantae; phylum Streptophyta; class Magnoliopsida; order Poales; family Poaceae; genus Aegilops; species Aegilops tauschii. The sequence continues at coordinate 567,517,960 of NC_053039.3, read as the reverse complement.
GGTGATTAAAATATGTAAATCATATGATAAAAAAGTCATGTTGTTCATTTTCTAAATGAAAAGGGATAATAAGTCAAAACAAAAAAATTATGAAAGAACTAAGACAGGAAAGGAAAAAAAAAAGGAAAAGAGGGAAATAAAGAAAAGGCAAAACTAATAAAAACGAAACTGATGCATACCTTTTTCTTTCCGTTTGCCTGCTAGCTTAATAATTGATTGAAGCATCTCAATCTTGGTATCACGGCGACCAAGCCATGGACGCCTCGCCCTTCACTCCCTCAAAACACCACCTCCCGACCTCCCTCACTTTTGTCTAGTCTTCTTTCCTCTGCTCTGCCTTCGCCTAATTAAACCAAACTGCCCACAGCATGAAGGCCCCCATCCTTGGCGGCATCAAATCCAATGCTACGCGGTGAGCAGGCCACCGTCCCTCTGTGCTAGCGAGCTCTGCGCCGTGTGTGGACGAGGCCGTAGGCATACGTGTACCAGCAGTAGCAATTTCATTCAAAAAGGATGTCCGATAACCCGTTCATGAAAAGATGAACTCGGGTCAGATTTGTTTGCGCGCAGAAAACATATCAGAGAATTGATTTACTACTCGGACGTTCCCTAGAGTTTGAACGGTCGGACCAAGCTGAAATTTGAGTGGTGGTCAACATAGGAATTGCGCAACCGATGAACAGTTGGATTTTCCAACGGATGTCCGGGATGGACGCTAGACTCCTCGCCACAAAGTCATCCAGATTCCCGTCCAGATTCGATTGGGCTCCGGTATGTCGGAGATTGCCGGAGATACCTCCATAGGAACGCGAGGAAATTTTACAAGGTTGTTGTAGACTCAATTCCACACAATTTCACCGAAGCAATCATCAAAGCGACACTCGAGGAGGCGGAGAAGGTGAACACAATCCGTTGTTCAACAAAAACGGCATGATCACACGAGGGCAATGTTGACGTTGAGCCCCCAAGCTCCATGGACGAATTCCTCTATGACTTCGGCTAGGATCAGAGTTGATGATGAAGGCACCCGCCTGATCATGACGATTTGACGCGAAGCGTAGTCCTTGGTCCAGGAAAGGTGACCAGTTGAGCCAGCAACACAGATGCCGACGTCGACGATGAAGTTCGGTTCCGACATGTAGATCACGTCGGAGCCAATCTGAATTCCCATCACCCCGCAGCGACTGCCAGCAAGGACCTGCATGGGCCACACATGTCGTGGTGTTTCAAATCGGTTGAGTGGCTTGGTAAGGCTGTAACTTCTATGAAAAAACATATTAGTCAAGATGCATGTTGTTTAGTTATCCTAACCTTTTGAAGTCATGATTATGATATTGTCATGGTGCACTGTCCTGCTTATGATTTTGGTGATGATAGTCTGCTAGATATGATTTTCCCTACTTGTAATTAGCCAGTTTGAATAGGATGGCATGTTTTCGTTCGATGTTGACAATTCTAGGCCATTGGATGATACGTAGCTGCTTTTGTATCGCTCCACATTTACCTGGGGTCAATATTAATGCTCCTATTAATAATTAGAGCCTTTAGTCATGCTATTATATATGTTTAACAAATGGATGTGATTGTTATGGGCATATCTCTTGATGCCGGAATTTGGGAATTGCAACTCTTTACATAGGCTTGCTAAATAACCCTTGGTACTATCTACTTAGACTAGATGAAGATATTTGATACTTTACCCACGCATGAGTAGTGTAGGTGTTGTGCAATTTGCTATTTCTTAGGTGATGATGAATGGGTTCCAGAACATAGGTTTTGTTTGTGGTTTGGTTAATATTACGATTGCTTAAACTGTTGTGGAGTAGCTCGCTACTATTATATCCTCACCAGCTATATGAGTGGTGCATAATCTTTATCTCCGCTGAACACAAACTATATTTTTCTGTCTCTTGTTATGTTCATTTGAGAGAGATCTAACATCGTTGTTTCTTTGATTATGACGAGAGCTAAAGGGGAAAAACAACCCTGGAAGTCAGAGTGTCAAGGAGGGAAGCTGATACAATCCTCGTGTAGTCAACTTTCAAGCTGATCCAGATAGCGAGTTAGTTCTGGTGAGTCCCTAGTCTCCCTTCTCTCTCCATGTGCCTTGACATGGTCCAGACATCGAGCTATGGTCAGTTGGGGTTCTGGCCACTGAACCAATGATTTAGGGTGGGTAGGGGTTATGTGATCATGTGACATGTGTTTGGTGGTCTCTGGCCAACACAACATTCCATATAGACCTCCTCTCCACTCCTTGACATGGTCTTGTGCTCCTGGTATGCGAATACCTACGGCCTCATCCACACACGGCGCCGAGCTCGCCACAAGGGAGGGATGACTACTTACTCCGCACGTTGCATTGGATTTCATGCCGACAAGGATGGGGGCCACCATGGGGCGGTCAGTTTGGTTTAATTATATCTAAGGAGGAGTGCGTGGAGGCGGAGGCAGAGGAAAGAAGACTAGACATGAGCGAGGAATGTTGGCCGGTGGTGATCTGATGGAGTGAAGGGCAAGGAATCCACGGTTTTGGTCGCCGTGATACCAAGGTTGAGATGCATCAATCAATTATTAAGTTGCTAGGCAATCGAAAAGAAAAAGGTCCGCACACCCATACGAAGATTGATATGCATATGTTTTGTTTAATCAGCATCCATGCGTATCATTGCATATGCATCAGTTTCATTTAATCAACATGGATCAGTTTCATTGAATCAAAAAATTGAACCAGAATAGTTTAGAATATTTTTAGAGTGAATTCTGGTTTTTACCCTCTATTTTGACATTTTTTACACCAATTACCCTATTTAGCAGAATTTCATCCATTTTACATTATTTAGCAAAAGTGTTGCCACAGTTCACCATGTTTAAAATTTATGAGTGTTCTGACCGATGGGTCCCAATTGTAAGGTCTAGCTAGATGCCACATCGACAGGTTTTTTCTTGATGCTTTTTCTGCACGCCGAACCGCACCGCCCTAGCTTCTTCTGATAAGCTAGGCTCGATATGATTGCACTATAGTATCTCAGGAAACATATACTTATTCTTCGCTGGTCCACATATGTTCACCACGGGGTAAATTGAGGTAACACTTTTGCTAAATGGGGTAAAATGGATAAAATCCCACTAAACGGGGTAATTAGTGTCAAAAATGGCAAAATAGGGGGTAAAAACCGGAATTCACTCATTATTTTATATATTAAATAAATACAATAGGAGAAAAAGAAAAATAACCAAGTAAAAATAAATAAAAAGATCAAATAAAACAGCAAAAACACTGCAAAATCAAAAGAAAAAATAGGTTTTGTTAATTTTTCCCGTCATAGCAATCCTTAGTCCACTGGTTTTTGTAAATTCATGAAATTTCTTTTTATTTATTAAACATTGTGTTAACTTCATGAAAAGTAGTAGCAGCAGCCAACGGAAGTGTAGACATGGTCAGGAGGAGGAGAGCTGCTGCTTCAAATAGTTTTTCGAGACAACTGCATTATGATCTGCTGAGAGGAGAAGAGACGCTAGCAGTCAAGACTAAAGAACATATATAGGTACACCCGAGATACCAAATACTACTTTCAAGATGCATATTTGTTATTGACCTTATTTTCTTTAGCAGGTTGAATCACTAATGTTACTGAATTTCTTTGTGACCATCCACTAAAGGTGACTCTTGCTGAGCCATTTTGTTGGTACGATTACATAATCTACACAGACTCTATCGTCCCTTGCTAAAGGAGACCTCTGAAGAAATTGTCTTACAAAATGCATAAATCTCTTTTGATGGTATGATATCCATAATCTTCTTTGATGTGCAATACATCTTCTATTTTTAATTACTGATGTGTTCTGAACATATTTCAGAATAATCAAAATATCTTGATATTCGCAGGTTACTTTGGTCTGACTTACGGGGTAAAGAAAGCTTTTGTCTGGATTAGTTCGCTTCCAATCATTCTCATGTTTTAATGTTGTGAGTTACTTCCGCATATATGCACACCCGAAAGTGTTGACAAGTATTGGTCTGAGCAGTTGAAGGAAGATGATACAAAAATAGTCGAAGGACGGTCAGCCTATTTAGAGCAGTTGAAGGAAGATGATACAAAAATAGTCGAAGGACGGTCAGCCTATTTCTTTCATTCAACTCTCATTAGTCTTGCATGGCCTTAAAATAGTACTGTGGCGTGGGCAACTAAGAAGAATCATTACCACCTCTGAAGCAAATCTTCATTCAATTCTATATACATAAGAACATGCCCTCCTTTAATTTTCCTTATTGACTTTTATCCTTTGACCCTTATATAACTACTTCAGTTCAACACCTTTAATCTAATTATGTTCACCTTTGCGGAATCAGTAAGATACATACTTCACCATTCTCTCTTCATTTTCATATTTGTTCGGTTTACGTACATGCCTTTGTTTTGGAACAGGTCATCCTGACTTCCCAAACCATGGATATTTCAGACTTAAAATATTATCTAGAATAGAATATTGAATGCATAATATGCTTATGAATTGTCATGTTCAGTTATTGACCAAAAGATCATCATCGTGCTATGTTCAAAAGATTTCTCCCTTGAATGGTCTTGCCTTATGAAGTCAAAATTGCATCACCATTTTATTTCATCATGATTTTTTTTCATGCTAATTGTTGTATAATGTTGCCTTCACTAAATGTAGGAGTGGTTCGGCTTTTTATGTGCAGAAATTATGGGACAAACTGAATTGGCAATTTATGTTCTCGCTGTCATCAACTCTTACACACTATTATTTTTCCCACTTTTCAAGTGCCAGCACTCAGTTCCTATTAATGGAGGTGATTGTTTGTTTTCTTCACCATGACGATAAGTAGTGAGTTATGATGCGGGCACATAAGAAGAATCATTACCACATCTGAAGCAAATCTCCAATGCCAATTTGATTTGTGCTATATTTTTTATTCTTTGTGGGCAATTTGATGCACAAATGTTTGTCAGGGCCACGATATTTTGCCAGTGGGAACTGAAACCACTAATTTTAATATTTTTTAAAGGAAATGTTATGTATTTTTTCTAGCCAGTTCTGCATTGTTCAATCTCATGAAATGGTTTTAATTTAGCCAAGAAACGATATGGCTGAAAGCATATCCAAATTATTTATATTTCATTTGTCTAACATATCCCATTTTTCCTACAACAGTTCCCGCAACAATGTGCGGGGTGTCATCTAGTTTGAATGAATGAGTGAGGGAATAGGGGCTTAACAGAGGGAGGTGACATAGTGCACGCGGAGTCGTGGCTTTTTTTCGTGATTGTGCATATAAAAATAACAAAATATAAATGAATACCTCGATAAATAAATAACAAAACTACAATTTAAAAAGAAAATAAAAACTTCAAAGAGATGGATAAAAAACATTAAAGAAAATATTGATAAAAACGTAAAAACAATTCAACCGTCTGTGCATTAGAATTACTGTAATCCTTAGCAAATGTATTCGTTTATTAATTACTTGGTAGGGTTACAAAATAAATGTTTATCTCGATCATGCGAGTCTAGCTGCACCGGTTACTTGATACATGTATATTTAACTTTAAAAATACTCTACCTTCTAGCTTGCGTCAAAACACACTGATGGCATTATCCAATTTTTAATTACTCAAGTATTTAATTTACGCTTAATAATAGAAGGACAGCCTCAGTAGGCATTGCTAGCTTAAAAACCAGCGGCAGATCCACGTTTTTAGGCCAAGCTTGGCCAATAACTATCTTTTCGTACGGTTTTAGGGTTAAACATGTCTTTTTTACTCTTTTCTATAATATATATAGAAGGTTGGGAGATCTCAGGGTGGGCTATCACACATTCGCCCAACCTTCTTGAGAAACTCTTTTACTAGACGTGCTTCGGGGTGGCAAATAATATATATATCGATTGTACCAAGTATTAGAGCATCTCCAGCCGTTGGAGCACCAAGAACACCACCGAACCAAAAAAGTAGGTGTCTTGGGGGTCCAAATGCTTCATCCGGCCGAAATATGGGTGCATGAGGAGGGCATCTTCTCAGCCACACCCCACCCCAATCAAAAGTTTGTGAGGAAAATGACTAAGTGGGCCAAGAAAAAAGACATGTGGTGAGACACGATTCGCCGAAACTTCTGCCGGCGCCCCCAAAAGCCCCCAACGTGCTGCTTTTTTCCTGGGTTTGCCGGCGCTATTTTGATGTCCTGTGGGGGCGCTGGGGGCGTTGCTGGGCCGTTTTTCGGCAAAAAGATGGTCCGAGCGTAAAACCGAGCCTAAAAAGGTGTCGTGGGGGACGTCCTGGGGGTGGGGGGGGGGGTGGAGATGCTCTTAGTTAGAGCTCGCCTGCAGAACACCCGGGCCATGGCCCGATACGCACATGCGATGTACTGGTTACTTTTAGGTTCGTTGAACACATGGCTCTCTTCTTGGTGTATCTACCTGATTTTTGTTCATGATATTATCTTTTTTTCTTGTTTTCGACTAGTTTCTTGTGGGTTTTTTTAATCAATTTTTTTCTTGAATTCTTTTAATTATCTTTGCCTCTTTTTTCATTTCCCTATTATTTGTTGTTCTTTTCCCACATTTTTCTCTTTCTTTATTTTCTGTGATTTTCTTCTTACTTATTTTACTTATGCAATTAGAAAATAACAGTACACATGACCAACGTATGTATTTTAAATAAATGATGAATATTTTTTTACACAATGAAATTTATTTAATATATGATGAGTATTTTTTTTAAATACGCGATAAAAAAATTCAAGTGTATTTTCTATTTTATGTCCTAAATGATTATTTTCCAAACTTATGTGAATGTATTTTTAAATGTGAGAATACTTTAATAATTACATGGACATTTTTAGAAATATGTGAACACTCTTTGCGAATACATGTAATTTCGTTTTGAATAAAAGATTTTTTTACGAACTAAATGAATATTTTTCGAAATAGGTAAATCATATTCAAAAGTACAAGAACATTTTATTTAGAATATATTAACAAATTTCAAATGTATTATATATTTTGAAATGAGTAAGGACCTTTTTAATACGAACTATTTCTGTCAATAGTGCAAATAAAAAGCATTACCTAGAATAAAACAGACATATTTTTTATAATATAATAAAATAATCATAAGTTGATAAAATAAGAAAGGCCAGTAAAAATATATAAAAGAACAAATAAAGCAGCAAAAACACTGCAAAGTCACAAACAAACAGAAATGCGTCAACCAGGCTAACCGACAAGTGGCCATTGCGAGTAAAAGATGAGCATTCGGCGAGGGAAAATGTTTTAAATAAGTCGGATGATTTCTTGTCTTTATCCATCACGTCCGGAGCCGTCCGATCCCACATGATCGTGTGGCGCGAGCGCTATCTCCCACACAGGAAGGTAGCGAATGCTCTGTCTTCCACACGCAAAAGTATCCAAAGTTCGTGACATGTGGTAGCGTTCGGACAACTGCCTATTTAAATGATCTTTTTTAACGTACTCCATATGCAGTGATTTTGCTAGGTAACTACACATGTGATGGTACAAATACTAGAACACCATCTTTCTCGATGCTGATTGTGGTAAAGTGAAGGTTGCTAATGTTTAGAGTAGCACCATTGACGCCACCACCTTCTTCGACGCATGCCATCGTAGCATCATCGAAGCAGCCGGGTCACCATTGCTGCACCGCTGCAGTCGTTGCATTATCGTTGGTGCAGCCATGTCCATCATTGCAACACTTTCGTGGCCCTGGAACACGTTGCCGCAACATCATCATGGTTGTCGAAGCAGGACGTCGTGGCTGTCCAACCATGTCGTCACAACATCATCGCTGCCATCCAAGTACAACACCGACGTTAGAAGCATGTTGCCGCACCATTGCCATGGTCGTCGAAGCACGTCCCATAGCATCACCGCGACCGTCGAAGTCTGCCATTGAAGCATTGTCGTGGCCGTCAAAGCGCCATCGCGGCGGTCGATGTAGCACGCCTCGTAGCATCACCATGTCCGTCGAAGCATGCTGAGTATTACCGAGCGGCAAGGTGCACCGACGCGAGCTGCAATGGAGCAAGGTCGGTGCCGCGACGGAGCATCATGGGGCGTGCTGCACTAGTCCATTTTATGTACGGATTGCTGTACTAATCCATTTCATGTACGGATTGCTTAGGACACGTACGTATGACCGGTCAAGGAAACTGAATCCCGGGCGGGCTCGCTGTCGATCCATCTATATAAGCTAGGTACCCAGATGGCAAGCAGCTAGCGAGTTCAGGGTTACACGTACATACCTAGCTACTTGATCCATCTCGTACGTGCGTAGCTAGCTCTGCGATGGCCGACGGCAAGCTGGATCCTCCCGCCGGCTACGCCTTCGACCCAGCCGAGCACGAGCTGATCACCAAGTTCCTCCGCCCACGGATCGCCGACGCCTTCTTCGCCAGCCGCCTCATCCACGAGTTCGACGCCTACTCCGCCGCCCCCGGCGACCTCGTCGAGATGTATCAACACGCGCAAGGAACGGACAAGGGCGACGGGAAAGGGGGCGTCTGGTACTTCTTCACCCCTGCCCGTCGTCACCAGACCAAAGGCGGCCGCGGTGGCGGGAGGCGACAGCGTGGCGTGGCCGACGCCGGCGAGGGTTACTACTGGCACTCGGAGAAGGGCGGGATACCCGTGCTAGACAACCAAGGTAAACTCGTAGGCCATAGACGAAACCTCAGCTACGTCAAGAAGTTGCCGGGAGAGAAAGAGAGGATCAGGATCGGCTGGTGCATGAACGAGTACAGCGATGACAAGCAAGACGGCTTGGTGCTCTGCAAGGTCTGCGTGTCTCGTCACAGGAGCGAGACCACATACCACGAGGTAATCAATGCTCCCGGTTCCAGGAAAAGGAAGGCCGCCGACGTCCAGCACCCGGATGCTCCACGTCCCCAAACCCCACGCCGCCAGGAACCGCCGATCGTCCAACAACCCGGGATGCTTCACGAGTATGGGCGCTGGTTCATGTCCGACGAAGGCGAGACGTTCTTGCCGCCTGGAGCTGTGGACGACGGAAGCGTGGATCCAGGCGGGTTCTTCACCGACGACATGCTTCAAGATTTTCCCGAGCTCCATGACGCTGTGGTGGCGCAGGGGTTCTTGCCCGGCAGACTCGACGGAGAAGTCCAAGAAGGCACTAGCGCTGCAGATGATGAAGACGACGCCTTCCGGTGCACGTTAGATGAGCTGCTCGGCTTGTGCGACGACACGACTGTACTAGTCTAGGAGAGTGGATCCTTTCACCACGTGAGGGCCGAGTGCGTGATGAAGAACTCCAAAACCTGCATCCAGGAGATGATCCAAGAGATGATGTACTAGTCTTGCTTAGCTTTGATCTATGTCATTGTCATGGCACAAAAGGTGTCTTGCTAATTGTATTGTGATGATGAACAAGCAATTAATCCGTGTGCAGCAGCCGAATTGATTAATTTCTCCATTTTTTCTCCATATATTCGTTTTGGATTACGTACGTAATGTTTAGTGTTTCTTTTTTTTTATCAGTAATGGTTAGTGTAGTTCAATGGTCTACTTGCTAGTCTAGCTTTGATGTATGTGGTGAACAAGAAGCAAGATATTGTTAATTGTACTGTGATGAACAAGGCAGCAATTCATGTGCAGATTAATTGATTGTTATTTTGTTATATGTTCACTTTCTATCTTCTTAAGCTTGAAGAAATCTTTGCCAATTAATAGAGCATGCATGGACGATGAGATCAGCCCTCTTTGATGCAAGCAATGGATTCGATGATGAAAAATAAAGCCTGGATGATCTATTATGCATGATGCTTGCGTAGTGCTAGGCCTTTCCATTTTGCTAGTTAACTAAATGCACTCTCGTGCATATTTAAGCAAATGCTAATTTTCTGCCTGTCTCTCTGCATGTGTGCGTGGTCTCGAAAAGCATAAAGATTGCTAGTTTGGTTAATTGTCTGTATAGATGAGTCGATACACTCAAAACATACTCACTGTGAGCATGTACAATCTAAGACAGCCTTATCATATACACCATCTTTTACAATAGGTAGAATTGTCTTATCTTATTACCAAGAGATCATCTTTTAGCGAAGACAAGGTATTCTTATTTATCTCTCCTCAAACTGGACAATTATCCGAAGTGACATTGCTAAGACCGCACCACTATGCCCAAACTTAGGACATATACCATATGTGCATCACCTTCTTCACATCTGATTACCCATGCATATGTGTCCATGTTGAAAATAATCTTGATTAAAACCTCTCTATAATTAATAATCTTAATTATATGGTTCTCGGCATGGATGGTGCTATGTATCACCTATAGCAAGCGGTCACTACCTTTCCTAGCTACGCCTATATCTCTGCTTGTGTTTATTTTATTATATTATAGAAAAAAATTATAAACTATGATAGGTCAAAATTTCATTTTGCACATTTAACAAAAACACACCTGAAAATGTTATCGTGTATTTAAGAAAATCAAAATATATCAAAACAGTTCATTGTGTGTTATAAAAATGGTCATCATATATAAAAGAACCATACATTGTGCAATTTAAAAGGTCATGTGTAATGTTCATTTTAAATGAAAAAGAGAAAATAAGTAAATAATCAAAAGAAAAGTAAAAAATATAATAAAGTGAAAAAAGAAGAGAAGAACAACAAACACAAGAAAATAGGGTAACAGGAAAAGGATAAAATAATAAAAATAAATAAAGAAATAATTTAATACAAAACATAACCCAGAAGAAACAAGACACAAAAACCTCGCGGAAACAAGGAAAGATAAAACCACAAGCAAAAAAAAGGGTGGGGGCAAGAAGAGAGCCGCCCATTCCATGAACCGGAAAGAAAACCACCCCATCATAGCAGTTGCCCCTAGGTCGTGATCGTTGTCGGTTGTTCTGCAGGCGAATGCTAGCTAGTGCTCGGTATAAATGATATATAGCAGTTGCGCCTTTGTAGTGTGTTTGTTTTGTAGGCCTATTGTCCCTCTCGCGGTGCACACCGGAAGAAGGGATGAAGAAGAATTGTGTGTCGGCACAATGTTCTGGAACGGTGCAAAACTATATGCTATGATGGCGGGTAGGGTAGATGTCAGCATGTCTATATAGTGCGAGTCGGGTAGGTCATGGGTGTAACCCCCACTTCAAAGTCGGTAACAGCTCCACGATCCAAAAGAATCGAAAACTCGTTAATTTTCCCGAGTAGCAAAAATATAGACAACATGCATAGCGGCATCCCCAAGCCCTAGCCACATCCACTTGCTCCCTCTCCGCGCCACCGGCCCGAGCCCATCCACGTCTCTCCCTCTCCGCCCCCACTCTTCCCTCACCGTATAGCTTCGCCATGGCCCGGCAAAACAAGACGTATGCTATGCTAACGTCGGAGCATCGGTTCCAGATTCAGGAGCAGATCTGGCCGAGGCGCGCTGCCCGCATCATAGTCGGCCTGCCTTCGGACTCGTCGGAGCTGGAGGAGAAGAATGAGATGGAGGAGGAGGAAGAGGGGCATCAGCCGATTCCTATGGAAGTGGTGAATCCGGAGGAGCACGCGGGGCCTCTGTACGAGGACAGTGCGGAGTATCTACAGGAGGAGCTGGCGCTGATTGCGGGCTTCAACATGTAGGACGCCATGGCGGAGTTCGCGGGCGCCCGAGCAGCAGAGATGGCGCAGCAATAGGCAATCCTGGAGTCCATCCCGGATGAGGCCTATGTCGAGGCATACCGATAGTTCATTCGATAGGAATGGGCGGCGACCGGCACGCTTTTCGCCGAACTTGACGAAGAGGCGGAGGCCAACGTGGAGGAGCCGCAGGAGCCGGAGTTGCGGTTGTTTCCCATGTACCCGGAGCCAGCCACATATAACATTTTCCAAATGCTTGATTATCATTTTTCAAATACTTATTCAACATTTTATTCAAATGCATGATTAGCATTTTTATATACATGGTAAAGAAATTCATTTTTAATACATGATCAATAATTTTTCTACACACGTTCAACATTTTTCTGAATGCTTCATCAACATTTTTAAATACGTCTTCAACATTTTTCATATGTTTTTTTAGTGTTTTTTTGTAATATATATATATATATATATATATATATATATATATATATATATATATATATATATATATATATAGAGAGAGAGAGAGAGAGAGAGAGAATATTTTAAATTATAAAAAAACCAAAACAAAAAAGGCTTCGGCCTGCAGCGCGCGTGGGCTGGCCCATCTCGCTCGCCCCTTCAGCGAGTTGGAAAATTGACTCGCTGAAGATGGGTTCTCCTATTCAGCACGTAGGTCGTGCGCGGGCAGGAACACGTGCACGCCCCATGCTCCCCCTTACGAACAACTGGGTCGACCCATATTTGCTCCTTTCCGGTTTTAGGAAAACATTCATTTTTTTATTATCGCAATCAAAATTTGGTCATTATATTTTAAAAATGTTTAGAGCATCTCCAGCCGTTGGCCCCCCAGGAGGTGCTAAAAATCGCCCCCTGGGGACGCACCGGCGCAAACCGCGTGCTGGGAGCGTGATGTCCCCAGTCGCGGCGCCCATGTTTTTTTGAAAATTAAATTCCGGCACAAACACGACGCAAATTCAACCAAATTTCGGCGAGTTCATACATATTTAAAATATTTTACAAAAAAAGAAAAAAAAACGCTACTAGGCCCGCCGCCTCCCTCGCCGCTCGTCGCCGCCCGCCGCCCTTGCAGCTCTACATACCGAGGAGGCTGTAGAACCGCGTGTAGTCGCTGCCGCCGTCGTCGTCACCTCCTCCGCGGCCGCCGTCCCTGCTGCAACCCTCCCCAGGTTGGCGCGGCGGGTTGGACGTTCCGGGGGCGTCCTCGTCCTCGTCGCTGTCGAGGATCATCACGCCGTGCTCGTCCTCGCGCCCACGCTTGCGGGCTGCTATCTCCTCCAAGGCCCGGCGCTGGTGGACCATCTCGTCGCGGAGGTAGTCGTCCCGCGCCCACTGTAGGGCGTCCTCGTCGGAGAAGCCGCGCCGGGCTATCTCCTCGTACTCCGCGGGGAGGCCGAGCTCCGGCTTGGGCCTGACGAGGACGAGGCAGCCAGATGCGAGGGTGGAGTCGTCGATGCGGACGCCAGAGCTGCGGGTGCGCGCGCTGACAGGCATATCCTGTGGCTCCGGCTTGACGGGGCGGAGGCAGGGAGAGCCGAACGACCGGCCGGACGAGGAGGAGGACACCCCCGGGTCCATGCGCCTCGGCGTCCACGCGCTCCCACGCCGGCGAGAGAAGGACGGGGGAGCGGGGTACTCCAGCCTCGGTGTGTTGCCGCCCTCAATGTACTCGAGGACGCCTCCAACGTGCGGCCGGGCACGCCCCACCATCGGCGCCGGCCTTCGGAGTTGAGCCTTCTGGAGGGCACTACGCCGTTGGTGGCCTCGATCTGCTCGGCGTGGCGGCGGCGGAAGTACGTCTCCCACAGCGGGCTGTCTGGGACGTACCGTGGACCTTCCCTCGCCGCCCGCGGCAGAGAGGTGCGGATACGCGCGATCTCCGCACGCCGCCCCGCCCCGGTGGGCGGTGGTGGCACCGGGACCCCGCTGGCGCTGATCCTCCACGACCCGGGCACCCGCATGTCCGGCGGGACCGGGTACTCGGCCTCGTAGAGGAGCCGAGCTTCGTCCTCGTGAAGGTGGCGGCGGCCGAAGCCGTTCGCCGCCGCGGCGTCACCTGGGAAGCGCTCGGCCATGGTGAACTGGAGACGGCGAGAGGAGAGGGAGGACTGGGGGAGAAATGACGCGTCGGCGGTGAAGAGTATGTGCATCACCGACGCGCTGGGGGTCGGCTTATATAGGCGGGGGCGCCGCGCGTACGCATGGCCGCCGTGTATACGCGTGGCGGGCGAGGGACGCGCGTCGTCCGGTCTTCACTGTGCCGCCCGTGAGGCATCCATGGAGGAGGCTGACTGGCGCGGCAGCGCGCGGCAGCTTTGACATTGATTCGCCGGGGGAAACGAGGCGATGAGGACGACGAAGCGGCGACAAGAGAGACGAGTCACTGGCAAGGAGGGCCCGCGGCTCTTTCGCGCCAAAAACGATTTGCCCGACGCCCCCGAGCGCCCCCCAGCGCGCCGGGTTCGGGTTGGGTCCGCTGGCGCCAATTTCGGCCCGAGCCGGCGAAAAATGGGCCCTTGGGGGCGCGACTGGGCCGATTTTTGGGCGCCGGCGGCCGAAAAATCGCGTGGGGGCCTTGTTGGGGGCGCGGCTGGAGATGCTCTCATGAAACTTTTATAATATGTTCGACATATTCAAAAAAAATCAAATTTGTTCATCAAACTCAAAAAAATGTCATCATATCCAAAAATGTTCACGAATTTTAAAAAAATGTTCATTGAATTCTAATAATGTTCTCGAGTTCAAAATTTGTTCATCAAATTAAAAAATGTTCATTGAATTTAAATTTTCCTGTCAACGCACAGATTTTTGAAATCACCTTTTGAATTGGTGAACATTTTTTGAATCAATGAATTTTTTTGTGAAATTAATGATTTTTTAATTCAGAATTTTTTTCAATATGCCAACATGTTTTTTTTCAAAATCATGAACATTCTTTAAACTATGAACATCTTATTGTTTCTGGAACATTTTTCAAAATTTTACTTTTTTGAAATATGGAAATAGTTTTAAATTTGGAATTATTTTAAAGAAGAAAAATTAAAAACGGAAAAAAGATAAATGCTAAAAAAATGAAATAGAAAAACTGGGGCGTACAACCTCACTCATGGGCCGGTCTAATAGGTGAGGGCGGGAGGAGAGGTGGTGCACTGGCATCTTCGCCAACGCCTCACGCGCCAAATAGGAGATCCCAAAGGCAAGATATAGGGGCTCCCTTTTTCCCTTCCACTACTAGGATAAACCTTATAGATAGAATTTTAGCAGTAGCGCGGTCCAAGTTAGCAGCGCTACTGCTAATTAATAGTAGCGTGGTCTAAGTTAGCAGCGCTACTGCTACTTAATAGTAGCGCGAGGTAACAACCAGCGCTAGTGCTACTTCTTGAGCTTGCATTGATTTTTCCTTGAATATAAAAGGATGATGCAGCAAAGCAGAGATAAATATTTTCCTCAGTTAAGAAACAAGGTATCAATCCAGTAGGAGATACAAGCAAGTCTCCAATATATGCACCTGCACAAACAATCAAACACGTGCACCCAACGCGACAAAGGGGTTGTCAATCCCTTCAGGTCACTTGCAAAGGTGAGATCTGATAGAGATAGATATAAAAGATTACTAAAACGTAAAACAAAATAAAAGTAAATAAACTGCATTGAGATATTTTTGGGTTTTTTCATTTATAGATCTGAAAATATATGATGGAAAATAGACCCGGGGGCCATAGGTTTCACTAGAGGCTTCTCTCTTAAAGGAAAACTAGTGGGGTGGCCTGCGCAATTGCGCGGCTAGCATTAAAATAGTTTGAATATTGATATCTAATATCTTACTTTTTATTCTTTATGCCACATTTTGAATAATTTAAGAGAAATGTGAAGTCAAAATTATGATGGCCTATTTGAACATCCCTACTACTCACAAAATCTACTACTATAGTATAATTTCACACTTGTAGTGCAAAACCCAAGTAACTTCATTATATCTAATAGTGGACTCTACCATTCTACTTGTATTCTTTCTTTTAACTCTAGCAATCAGTGGTGTCTTATCAGTCCTGAAGTGATTTTTGCCATGTTATGGTAACATTAACAAAGATTGGCGATGTACCAACCGAATGCATTATTTCCATTCCCTACATACTACGATATTTCTTGATGAGACATGTGAATGAAAAATTATGTCTATTAGAATGATTTAACTGTTTTTTTAATAATAGAAATGATATATAGACCAAGATATATGAGATTTACAACATATAGGTGAAAAGTCATGTGACATTTTTAAACATTACATAATGATGAATAATTGAAGAGTCCATTCATTATTTTTTGCGTCCCGGTGTCACTTTCAAAATCCTTCGATTTTCATAGCTCTATATTTTCTAGAATACCTGAGTTTTTATCCAAATACGGGTGTACATTCTTGAAATGTGGGTCTATATGTACCATAATAAATATACTTTAAATCTTAGCCTAACTTTTCCACAATAAATCCGGTGCACTAACACGACCATCATGAGTTTCCAAAATGTGTCTCATTTTTCTTTAACAATAATTTATGAATGTCTTAACCGCCCCTATGGAACTGCCTCTTCTTATTAAATTAGCACAACCCAAATAGATAAAAAGGAAGTTTTTTATTATTTGAAAAGAGTGTTGATGCATAATGGCATATTGTAACCACTCGACAATACACCAGACAGTTTTTTAGATGAAAAGCATTATAGTAAGACTTTCATTGTGAAATGCCACCTAAAAACAAAGAAGTAAAAGCTACAGTACCAATATACATCTATATTATATTGTTACGACATATCTCAACATTTCCTCCCTCTAATCCTCACATGTTCTGATGGGAGAGCGCAGTGCCAATATACATGTATATTATTTATAACTAAATATCAATCTACAGTTGACTTACTGGTTTAACAACCAAGAAAACAAAGAAGTAAAAGCTACTTGAGGCATCCAACCAAAATATTTTCATCAAAATCTGTTGTCGTGTATTTTGCAAAACCTTACCACAAAAATCAGACACCTAAAAAATGAAGAAAATATCAAATATATAAACAAAGACTAAAGTTTTTCTCCGGAAGAACTATTATTTAACACGGATCAATGATGGAAGCATTATTTAGTTGTTATGAAATATTTGTGAAATACGACACTTCTCCTACTTATTTTGTTATGAAATATCTCAACGTTTCCTCCCTTTGATACTCACATGTGCTGATGGGAGAGCATTGTACCAATATACATGTATATTATTTTTAACTGAATATCAATCTACATCTGACTTACTGGTTTGACAACCAAAACAAACAAAGATGTAAGAGCAACTTGAGGCATCCAACCAAAATACTTTCGTCAAATCTGTTGCCATGTATTTTGCAAAACCTTACCAAAAAGATCTGACACCTAAAGAATGAAGAAAATATCAAATATATAAACCAAGACTGAAGTTTTTCTCCGGAAGAACTATTGTTTAACATGAATCTATGATGTAAGCATTATTTAATTGTTGTTTCCAACATAAATGGACATGATAAACTGCAACGATGTTATGCTCTTCTACGAAAATATTAGTAGTTGCCATTTAGCCATCTGTAATTAAGGAATTTATCGTTGTAACATACCAAGAAAAATAGTGATTGTTAGGAAATTTAATGGCCACGTTATTGGAGTAATTTTAAAATAGCAGAACATACATCCTATTATTAAACACAGTGCGTACTCCCTTCATATTGATATGGCGTTGTGGATGTTGTCATTTTCTAATAAATTAGTCTAACTTTGCAATGTCTGACTTAGGAAAACTAATACACAATGTATTTGTCAATGGCGGTAGTATAAAATGTACAGTAAGAACAACTGAAATTATACTTTCTAAATTTAAGGAACTGGACGCCGACAGAACTTTGCACAACAGTAATCCAACAATGTACAAAATAGATAGAAATAATGATATAAATAATAGGCACTTACATATGTTTGTACACTCAGTTGCATAAGCAAAAACACATATTCAGCCGGCCACCATAATATGACTGTGCACCAATTGCAACTTAGATCATAGCGCTTACAACAAATATCAGGAATGTAAAGATCTATGTTTCAGAAAAAGCACTTTGTTTTCCCTTCGTTTACATCTAACTGTCATCTCATCCAAGTATTTAGCTGATACTTTGATTTTATCTTCTTAGACCGTGGGATAGTAACTCAGGGTTCAGCAAAAGAGAGATCATTTCTATTGTTGTGCTCTCCATCTAGTCCCTCCATGAATGCAGAACCTTACCAGCTTATCTCGAGTCCATCTTTGCATCCTGCATGCAAAAACCAGAGCGAGAGTCATAGTCCAGTGAAGCCAATACTCTTGAATCTTGTAGGACTTGGATTGGATGTCATGTGCTCATGTTATCTTATCCTCTCTGGTCCTCGTCCAGTTCTTGCTGCAGGATCCTTTTTGCGCAGATCAGCCCCACCACGTCATCACCAGAGGCGTGAGCCTGAAGCGTGGGGACCTTAGCTGGTTCTCGATGTTAGGTGCCAAGCCGCCGGGCCTCGCCTTCCTTGAGCATAGCTGGGTTGTCCGTAAGTACCAGATAGGTCAATAACACCTCCTTCTGGCATCCGGTAGACGGCGGACAGGTTCTACAACCTACATGATTCTGCTAGCGATTTTGGGAGATAAAACTGTGAGCCTGCTACCGCTCGTGATGCGGTAATGGCGTATGTCAGAGAAGCCTGAAGATGCATATTATCTCCCCCTAAGTTAACGGAGTATGTTATAGACGTGTTTTTTTTTTTTTGGACAGTTGATGTGGTCTCTATGATTACGTTTGTCCTTCCTTTTCTATCGTACTATGAATTCTATCTCAGGCCGATTACCTTTTTTTAAGCTTGATTGACGTGGTCGCTTCGATTTGTTTCTCTTGCCTTTTCTATCACTCTTTCCTTTTCTATCTAACGTGAATTGTATCTCCAGCCCTTTACGTTTTATTTTTTCCAAATAGAAAAGGAATAGTAGGGGAAAAGATAAAAACAACTGTGAATAGCTGTGAATCCCTAAACCCTGTACGTGTGGTCATTACTAACGCTACCCATCTATGTATTCACGTAGTCTTTTTTTGACGTGATGGTAGTTTTTTTTTCCTCTTTTTCGGACGTGATGGTAGTATTAAAAGTTTTGTTTTTTGCACGTGATGGTAGTCTTTTTTTGTCGACACGATGCAAGTCCTCTTTTTTGACGTGATGGTAGTCTTTCCTTCTCCATGTCTAACCGTGACAATCTGCTATGTGTTTGGATGTGTTTTTTTTTATGTGATGGTAGTCTATGTTTTTGTCCTTCCACGCCTATAGCTTATGATTGTGTACACGTGACATATCAATATGCTATGTTTTTGGATGTTACGTAATATCTTTTAATCTCAACCGCTATTATTATAATCAAAGGGACGATATAATTTTAAGCTATGTGGATTAATACGATGGCTCGTTTGACTTCTGTTTTATGTATATAATAGATAGATACTACGGTTGGTGAACAAATTACTGTCGACCAATTGATAGAAAAGCGTAAAGTTATGACGATATCTAAGGCAATGATTATGCATATAGTCATCACGTCCGTGTCAAGTAGACCGACTCCTGCCTGCATCTACTACTATTACTCCACGCATCGACCTATATCCAGCATGCATCTAGAGTATTAAGTTCATAAGAACGGAGTAACGCCTTAAGTAAGATGACATGATGTAGAGGGATAAACTCAAGCAATATGATGAAAACCCCATCTTTTTATCTTTGATGGCAACAATACAAAT
The DNA here is from genome assembly GCF_002575655.3 of Aegilops tauschii subsp. strangulata. Classification (NCBI taxonomy): domain Eukaryota; kingdom Viridiplantae; phylum Streptophyta; class Magnoliopsida; order Poales; family Poaceae; genus Aegilops; species Aegilops tauschii. The sequence continues at coordinate 567,498,478 of NC_053039.3, read as the reverse complement.
ATGTGTCTCGCTACCTCTACTTTGTCACTAGATGAGGATACCGCAAGATTGAACCCAAAACTAAGCACCTCTCCCACTTAAAGAAAATATTGGCCAAAGCAAACCGATAATTCAAAAAGAAATACAAAGATATTAAATCATGTATATAAGAATTCAGAGAAGATTCAAATAATATTCATAGATAAACTGATCATAAATCCACAATTCATCGGATCTCGACAAATACACCGCAAAAGAAGATTACATCAGATAGATCTCCAAGAACATCAAGCAGAACATGGTATTGAGGATCAAAGAGAGAGAAGAAGCCATCTAGCTACTAGCTATGGACCCGCAGGTCTTTGGTAAACTACTCACGCTTCGTCGGAAAGGGCAATAGGGTTGATGTAGAAGCCCTCCATGATCGAAACCCCCTCTGACAGGGTACCGGAAAAGGCCCCAAGATGGGATCTCACGGGTACAGAAGGTTACGGCGGCGGAAAAGTATTTTGGTGGACACTTCTGGTCGTTTGGGAATTTATAGGCCAAGGATTAGGGTTAGAGGAGCCCCGTGGGGCCCACAAGCAAGAGGGCGCCCCCTAGGGCGCGCCCTGAGGGCTTGTGGATCCCCAGGATTCTTCTGCTTGCTCCTCCAAGACCTACGTGTGTCTACTGGTCCAAGAAAAATCATCGTAAAGCTTTATTCCGTTTGGACTCCATTTGATATTCCTTTTCTGTAAAACTCAAAAACAAGGAAAAAACAGAAACTGGCACTGGGCTCTAGGTTAATAAGTTAGTCCCAAAAATAATATAAAATAGCATATTAATGCATATAAAACATCCAAAACCGATAATATAATAGCATAGAACAATAAAAAATTATAGATACGTTGGAGACGTATCAAGCATCCCCAAGCTTAATTCTTGCTCGTCCTTGAGTAGGTAAATGATAAAAACAGAATTTTTTATGTGGAATGCTACCTAACATATTTATCCATGTTTTTTTCTTTACTGTGGCATGAATATTCAGATCCATAAGATTCAAAACAAAAGTTTAATATTGACATAAAAACAATAATACTTCAAGCATACTAATAAAATAATTGTGTCTTCTCAAAATAACATGGCCAAAGAAAGTTATCCCTACAAAATCATGTAGTCTGGCTATGCTCCATCTTCAGCACACAAAGTATTAAATCATCCACAACCCCGATGACAAGCCAAGCAATTGTTTCATACTTTTGATGTTCTCAAACTTTTTCAAGTTTCACGCAATACATGAGCGTGAGTTATGGATATAACACTATAGGTGGAATAGAATATGGTGGTTGTGGAGAAGACAAAAAGAAGGAGATAGTCTCACATCAACTAGGCATATCAACGGGCTATGGGGATGTCCATCAATAGATATCAATGCGAGTGAGTAGGGATTGCCATGCAACGGATGCACTAGAGCTATAAGTTTATAAAAGCTTAAAAAGAAACTAAGCGGGTGTGCATCCAACTCGCTTGCTCATGAAGACCTAGGGCAATTTGAGGAACTCCATCATTGGAATATACAAGCCAAGTTCTATAATGAAAAAATCCCACTAGTATATGAAAGTGACAACATAGGAGACTCTCTATCATGAAGATTATGGTGCTACTTTGAAGCACAAGTGTGGAAAAAGGATGGTAGCATTGCCCCTTCTCTCTTTTCTCTCTTTTTCTCTTTTTTTGGTGGGCTTCTTTGGCCTCTTTTATTTTTGTAAAGTCTAGAGACTCATCCCAACTTGTGAGGGAATCATAGCTTCCATCATCCTTTCCTCACTTGGGACAATGCTCTAATAATGATGATCATCACACTTTTATTTACTTACAACTCAAGAATTACAACTCGATATTTAGAACAAAATATGACTCTATATGAATGCCTCCGGCGGTGTACCGGTATGTGCAATGATCTAGCGTAGCAAATGACATAAAAAACGGACAAGCCATAAAACATCATGCTAGCTATCTTACGATCATGCGAAGCAATATGACAATGACGGTGCGTGTCATAATAAACGGAATGGTGGAAGTTGCATGGCAATATATCTCGGAATGGATATGGAAATGCCATAGTAGGTAGATATGGTGACTGTTTTGAGGAAGGGTAAATGGTTGGTTTAATGCACCGGTGAAAGTTGCGTGGTACTAGAGAGGCTAGCAATGGTAGAAGGGTGAGTGTGTATAATCGATGGACTCAACATTAGTCATAAAGAACTCACATACTTATTGCAAAAATTTATTAGTCATCAAAACAAAGTACCACTGCCTGCATATCCAAGGCAATGACTATGCATATAGGCATCACGTCCGTGTCAAGTAGACCAACTCCTGCCTGCATCTACGACTATTACTCCACACATGGACCTCTATCCAGCATCGACCTCTATCCAGCATGCATCTAGAGTATTAAGTTCATAAGAACGGAGTAACGCCTTAAGTAAGATGACATGATGTAGAGGGATAACACTACAAGAAAATACACTTCCGTGATGATACGTGTTTGTCACAATAGGTCACGTTTTTTGTCATGCATGTACATCCATGACAAATTTATGACAGAATCAAGATAGTCATACCTGTGCTGTAGTAGAAGTGTTCCATGACATTACCAAAATTATCATCACGGAAGTGTCCACTTCCATGATGATAAATCGCGCGTCATAGAAGTGCTTTCGTCAAGGGTGACCGACACATGGCATCCACCGTAACGACTCGTCGTTAAGCTATCGGGTCCGGTTTTGGATCCGATAACCCGTTAACAGCCCGGACCAATGGTGATTTTCCACGTGTAAAATTCTCATTGGCCGGAGAAAACACGTGTCTGCTCCTCGGTGGGCCAGATGTCGCCCGTCCATTGGAGGAGACATGCCTATGATACATCGACACGTGGCAGGGCCCAATAGAGGCCCATATAGGTTAAAAAGGCCGGCCCAGTCAAAGGCCCGTAGTACTTACTCAGGTACTAGTGGGCCAGCCCAATAACGGCATGTTTAATCAAGGCCCATTTACGGCCCGAAGCCTGATCTGGCCCGTTAATTGTTCGCTGAATATTTGGGCCCAATTACAGCCCAGTGAATTTCGGTCTGTTAGAGGCCCGATGTAGACATGGGCCCATTTCAGCCCGGTGTGTCTTTCGGCCTAGGAATGGCCCGTGCTGCCCATGGGCCATATATGGTCCGACGCGACATCCAGCCCACTAACAGCTCATGATAAAGGTGGCAACAGTCCAGCCCAACGTGACTTTGGGCCTGTTAAAGGCCTGTTGTATAATTCGGCCCGTTGATGCATGTACTAAGCTTTCGACCTCTTAAAGGCCCATGATATCAGTGGGCCAACTAAGGCCCAAGATATGTTTCGGCCTGGTAACGGCCTGTCATATAACTGGGCCAAAAAAGGCCCGGTCTACATTTCAGCCTGCTGAAGGCCCGTCAATGACTACTGAAAATTGAGGCCCAACATGCATTTCGGCCTGCTAAAGGCCCATGGTTTCTTCTGGGCCATAACAGGCCAGTAGAATATTCAACCTGTTAATGGCCCAACGCTACCTGGGCCAATCTAAGCGCTGGGTCCATGTCGGTGTCAAAACTGGCGGATCTCGGGTAGGGGGTCCCGAACTGTGCGTCTAAGGCAGATGGTAACAGGAGGTGGGGGACACAATGTTTACCCAGGTTCGGGCCCTCTCGATGGAGGTAATACCCTACTTCCTGCTTGATTGATTTTGATGATATGAGTATTACAAGAGTTGATCTACCACGAGATCGTAGAGGCTAAACCCTAGAAGCTAGCCTATGGTATGATTGTTGTTGTTCTACGGACTAAACCCTCCGGTTTATATAGACACCGGAGGGGGCTAGGGTTACACAGAGTCGGTTACAAGGGAGGATATCTACATATCCGCATCGCCTAGCTTGCCTTCCACGCCAAGGAGAGTCCCATCCGGACACGGGTCGAAATCTTGAGTCTTGTATCTTCATAGTCCAACAGTCCGGCCAAAGGATATATAGTCCGGTTGTCCGAGGACCCCCTAATCCAGGACTCCCTCAGTAGCCCCCGAACCAGGCTTCAATGGCGATGAGTCCGGCGCGCAGATTGTCTTCGGCATTGCAAGGCGGGTTCTTCTCCAAATTTTGAATACCTGTTGAGTAGTGTCCGGCTTCCCATAAATGATGCACTCCTTGGCTTCCGCGCCTAATAATGGCTATCTTCCACGTGTCGAGCGAATGCGAGAAGCCGGGGCATTTTTACATTTGCCACCCTAGCCATGCGAGTAAATCGTCTATTAAAGAGATGGGGATTCTCAGATCCAGATCACACCATCCTCCCGCAGCAAGTATCCATCAGAGCGCGCCCGGAAAAAAATCCATTCCAACATGGCCGGTCGTCGCAGCTCCTCCTCTAGCTCCCGTAGCCCTAAGCCCGACAATTGGAAGAAGTGTTCCGTCCCCCACAGCCAATTAGTAGAGTTACAGACCCAGGGATTTCTCCCTCCAGCGTATATGGTCCCCGTTCGAGCCGAGCTCGCCACCTATAATGGCGGGGAGCAAGCGGAGAGCTTTCCCAACCCATCCATGGGGGAGCGGGTATGCCTTGTCCCTTACTTATTAAGAGGGCTTGGATTTCCAATTCATCCGTTCCTCCGCGGGCTCCTGGAGTTCTATGCCTCCAGCTGCATAATTTCACTCCCGCCTCCATATTACACATCGCTGGCTATGTCGCCCTTTGCGAGCTGTTTCTGAGCTGCGAAGCTCATTTCGAGCTATGGAAGAGGCTATTCTGCCTCGTACCCCGTACACAGGAGGGGTCAATATACCAAGTGGGCGGAGCCGAAATATGGCGCATCGCCGGGACCGGATACCTGTTCGGTACTCCGAAGAAGACATCCGAGGACTGGCCTTCGGAGTGGTTTTATATGGAGGGCGTCCCCCTTCCGGACCCGATTCGGATGGGCCTTCCTGAGTTCGACAACGCTCCCCTGAAGAAACGCCACAGCTGGCGCCCTCGAAGCCCCCAGGAGGAAGATAACGGAGAAGTCCTTTACCTGATGGGCCGGATAAAAATGTTGGCTCAATCAGGACTAACAATTATCGAGGTTATGTCAATATGTATAATGCGGGGGGTGCATCCACTTCAATACCGGGGACAACCCATGTGGCACTTTAATGGAGTAGACGATGCTACCCGCTGCGGTCATAAGGGGCCAGACTCCGTCGCTGCTCTAGCGAAGATACTGTCCGATTTATATAAGGGGGAGGAAGAGGAGTTCATCCGCATTAAGCCACGAGATGGATTCTCTATGTACAACCCTCCAAGCTGGGTGAGCTGTCATTTTTTACTCCAGACCTTCCCGCATTCTTTGTCATAAATATACCTTGCCATTTCATAGCAGGAGCTGCGAAAAGCTGTGAGGGAGGTCCATAGCTGTAACACCCCGGATGTAACCTTCCATATTTGTAACTCCAACTCTTGCCATTTTCGGCTATGTGTTATGATATTCCCTTCGTGGTCGGGTTTTGTCTTTCGTTTTGCATTTTGTTCATGTCATGCATCTCATATCATATCATCATGTGCATTGCATTTGCATACGTGTTCCTCTCTTGCATCCGAGCATTTTCCCCGTTGTCCGTTTTGCAACCCGGCACTCCCACCTCCTCCGGCGCACCCCTTTTCGTTTCTTTTCGTGAGCGGGTGTTGAACGTTCTTGGAATGGACCGAGGCTTGTAAAGTGGCCTTGGTATACCACCGGTAGACCACCGGTCAAGTTTTGTTCCATTTGGAAGTCGTTTGGTACTCCAACGGTTAATCGGGTAACCGCAAAGTCCTTTTGTGTGTTGCAGCAAAACCCCCCTCCAAACAGCCCAAAAACCCCTCTAAGTCTCTTCCATGCTCTAGGTCGTTCGATCACGATCGTGTGGGCGAAAACCGCACTCCATTTGGAGCCTCCTAGCTCCCCCTAGCTATATATATGTGAGTCCCCCCAAATTTTTTCGCAGATCAAACCCTAACCCTCTCCCTCCAAGCGCCGGACACGTCCGCCCGGCGCCGGACGTTTCTCCACCGCCGCCCGCGACCAACCGGGAGCCGCCACGTGGCCCCGCGCCGTTCCCCGCGCCGCCGGCCCGCCGGGCCCGTACGCCGCCCCGCGGGCCCATGCCTCCTCCGCCCGCGGCCCGAGCCGCACGCCTCCGCCCCGCCCGCGCGCGCCGCCATCGTCTGCGCTCCGCCACCCTCTGCCACCATCGCCAGCCCCGCGCGCCGCCGCAGTCGCCGGCCGTGCGCCCCGCCGGCGCCGCCGTTCCCGAGGACCCCCGCGCCGTCGCCTCCCTCCGCCGAGCGGCGCCCGAGCCCGCGCCGCCGCCTCCTTCCTCAACGCCGGCGCCTCCTTCCTCTCCGCCCGAGCCCCGACCGACCCCGTCCCTCCTCCGGTCTCCTCCGCCCTCGAGCCCCGGCGAACCGTGCCTCGATCCTATCTGGAACAGAAGGTTGACCCGAAATCCCTTCGAATATTCTCCAAGTCCCGAAGTTTTCACAGTATATGCTCCTGTTCATCGCATCATAAATCTATGCATATAGCTCCGTTTCATGCGTGTAATATATTGAAATGTTCGCCCCGTGATGCTCTTCATTTTGTTCCATTGCACCATTTCATTTGAGCCCATCTTGATGCCCAAATATCTGGTGCAAGAGTGCTAATTGCTGTTACTTATCAGATCTTGGTGATTTGTTATTTTTGTTGCATTTAATCTGTGCATCTTATGAGTATGAGCTCTACATGTGTTTTGATGTATGCCATGCCATCTTTACAGAGGTGTATGCCATGTATTTTTGTGATATCTGCGGTGACTAGCAAAAGCATTCAAACTAGGCTTCGTAATGTTTCTGTTTTCAGAGACAGTAATTTTACTGTCTGACTGCTGTTATTTTGTTGCTATGTATCCATGTGTCTACAGAGAGATCTATACTCCTTTTGGAGATGTTCAGTAAGGATGTTTTGTACATATTTTTGTATTTGATCCATTCATGCCCTTGTTTGCAATTATGGAGTGCCATAGCATGACTCAATCATGCTCTACTTTTGCTATAAAATATTTCTGGCAGATTGTTTACGTGTTATTCAATTTTGCCAAGCTTGTTGTAGTTGATCCATACATGCTATGTACTTGATCTTGCCATGGATAGCTTCATAACCATGCCATATTTCTGTAGGTGTGGTTGTTTTGTCATGCATTGCTTTGTGGTGAGTGCATCAAGCTCACAAAGATGCCCTCATAATACCGTTTCTGCCATGCTCTGTTTTCTGCCAAGTCTGAAACCTGTTAATGAAACTTGCTATGTTTACATGGTTGCCATCATATCGTCTGGTCCTTTTTGGCTTATGGTCAGTAAGGGACTTTTGTCATATGCATTTAGTAGAATACTTCCATGGCTTTTTTTTCCATGTTAAGTTCCTGTAGCATGTTTATTCGTGCTCTGAACATTGCTACCTGATGCTGTTTCAGTCATGTTCAGTAATTTCACTAAGTCTGTGAACCTGTTATCTTTTGCACTTCTGCCATGCCTCTTTGAACCTGCTGTGGTGTGAACTAGCTGTAGCTCAGTGTTCATCTTTTGTCAATCATCTCCTGTAGATTACTGCCATATGCTTTGTTGCTATGTTGGAGTGATGTAGCATAGTTACTTGATGCATTTTAAGTGCTATTATGCTGTTAATCGCAGATTCGTGTCATTCTTGTTTTGCTTGCCATTTGCAAACCGTGCATCCGTTTCCGGTGATCTTTATATCGATTTCGACCGAAATCATCTCATCTTTCCAGTGGCATCCTTGGTTTGCCAAGTTACTGCCTTGTTCATCATTTTTCTTCCGGAGCACGCATATGCATCACATACCACATCTCGCATATCATTCGTGTTTTGCATCATGTTGCTTGTGCATTTCCCGTGATTGATTGTGGTTTAGTTTTCTTGTGTTCTTGTTGTGGGTAGAGCCGGGAGACGAGTTCGTGAATGAGGAACCTGTTGAGTACGCTTACGAGGATCAAGCTTTCGACAACTCTGAGAACCTTGTAGGCAAGATGACCATACCCTCGAAATCACTTCTATCTTTGCTTTGCTAGTTGTTCGTTCTATTGCCATGCTGCGCTACCTACCACTTGCTATATCATGCCTCCCATATTGCCATGTCAAGCCTCTAACCATCCTTTCCTAGCAAACCGTTGTTTGGCTAAGTTACCGCTTTTGCTCAGCCCTTCTTATAGCGTTGTTAGTTGCAGGTGAAGTTGAAGTTGGTTCCATGTTGGAACATGGATATATTTTGGAATATCACAATATCCCTTATTTAATTAATGCATCTATAAATTTGGCAAAGGGTGGAAGGCTCAGCCTTATGCCTGGTGTTTTGTTCCACTCTTGCCGCCCTAGTTTCCGTCATACCGGTATTATGTTCCTTGAGTTTGCGTTCCTTACGCAGTTGGGTGATTTATGGGACCCCCTTGACAGTTCGCCTTGAATAAAACTCCTCCAGCAAGGCCCAACTTTGGTTTTACCATTTGCCACCTAAGCCTTTTCCCCCGGGTTTTCGCGAGCCCGAGGGTCATCTTTATTTAAACCCCCGGGCCAGTGTTCCTCTGAGTGCTGGTCCAAACTAGAGCCACTTGCAGCGCCACCTTGGGGAAACTCGGGGATTGGTTTTAGTTGTACGTAGTGTTCATCCGGTGTGCCCTGAGAACGAGATATGTGCAGCTCCTATCGGGATTTGTCGGCACATTCGGGCGGCTTTGCTGGTCTTGTTTTACCATTGTCGAAATGTCTTGTAAACCGGGATTCCGAGACTGATCGGGTCTTTCCGGGAGAAGGTTTATCCTTCGTTGACCGTGAGAGCTTATAATGGGCTAAGTTGGGACACCCCTGCAGGGTATTATCTTTCGAAAGCCGTGCCCGCGGTTAGGAGGCAGATGGGAATTTGTTAATGTCCGGTTGTAGAGAACTTGTCACTTGACTTAATTAAAATACATCAACCGTGTGTGTAGCCGTGATGGTCTCTTCTCGGCGGAGTCCGGGAAGTGAACACGGTTTGAGTTATGAATGACGTAAGTAGGAGTTCAGGATCACTTCTTGGTCATTACTAGATGACGACCGTTCCGCTGCTTCTCTCTTCTCGCTCTCATTTGCGTATGTTAGCCACCATATATGCTTAGTGCTTGCCGCAGCTCCACCTCATTACACCATCCTTTCCTATAAGCTTATATAGTCTTGATCTCGCGGGTGTGAGATTGCTGAGTCCTCGTGACTCACAGATTCTACCAAAACAGTTGCAGGTGCCGACAATGCCAGTGCAGATGACGCAACCGAGCTCAAGTGGGAGTTCGACGAGGAACGTGGTCGTTACTATGTTTCTTTTCCTGATGATCAGTAGTGGAGCCCAGTTGGGACGATCGGGGATATAGCATTTGGGGTTATCTTATTTTCATTTGGATTTGACCGTAGTCGGTCTATGTGTGGATTTTGGATGATGTATGAATTATATTTATGTATTGTGTGCAGTGGCGATTGTAAGCCAACTCTCGTTATCCCATTCTTGTTCAATACATGGGATTGTGTGAAGATGACCCTTCTTGCGACAAAACCACAATGCGGTTATGCCTCTAAGTCGTGCCTCGACACGTGGGAGATATAGCCGCATCGTGGGCGTTATAAGTTGGTAATCAGAGCCATCCCCGGCTTAGGAGCCCCCTGCTTGATCGAATCGCTGGCGTTGTTGAGTCTAGAACAAAAATGTTTTGAGTCTTAGGATTATATATATCGGAGAGTAGGATTCTTTTTACTCCTCAGTCCCTTCGTCGCTCTGGTGAGGCCTCCTGACGTAGAAGTTTTGACTCTTCTCTCCTCAAATTTCACTAAAAAAATTTAGGATCACGCGGGTATCTTAGAATCGTTCCAATGGTTTTGTGACGAGAACATTGTTCTTGGTGCCTCCTGACATTTAGGGGTTGTGGCAGTGTCCCGGGGAGTTGAGCTCTGAGGTGTTGTCGTCACAATTTTATCGTTGCAGTTCTGGAATACCTGAGTTTCGCCGACATCGAAATCTCTTTTATGCAGTTGTTGGTGAGATCACCTCGACGCCACCCAGTACTGGGGCGGGAGTTCGGGAGTATTGCCATAACTCGTATAACGGATGCTTTTCGAAGGTTGAGGTACACGATTTCCGAAGGTTTCTTGGTTATGTGTTGACGGATGGATACAGCTGGATCTAGGGATTGCTAGTTTGGGTGATATATTTTGTGTCCCCTGTATCCCCAACACCAGATTGCATAACCAGAAAGTTTCGGGAGTTTATAAGTGGGAATTCAAGTAGCTCCTACGATATCTTTCCGACAGACGCATGATATGAGATTGGGGTTCGACGTCTAGTGGTCCGCCTTTCCACGGTTGGTTTTACAGTGGTCTCGTAGTGTCTTAAAGAGTCCTTGGCTATGCCGACTCGGGGACGCTTCGTATGTCATGTGCACTGCCTTGTACATGATGGTGCTGTACGATCGAGCCCGTGTGGGCCCCACCACGAAAACTTCGGACGAAATCTCTATCATATGTTTGTTCCGGCTTATTCTGCAAGCCAATACTTTTTTTTGTTTTGAATTGTGGTATTTGAGTTGCTTCGAAGTCAAATGTTGATTCCATACCTTTTTCTAAGTGGCTTCTCAACTTATGAAGTGTGATGATTTACTATGGAATTCATTCGTTCATCCTCGTTCGAATGTTTATTGTGAAGACTATATGTTGCAATTTCTATCCGTTGATTCTACTTGTCTATTTGTCTATCAAGATGCTAACGGATGTCACCCTCTTCAGGATGGCTCCGCCAACGCGTCAGAATCCGGAACACAATGAAGGGAGTCAGGTGAACCCTCCGCCACCACCTCCGCCTCCGGAGGCATGGCAAGCTATCATGGCAGCCACCAACGCCAATGCTTAGATGATTCTGTAACTCTTGCAAGAACGCACCCAAGGGCAAGGCAATCAAGGAAATCAAGGCCAAGGCAACAATCAGCCTCACTTCGCTACCCTCAACCAGTTTCTCGCAAATCAGCCCAAGTCTTTCAGCTACTGTGCCGAGGCCACGGGTGCCGATGATTGGCTCGTGGACATCAACAAGCATTTTGAATGTAGCAATGTCAGGCCTGAGGACTATGTCAAGTTCGCTTCTTTTCAGCTCAAGGACCAAGCTGCTGATTGGTATCAACAATACAAAGATTCCAGAGGAGGTCGTGTGATCACTTGGACTGACTTCTGTCGGGACTTCAAAGCGCACCACATTCCACAAAGTGTTGTTGAGAGCAAGCATGAGGAGTTCCGCAATCTCAAGAAAGGCAACATGTCTGTGTATCAATTCAACATCCAGTTTCAAAAACTTGCTCGCTTCGCTAAACAAGACGTTCCTGATGAAAAGAGCATGATCTATCACTTCAGAGGTGGCCTTAGAGAGGATCTGCAGTTAGCTCTCGTTCTTGTTGAGCCTACTCAGTTTGATCAATTCTATAACATGGCACTGAAGCAAGAGGCTGCTCAGCTCAAGTGTGAGGCTTCTAAGAAGAGAGTTAGAGACGCAGTTCAGTCTTCTTCTTCCTCACTAGTGGCTGCTAAGCAACAGAAGTTATGGTTGCCTCCTCCTCCTCCGTTTCGTCAGCCTTACCAGCAGAAGAACAAAGGTGGCCATGGATCTTCCCACTCTTCCAACTCTGGCTATCAGAACAAGTCTCAGAATCAAGCTCCAAATTCCAATGCTCCTTATCATCGTCCACTCTCAGAGGTGACTTGCAACAAGTGTCAGCAGAAAGGTCACTATGCTAACAAGTGCTTCAATCAAAGGCGCCTTCCGCCTCCTCCTCCTGTGAGATCTTCCAGCAATGCAGTGGTCAAGCATAATCCCAAGTCTGCAAAGGTGAACATGATGAATGCATCTCAAGCGGAGGAATCTACTGATGTGATAATGGGTAATCTCTCAGTTAATGCTATTCCTGCAAAAGTTCTTTTTGATACTGGTGCATCTCTTTCTTTCATTTCGAGACCTTTTGTTGCCAAGCATGAGTTTGTGACGGAAAAGATTCCTATCCCGTTGAAGATTGTGTCACCGGGTAAGCAAATGACATCTAATAATTGTGTCCCGGATGTTTCTATCAAGATGGGGAACTATAAATTTCTGTCTAAACCAATTGTTCTTGGTGACTCGGATATTGATCTGATTCTTGGGATGGACTGGCTTTCTAAGCACAAGGCTCAACTTGATTGTGCTGCCAGGGAAATTCAATTGACACTCTTCTGAGGATGTTATCATTTATGCCGCTCGTGATGAAACCATTCGGTTATTTTCTCTCAATGAGAAGGGCGAATTGAATGCCATCTCTCAGATTCCAGTCGTTTGTGAGTACCAAGATGTCTTTCCAGAAGAGCTTCCGGGTATGCCTCCTCACCGGCCAGTTGAGTTCGTTATCGATCTTGAGCCCGGCACTGAACCCGTTTGCAAGCGTCCATACAAGCTTGGACCCAAGGAGCTGAAGGAATTGAAGAAACAGCTCGATGAACAAGAGCGTCTGGGTTTGATCAGACCGAGTTCATCTCCATGGGGTTGTGGTGTTCTTTTTGTCCAGAAGAAGGATGGCACGGAACGACTTTGTGTCGATTACCGTCCATTGAACAAGAAGACAATCAAGAACAAGTATCCACTCCCCAACATCAATGAGCTAATTGAGCAACTCAAAGGTGCTAAAGTATTCTCCAAGCTTGACCTTCGTATGGGTTATCATCAGATTCGCATTCGTGAAGAAGATATTCCCAAGACAGCATTCAGAACAAGCTTTGGTTCTTATGAATATACTGTCATGTCTTTCGGCCTTGTCAATGCTCCTCCAACATTCTCTCGGATGATGAATTTCATCTTCAACCCCTATACCGATGAATTCGTCCTGGTGTATCTCGATGATATCTTGGTTTTCTCCCAGAATAAGAAGGATCATGCCAAACATTTGCGATTGGTGCTCGACAAGCTCAATCAATTCTATGCGAAGTTCTCCAAATGTGAGTTTTGGCTCGATGAAGTTCTTTACCTTGGGCACATCATCTCTGCCAAGGGCATCGCTGTTAATCCCGAGAAGGTGTCTGCAATTGTGAATTGGGAACCTCCTCAGAATGTCAAGCAGCTTCGCAGTTTTCTTGGTCTTGCAAGCTATTGCCGAAGATTCGTTGAAAATTTCTCTAAGATTGCAAAGCCTCTTTCCAACCTCCTCCAGAAGCATATGAAGTATGTCTAGTCTCCTGAGTGTGACGTTGCTTTCAACACTCTCAAAGAGAAACTTGTCACAGCTCCTGTCTTAACTCCTCCTGACGAATCCAAGCCATTTGAAGTTTTCTGTGATGCTTCTCTCCAAGGTCTCGGTGCTGTGTTAATGCAAGAGAAGAAAGTTGTGGCCTATACCTCTCGTCAGTTGAAGCCCAACGAAAAGAACTACCCCACTCACGATCTTGAGTTGGCGGCAGTTGTCCATGCATTAATAACATGGAGACATCTCTTGTTGGGAAGACAAGTGGACATATTCACCGATCACAAGAGCCTCAAGTACATCTTCACTCAGCCCAACCTCAACCTCAGACAGACTCGATGGGTCGAAATGATTCAAGAGTACAATCCGAGTATTGAATATACTCCAGGCAAAGCCAATGTCATTGCAGATGCTTTGAGCAGGAAGGCTTATTGCAACAGCTTAATTCTCAAGCCTTTCCGACCAGATCTTTGTGAAGCTTTCCGCAAGCTGAATCTCCAAGTTGTTCCTCAAGGCTTTCTTGCCAACCTCACAGTCTCTCCTACTTTGGAAGATCAAATTCGTGAGGCACAACTCCTGGATACCATGGTGAAGAAGGTGAAACGTGGTATCGACAAGGGTCTTTCCAAATACAAGTGCTATCGCATTGATGCCAGAGACACTTTATTCTTCGAGGACCGGATTGTGGTTCCTAAAGGTGATCTAAGGAAAGTCATTATGAACGAGGCGCACAATTCTCTTCTTTCCATTCATCCTGGAAGTACGAAGATGTACCATGACCTCAAGCAGTCATATTGGTGGACTCGAATGAAGCGAGAAATCACCCAATTCGTGAATGAGTGTGATGTGTGTCGAAGGGTGAAAGCAGAACACCAACGACCAGCTGGTCTCCTCCAACCTCTTGCTATCCCAGAATGGAAGTTTGATCATATCGAAATGGACTTCGTGACTGGTTTTCCAAAGTCCAAGCGTGGAAATGATGCTATCTTCGTTATCATTGACAAGCTTACTGAAGTGGCTCATTTCCTTCCAATCAAAGAATCTATCACAGCAGCTCAGTTGGCAGAGCTATACACCTCCAGGATTGTCTCCTTGCACGGCATTCCATAATTGATTTCTTCAGATCGTGGAAGCATCTTCACTTCTAAGTTCTGGGACTCCTTCCAGAAGGCCATGGGCACCAACATTCGCTTCAGCACAGCTTTCCATCCTCAAACTAGTGGCCAAATCGAGCGAGTCAATCAAATTCTTGAAGATATGCTCAGGGCTTGTGTCATTTCCTTTGGCATGAAATGGGAAGATTGTCTTCCATATGCCGAGTTCTCCTACAACAACAGCTTCCAAGCGAGTTCGGGCAAGGCCCCATTCGAGATCCTCTATGGCAGAAAGTGTCGTACTCCTCTCAATTGGTCAGAGACTGGTGAACGCCAACTTCTTGGCAATGACTTAATCACAGAGGCTGAAGAAATGTGTAAAGTCATCCGTGATAATCTCAAAGCCGCGCAATCGCGCCAGAAGAGTTACTATGATAGTAAGCACCGTGATGTGGTTTTCGAGATCGGAGACCATGTCTACCTCCGCATCTCTCCAATGAAAGGCACTCGTCGCTTCAGTATCAAAGGGAAGCTTGCCCCTAGATACGTGGGTCCTTTCAAGATCTTTGGCAAAAGAGGCGACCTCGCCTATCAACTTGAGCTTCCCTCCAACTTCGCGAACGTGCACGATGTGTTCCACGTGTCACAGCTTCGCAAGTGCTTCAAGACGCCTGAGCGCACCATCAACTTAGAATAGATTGACCTCCAAGAAGATATGTCTTATCATGAGCACCCCGTTGCTATTCTTGAAGAAACTGAGCGCAAGACTCGCAACAAGTCTATCAAATTCCTGAAAGTGAAGTGGTCGCACCATTCCGACCGAGAAGCCACCTGGGAACGCGAGGACCACCTCTGTTCTGAATATCCGGAGTTCTTTCAGTCCTAGATCTCGGGACGAGATCCTCTCGTAGTGGTGGAGCGTTGTAACACCCCGGATATAACCTTCCATATTTGTAACTCCAACTCTTGCCATTTTCGGCTATGTGTTATGATATTCCCTTCGTGGTCGGATTTTGTCTTTCGTTTTGCATTTTGTTCATGTCATGCATCTCATATTATGTCATCATGTGCATTGCATTTGCATACGTGTTCCTCTCTTGCATCCGAGCATTTTCCCCGTTGTCCGTTTTGCAATCCGGCACTCCCACCTCCTCCGGCGCACCCCTTTTCGTTTCTTTTTGTGAGCGGGTGTTGAACGTTCTCGGAATGGACCGAGGCTTGTAAAGTGGCCTTGGTATACCACCGGTAGACCACCGGTCAAGTTTCGTTCCATTTGGAAGTCGTTTGGTACTCCAACGGTTAATCGGGTAACCGCAAAGTCCTTTTGTGTGTTGCAGCAAAAACCCCCTCCAAACAGCCCAAAAACCCCTCTAAGTCTCTTCCATGCTCTAGGTTGTTCGATCACGATCGTGTGGGCGAAAACCGCACTCCATTTGGAGCCTCCTAGCTCCCCCTAGCTATATATATGTGAGTCCCCCCAAAATTTTTCGCAGATCAAACCCTAACCCTCTCCCTCCGCGCGCCGGACACGTCCACCCGGCGCCGGACGTTTCTCCACCGCCGCCCGCGACCAACCGGGAGCCGCCACGTGGCCCCGCGCCGTTCCCCGCGCCGCCGGCCCGCCAGGCCCGTACGCCGCCCCGGCGGGCCCGTGCCTCCTCCGCCCGCGGCCCGAGCCGCACGCCTCCGCCCCGCCCGCGTGCGCCGCCGCCGTCTGCGCTCCGCCACCCTCCGCCACCATCGCCAGCCCCGCGCGCCGCCGCAGTCGCCGGCCGTGCGCCCCGCCGCCGCTACCGTTCCCGAGGACCCGCGCGCCATCGCCTCCCTCCGCCGAGCGGCGCCCGAGCCCGCGCCGCCGCCTCCTTCCTTGACGCCGGCGCCTCCTTCCTCTCCGCCCGAGCCCCGACCGGCCCCGTCCCTCCTCCGGTCTCCTCCGCCCTCGAGCTCCGGCGACGAGCCCGCTGCCCCGGCAAACCGTGCCTCGATCCGATCTGGAACAGAAGGTTGACCCGAAATCCCTTCGAATATTCTCCAAGTCCCGAAGTTTTCACAGTATATGCTCCTGTTCATCGCATCATAACTCTATGCATATAGCTCCGTTTCATGCGTGTAATATACTGAAATGTTCGCCTCGTGATGCTCTTCATTTTGTTCCATTGCACCATGTTTGTCGTGGAATTGTCACGGCAGATGTCCTCGAGCTAGGACTTAGTCGTGGAGCCATCGCTACTAGGAAGCTTGAAGGGGTTAAGCGGGACATGGAACACAAGGGTTTATACTGGTTCGGCCCCTTACGGTGAAGGTAAAAGCCTACGTCCAGTTGAGGTGGTATTGATTAGGGTTTCAATGACCAGGGAGTTTAACTGCTATGCCTGGCTCTCGATGAGATCTTTCTTGTCCCTAAACCGCTGCCGGGTCGTCCCTTTATATAGGGAGGCTGACGCCCAGCAGCCCTCAGAGTCCCGGCCGGCTCATACAAGTGTCCGGCTCGGACTCTCAACTATCCTTGCCTTACACTACAAGTTTTACTATAATGATGATTGTAACTACGGGCCTTAAGCCATATCCGGGTCTTAAGCCCACCTTTGGCCCACCGTCTTCAAGCTTGTCGTCGGGCTTCTGGCGATGACCATTAGAGTAACCCGGCCCCTTCTGGCGGGTGACTCTAAGGTCTATATCCTCAACATTAGGCCCCAGATTGATTTGAGCCGGCTCATGTCAATCTTCAATCCTTTCGACAGAAAATCTCTGGCTTACAATTGTGTGAAGGCCATAACCCGGCGTGACATCATCCTCTGGACTCCGGGTAATCCGCCGTGACGTCATCTTCCATTAAGTACGTTTTTTACTCCACCAGATCCGCAACGGATCTTACCTTTACTGCCATCCCGAAAATCAAGGCGTTTTGTGGGGAGATAACCATGACGTGGTCTCCTCGTTTCTCGCGCCCACTTATGAGCTCGCCCTTATAAATAGGCCGGCCCGACGGGCCTTCAGCCACTCCTCTCTTCTTCATCTTCTTCCTCGCGCCACTATTCCCCTGCTCGAGCTCTGCTGCTGCCGCCGCCGCGGGTCTTCTCGTCGTCACCAGCTCAGGCCGCTGCATCACCCTGATCTGACCAGAAAAACGCGACGACCTCCGCGGCTCGCCAACCCCTGTAAGTTCTTACTGCCCCGTAGAACAGATCTGCAGTAGGTTCATCCTGTTCTTCCGTGTTCCTCGCCGCCACCCGCGAGTTCTTGGTAGTTTTCCTTTTTACTGCCTCCTTCTGATCTTAGGATAGTATAGAAACAGTGCGGCGGCCGTTTAGTATTCATTCCAAATGCAAGTAGACCTCTTTTTACTGCATAAAAGCCTCGTTCGAGCTCAAGAACTTCCCTCGCGTCTGTTTTTTAGGTCTAGAAATTTTTCCCTTTAGTTGACCATTTTGATCCGAAATTTTTACTGCAATGTGTGAAACTTGTTTTCACCACACTTAGTAAAAAACTACAATCATTGAATCATGGCAGTTTACATTTCCGGTTTAAAGAAACCACGCGCCGTAGAACCTTCCGACTCAAAGGAGATCATGCGCCATAGAATTTTCCGGCTCATCTGTGATAAGGCCGTAAGGCCGTAGACAATCGAATTACTCTCAATACCTCGGGCGGCTTAAATAACCCGGTGCACTTAGACATATATCATTAGTCCCCTTCATAAGCCGCCATCTTTAAACTGTAAATTTCCACCGGCTTATAATTAAACCAGACGTTTCCTTTTATCATAGGCTTCCGTCTTTCACCATGCCTCCCAAAGCTCCCAAAGCTCCCATCACTTGCAATTGGATGAGGTCCAGTGTCACCGACGAGACCCTAGCGGACTTTGTGAAGTCAGGCTACCTGCCGAAGAAAGATATCATGTCCTACCGTGCCCCTGACCCGTCAGAAGAGAAACCACAGCCAAGGGACGGGGAGGTGGTCATTTTTGCGGATCACATGAGCCGGGGCTTCGCACCGCCCGGCTCAAAGTTTTTTAGAGACGTGCTGAATTTCTTCGACCTGCAGCCTCAAGACATAGGACCCAACTCAGTGTCCAATATCTGCAACTTCCAAGTGTTTTGCGAGGTCTACCTTGGAGAGGAGCCCAGCCTGCTGCTCTTCAGAGAGCTCTTCTACCTGAATCGTTAGAATGAGTGCGCCAATGGGCCAAGTTTGGAGCTTGGTGGCATCTCCAATCAGCGGCGAAGGGACTGCCTTTTCCCTTACGCAGAGCCGCCAAGCCACCCCAAAGACTGGAATCTGACGTGGTTCTATTGCCAAGACACGTCACCGGCTGATGAGAGCCCGCTGCCCGGCTTTCGCCCTTCACGTCTGGAGCCAACTCACCCGTTGTCTGACAAGTTAACTCAGGCAGAACGCCAACCTCTGCTCCCCACCATCAACAAGATCAAGGCCCTCCTGGGCAATGGTCTCAACGGAATCGATCTGGTCCAAGTCTGGATCTCCTGGCGGGTGATCCCATTGAGCCGCCGCCCCGGCTTAATGTGCGAGTACACGGGCCGAAAGGATGACCCCCAGAGACACAGCCGCAATGATCTTCCTGAAGATGTTGCAGAGGATATGACCAAGGCTCTCTTGAACGAGAGCCTGGCAGACTGCGGGAGGACCGGGTTAGCCCCCTTCTGCAAGACCAATCCAGCCCCAGCAGTAAGCCACTGATTTAAACATTTTATCTTTGTCTACAGATAACCTTCATCTGAATCTTAAAGAAATCATCATTGTATTTTTCAGGCTGATGACAAATTCTGGCGGGTCAAATATGACCACGAGGCGGCCAAGAAGGCCAGAAAGGCGAAGAAAGCCGCCAAGAAAGCCGCTCCCCGTAAGAAGGGAAGTAGGCCAACTGCTTCAGAGCTGATGCAATTAAGCGACAGCTCCGAGTCAGAGGTAACCCCTGAACCTGTAAGCTCTTGCTATATCTGCTGTTTATTTCTATCCGTCTTACCAATACTTGTTCATCAACAGGACGACACCGGAGCAAGTAACCCGGTGGTTGAAGAGGTAACGATACTTTCCTCCGACTCGGAGCCCTTGCCAAGGCTGAAAATCCGAAGGGTAACCCGGAAAGTAAGCTTTTCCCATCCTTTAGCTTATCAAGATCCTCAATTTATTTTGAAGCGATAGGTTCATGAGAGCCGGCGGCACACCCGGACCAACAAGGACACTGACCTCTCCTCCGGGTTACCTGACGCATCGAGGAAACGCCGAACTGAGGTTATCTCCAACTTGTACCCCTTTCATCCTTTGGCGGGTGTTATGCGTCAACCGCTCAATTCTTCTGACTCAAATTATCAGGAAACATCTCCTTCCTCTGGTGACTCGATGCAGTCAAATCTTCCGGCTTTCAAGACCGTGCCCGGGTAATGATGATCATCTCATGTTGTACTTTGTCTTTACTTACACTTTTGTGTTAACCTTTGTTGTCCTTTCAGTGCCCAGGCAAAGCTCACCAAGAGGGCGAAGAAGACCAAGTCGGCCGGAGAGCCGGATTTGCCTGAACCGGAGGTAGCGGCTCAAGAACGGCCAGCTGCCTCTGCTCCTGAGGCCGCTGCTCCAACCAACAAGCCCATAGCAGAAGTTTCTGCTAACCCGGAGGCCTCCAGCTCGGCTCAACCAGCAGATGACCCGGACGTGGTAATCACCCGGACGGAATTTGTTGAGCCGGGCAGACCTACAGCACTGGCCAAGTGCTCCGCCAAGGGGGAATTACTGCAGCCCCGCCGGGTTAATCCGGATCTCACTGACTACGCCAACCTGAGCATCGGAGAGCTCGTCTCCGGCTACGTCAGCCAAGTACACACGAGCCGGGATGCAGAGATCGCCATGGTGAACCAGATCCAGCAGAAGTCTGAGGTATTATTCTTCTGTCCTCTTACTTACT
This sequence comes from Aegilops tauschii subsp. strangulata, assembly GCF_002575655.3. Taxonomy (NCBI): domain Eukaryota; kingdom Viridiplantae; phylum Streptophyta; class Magnoliopsida; order Poales; family Poaceae; genus Aegilops; species Aegilops tauschii. Next base: position 567,478,145 of record NC_053039.3, on the reverse strand, counting down.
GCCTAGTTACCTTTACCATGCTCTAGCCCCCAAGTCTACGATTTATGATAGAATATGTTGTAGACTTAAGTTCCGGGTTAAACACTTGAACCGGCCAATTGTAGATAGAAACATTCAATATGCATTAGCCCCCAAGTGCCAAGTGTCTTTGCTTGTAAAGTGCTTGGGACTTTGAAAATTGTATAATAACTGTTCATCCTATCACCCGGAAATTATGCAGGCTGCTTGCAAGAAATTCGAAGCTGACATCTCCGATCTGAAGACTCGGCTGAAAACACAAGAAACTGAGACCCGGAAGGCCAATGCCAAATTCGTGTCCAGCATTGCCGCTCAAGAAAAGCTGAAGACAGAATTTGATGCTGAACGGAAAGCCTGGGCCGAAGAGAAGGCCGCTCTGGTGAACTGGGCCGAACAGTCGGAGAAAGCCCTGTCAGAGAAGACGGCCGGACTCGCCGGCTTAAAGCGCCAAGTGTCCCAGATGGTTGCTGCAATCTTCGGTAAGTCATCCGCCGGCTTTCATCCAGTTTAAAATTTTAATGTCTCATAACCCGTCATTGCCGGCGGCTCATCTTACTTTGCTACACAGGTCCCAGAAGCGCCAACCTCAATCAAAGCGTGGTAACCAAGCTGAAGGCCGTGTACACCCTGGTGGAGCAACTCTACACCGGGTCACAGCGCGCCTTGGCTGTGGTGGCCCTATCCAATGAGGTGCCGACTCACCTGGCGGAAGTCCTTCGCCGGCTCGCCGTTCTTCCTCAACGTATCCAAGAGCTGCGACGGGCCTCTGCAAGATCCGGAGTCATAGCAGCGCTAAGCCGGGCTAAGGCGTTCCTTCCAGAGCTAGACCCGGCGGACATCGCTCTAGGCTACTCCGGTTTGAAGGAAGATGGCACCGCCTTCGACCAGAAGGACTTCGCAGCTTGCGTGAAGATCGTACGCCCGGTGGCCACTCTGATTGGCAATGATACAGATCTGACTAAGTATCAGCCGGGTTATGATGCAGAGAATCAGAGGATCCCCACTCCGTTCTATGAAGCCCTTAGTTTAATCCCGCCAGCTCGTCAGCACACCTTCGCCCCGGAGATTGACCCGGCTGGGTTAATTGACGAGGAAGCTCAGTTCGAAGCTCTGAGCGGCATCGACTGGAAGTCGTCGACTTTCCAGACCTTGGGAACAGCCGGAGGAGAAGAGAGGAACAAGCCGGAGACTTCAACCCAGGAGGCATCTTAATCCTGTAGGCGGCTTACCAAACAATGCTTCACCCCTTTTGGACTCAATGAGTCTTGTAATAGAATAGGGTCAACACTTTAACTGTGCCGTGCCATCGCGCACGTATTGAATGCTGAATCCTTATGAAAGTTGCTTCCTTATATGTCTCCGGGTCATTTATTTTCCTTAGTCTCAAATAATCGCCCTTACTATCCTGCATAGAAGGACAAATCACAAGTCCCTAGGCGGCTTACCGCATTGAGAATCGTAGTCTTAGACATATAACCCGGAAGATGAATCAAAAAAGAATGGTCCTCAACCATGTATTTGACATTCCCGTAATAACACACTTACTGGCCTGTAAACACACTACCGGGTTTATATAACCCGGGTAATAAGGTTGGTACCTCAACTCCGGTTTACCAGTCTTAAGAACGCTAATTGTATTCAGCTAGTACTGTAGATCAAAGCCTTAAGCCGGCAGGGTGAGACCCGCTGTGCATACTTGAAATAATCAGAAGAACTTGCTATAATTTAGCAAAACTTAGAGGCTTCCGGTTCGAATACGACCAGAGACCCGTCCCAAAGGGGTTACGCTAAGATTCGAATATGATCATATAGCCCCCAGTGGGTGTGGCGATGCCAATCAAGAGGGTACCGACAGCTATGATCTCTTTGGTTTGAATACGACCCATGTTTGAACAGGAAGCCCCCAAATGACTTTAAGAATTGTTTAACGACGCTGATTCGAATACGATCCACGTCGGTTCCCAAAGGGGTTAAACTATGATTCAAATATGATCAAAGAAAACTCCCCGATGAGCTCGGCACTTTGCCAATCAAATGGGTATCGACAGCTATGTTCTCTTTGGTTCGAATACGACCTATGTTTGAACACGAAGCCCCCAAGTGACTATACTGCTTACGGCTAGATTCGAATACGATCATAAGCCAGATCCACCTCCAATTTACCATGTGATCTTATAATGGAAACAACACATTTATCTTTGGAGGAGAAAAAAGGACAGAGGTCCTGCTTTATTACTTATCATAATATATACATGGCTTAGAGAAATATGTACATTATGAGAGCCGGTGGCTCAAGTGTAGTAAGGCCGAAGCTGAGCTATGTTCCACGGCCGACGGATCTCTTCATCTGACTTACGTGAATCTTTGTGCTCCCGAATGTCGATGAGGTAATATGACCCGTTGTGCAAATTCTTGCTGACCACAAAGGGCCCTTCCCAAGGCGGGGATAGCTTGTGTGCATCTGTTTGATCTTGGATGAGCCGGAGCACCAGATCACCTTCCTGGAAGACCCGGGATTTAACCCGGCGACTGTGGTAACGGTGCAGGTCTTGTTGGTAAATCGCGGAGCGAGCTGCTGCCATATCACGTTGTTCATCCAACAAGTCAAGAGCATCTTGGCGCGCCTGTTCATTATCCGCCTCAACATAAGCCGCCACTCGAGGCGAGTCATGACGGATGTCACTGGGGAGGACTGCTTCCGCTCCATAAACCATGAAAAAGGCGTGAAACCTGTAGACCTGTTAGGAGTAGTGTTGATGCTCCATAACACGGAGGGCAACTCCTCCACCCAACAACCCGGCGTCCGTTGCAAAGGGACCAAAAGCCGGGGCTTGATGCCCTTCAGAATCTCCTGATTAGCTCTCTCAGCTTGGCCATTGGATTGAGGATGAGCCACCGAGGAAACATCAAGCCGGATATGCTCTCGTTGACAAAACTCCTCCATAGCACCCTTAGATAGATTGGTGCCGTTGTCAGTTATAATGCTGTGTGGAAAGCCAAAACGAAAAATCACCTTTTTCATAAACTGAACCGCCGTGGCTGCATCACACTTGCTAACTGGCTCTGCTTCAACCCACTTGGTAAATTTGTCAACTGCCACCAAGAGGTGGGTCTTCTTATCCTTGGACCTTTTAAAAGGCCCAACCATATCAAGCCCCCAGACCACAAAGGGCCAAGTAATCGGGATCATCCTCAGCTCCTGAGCCGGCACATGAGCCCGTCACGAGAACCTTTGGCAACCATCACATTTACTGACCAAGTCCTCCGCATCAGCATGAGCCGTCAGCCAATAAAAACCATGACGAAAAGCCTTGGCCACAAGAGACTTTGAGCCGGCGTGATGGCCACAATCCCCTTCATGAATCTCACGCAAGATCTCTTGACCCTCCTCAAGGGAGACACAACGCTGGAACGCTCCCGTAACACTGCGGTGATGCAACTCACCATTGATAACAATCATGGACTTAGACCGCTGGGTTATTTGTCTGGCCAAAGTTTCATCCTCAGGAAAATCTGCCCGGGTCATGTAAGCCAGATACGGCATTGTCCAGTCTGGTATGATGTGCAGAGCCGCCACCAGTCATGCTTCCGGGTCAGGGACAACCAAGTCTTCCTCTGTAGGCAACTTAACAGAAGGGTTATGCAAGACGTCCAGGAAAGTATTAGGTGGCACCGGCTTTCGCTGAGAGCCGAGCCGGCTTAAAGCATCAGTCGCCTCGTTCTTCCTGCGATCAATGTGCTCTACTTGATAACCTTGAAAGTGTCCAGCAATGGCATCAACCTCACGGCGATAAGCCGCCATGAGAGGGTCCTTAGAGTCCCACTTTCCTGATACTTGTTGAACCACCAAATCTGAGTCGCCGAAGCACCTTACTCGGCTCAAATTCATCTCCTTAGCCATCCGGAGACCGTGGAGCAAGGCCTCATACTCAGCCGCATTGTTAGTGCAAGGGAACATCAATTGTATCACATAATGGAACTTATCACCTTTAGGGGAAGCCAATACAACTCGAGCCCCCGAGCCCTCCAACTGCCTGGACCCATCAAAGTGAATAGTCCAGTATGTGTTATCCGGCTTTTGCTCGGGCACTTGTGATTCTGTCCAATCATTGATGAAATCCACCAAGGCCTGAGATTTAACAGCCGTGCGTGGCACGTATTTGAGACCATGAGGTCCAAGCTCTATAGCCCACTTAGCCACTCTCCCTGTGGCCTCTCTGTTTTGAATGATATCACCAAGAGGGACAGAACTGACCACAGTAATGGGGTGACCCTGGAAATAATGCTTAAGCTTCCGGCTTGCCATGAACACCCCATAAACAAGCTTCTGCCAATGCGGGTACCGCTGCTTGGACTCAATGAGCACTTCACTGACATAATAAACCGGCCGCTGAATCGGATGCTCCTTACCCTCTTCCTTGCGCTCCACCACCACGGCCACACTGACGGCTCGTGCATTAGCAGCCACATATAGCAATAAGGGCTCCTTGTCAATTGGAGCAGCAAGGACCGGGGGCTCTGCCAGCTGCTTCTTCAAATCCTCAAAAGCAGTATTAGCTGCATCATTCCAGACAAAGTTATCAGTTTTCTTCATCAACTGATATAATGGCATGGCCTTCTCACTCAAACGTCTTATGAACCGGCTTAAAGCAGCGATGCGACCCGCCAAGCGCTGAACATCATTTATACACGCTGGCTTATCCAGGGAGGTGATGGCCTTGATCTTCTCCGGGTTAGCTTCAATGCCTCTGTCAGAAACTAGGAAACCCAAGAGTTTGCCTGCAGGAACACCAAAAACACACTTGGCCGGGTTAAGCATCATCTTGTAAATCCGGAGATTATCAAAGGTTTCCCTCAAATCGTCTATCAGGGTTTCCTCCTTTATGGACTTAACCACAATATCGTCCACATAAGCATGAACATTGCGCCCAATCTGGTTATGAAGACAGTTCTGCACACAACGCTGATAAGTCGCCTGTGCACACTTGAGTCCAAAGGGCATAGACACATAGCAGAAGGCTCCAAAGGGAGTGATGAATGTCGTCTTCTCCTGGTCCTTAACTGCCATTTTAATCTGATGATATCCGGAATAAGCATCCAAGAAACTTAAGCGCGCACAACCTGCCGTAGCATCAATAATTTGATCAATACGGGGAAGGGCAAAAGGATCAGCCGGACACGCCTTGTTTAAGTCCATGTAGTCCACACACATCCGCCAAGTGCCGTTCTTCTTGAGTACGAGCACCGGGTTAGCTAACCACTCTGGGTGAAAGACTTCAACGATAAACCCGGCCGCCAAGAGCCGGGCCACCTCTTCACCAATAGCTTTCCGCCTCTCTTCATTAAACCGCCGAAGGAATTGCCTGACCGGCTTAAATTTCGGATCGACATTGAGAGTGTGCTCAGCGAGTTCTCTAGGTACACCTGGCATGTCAGACGGCTTCCATGCAAAAATGTCCCTATTCTCACGGATGAACTCGATGAGCGCGCTTTCCTATTTCGGATCCAGATTGGCACTGATGCTGAACTGCTGAGATGAATCTCCTGGAACGAAATCAACAAGTTTAGTCTCATCAGCCGATTTAAATTTCATTGCCGGCTCGTGCTCTGTAGTTGGCTTTTTCAGAGAGGTCATATCTGTTGGGTCAACGTTGTCTTTATAAAACTTCAACTCCTCTATTGCGCAAACAGATTCTGCATAAGCTGCATCGCCTTCCTCACATTCCAAAGCCACCTTCCGGCTGCCATGAACCGTAATGGTCCCATTATGACCCGGCATCTTGAGCTGTAAATACACGTAACATGGCCGTGCCATGAACTTGGCGTAAGCCGGCCGCCCAAATATGGCATGGTATGGACTTCTTATCCTGACCACTTCAAAGGTTATTTTTTCCACCCTGTAGTTGTGCTCGTCTCCAAAGGCCACTTCCAACTCGATCTTGCCGACTGGATAAGCCGACTTACCAGGCACCACACCATGGAAAACAGTGTTTGACTGGCGGAGGTCCTTATCAATTAACCCCATGCGGCGGAAGGTCTCATAATAGAGGATATTAATACTGCTGCCTCCATCCATAAGCACCTTAGTGAACTTATATCCTCCCACCTGAGGAGCCACCACCAAGGCCAAGTGACCCGGATTATCCACCCGGGGAGGGTGATCCTCCCTACTCCATACTACAAGCTGCTCAGACCACCGCAAGTAGCGTGGAACTGCCGGCTCAACAGCATTCACAGCCCTCTTATGAAGCTTCTGATCTCGCTTACACAGACTGGTGGTAAACACATGATACTGTCCACCGCTAAGCTGCTTCGGATTGGTCTGATAACCCCCTTGCTGTTGTTGATGGCCCTGGTTAGACTGCTGATTAAAGCCCCCTTGACCGTTCTGAGGATTAGAACTTGAGCCGCCGCCCGGCCCATGAAAACCGCCAACGCCTGAGCCACCGCCCGGGCCATTATTGCCGTTAAAGGTGTTGGAATTCTTAAAGGCTTTCATGATTGCACAGTCCTTCCATAGATGAGTTGCTGGCTTCTCCCTAGAGCCATGCCTTGGACAAGGCTCATTCAACAGCTGCTCCAACGTCGGGCCTGACCCGCCGCCTCGGGGAGGTGGCCTCCCTTTGCGTCGCTGACTATTCCCCTGCGAGCTGGTGTTGGCCACGAATTCTAGGCTGCCGTCCGCCTTACGCTTGCCACCACCTTGGTTCCCCGGGTTATGCTGATGACCCTTGCCATTGCCGTTCTTCTTTCCCTTCCCTGTCCTTTCATCATCTAAAGTGGGGTCCTTGGTACCATCAGAATCGGCGTACTTGACAAGAGCCGCCATCAGTGTACCCATATCATTGCAGTCGCGCTTAAGCCGCCCGAGTTTCATCTTCAGGGGCACGAAACGACAATTCTGTTCCAACATTAAGACTGCAGAGCCGGCATCCATCTTATCAGATGAATGTATTATTTCCTTAACCCGGCGAACCCAATGTGTCGTAGACTCACCCTCCTGCTGCTTACAGTTAGTCAAATCCACAATTGACATAGACTGCCTACAGGTATCCTTGAAGTTCTAGATGAACCGGGCCTTCAGCTCAGCCCAAGACCCGATGGAATTCGGTGGTAGCCCCTTCAACCAAGTGCGGGCAGTCCCATCTAACATCATGGTGAAGTACTTGGCCATTGCTGCTTCACTGACTTCCAACAGTTCCATGGCCATCTCGTAACTCTCGATCCAGGCTGCGGGTTGTAAGTCAGCTGTGTAATTAGGCACCTTCCTAGGGCCTTTGAAGTCCTTGGGTAGACGCTCATTGCGGAGAGCCGGCACCAAGCAGGGGACACCTCCAGTCCTGGTAGGGATACCCACGTCGACGGAAGCCGTCGGATAAGCCGGGGGAGTCTGGTAAGCCGTCAATTGAGGCACCTGCTCCGCCTCTTGCCGTGCTTTGTCTTGGTCTACTGCATGAAAGGCTCCATTATAAGTCGGGCCATGGCCAGGGGGCGAGTCATGGCGTCGGACATTACTTGAGCCGGTCGCTGAGACCATGTGTCTGCTATAACTCGGGCTCCGTCGAGGGGTCGAGTGGATCCTGTCCCGGCTGTAAGAGTATGCCTCTTGCTGCGCCAGCGCTGTCTGAAGGAGTTCTCTGACCCGCCGGGTTTCAATAGCCGTTGGAGAGTCGCCATCGATTGGGAGAGCCGCCAGCCGTGCTGCTGCGGCGACCATGTTTTCCAGCGGGTTAGCATAATGACCCGGTGGTATTGGTACATACTGAGGCGGGGCAGGGTTCACCCGGGGAGGCCCCATAACAGGGGTCCCAGACCCGGGCACTACGGCTCCCGGCGGGTTACTAGTCCCTGCACCCGGCGTGTTGAAGAGGTTCCGAGGATCGTAGACCGGAGGGAGATTGGGCCTTTTGATGCCTCCTTCTTATGACCTCATTGGACGCGTTCTGATTCATCGTGAGCTGGAAGGACTACGCCTGAATCAACTGAGTCTGGGCGTCGAGAGCCGCCCTCTCCGCAGCCATCCTGATCCCTTCCGCTACTAGATCCTCCTTCGCTTTCACCAAATCTAACTTTAACTGTGCCACCTCCGCGTCATGCTGGGCTTGATCCGCCGGGTCAACCGTGGCGGTTAACAGGGACGTCATCTTGTCCGTGAGGTCCATCAGTACCTGAGCCGGCAAGGGCACCGGGTTTCCTGCCCCAGCAGCAGGGTTCTGAATAGGCTGCGCACCGGCCATGAAGATTCCAACCCAGCTCGGCGGCTCAAACGGGTCCGGAATACTGTCGCCATCGGAACAACCCATGAGTCTGCCATCTTGAAGTTGATACAACGAGTTTGACTCATCTGTGGACGACTCGCCGTCAGAGCCGGCGGCCGCCTCATCAGATCCAGATCCATGAGAAAGCCCTCCATGGATACATCCCACAAAAGCATGCTTTAAGGCAGGCAGGGTTCGGGCGGGTCGTGCACGCTGAGCCGTCTCGATGAGATCGGCGCAGAGATCCGGCTCAGGGCCCGGCTCACCAATCTTGCCAATGAAAACATGAATTCCGCCGAAGGGGACCCGGTACCCGTACTCAATTGAGCCGGCGTCGGGGCCTCAGTCTGCATCGTCGATGTAGAGCTTGCCGCGACGACTCTTGGTCATCCGGCCCACAGCGTATCCCTTGATCCCTTCGAAGCTGCCCTTCAAGAACTCAAATCCACCGTGCGCTGGCCCCACGATGGGCGCCAACTGTCGTGGAATTGTCACGGCAGATGTCCTCGAGCTAGGACTTAGTCGTGGAGCCATCGCTACTAGGAAGCTTGAAGGGGTTAAGCGGGACAAGGAACACAAGAGTTTATACTGGTTCGGCCCCTTACTGTGAAGGTAAAAGCCTACGTCCAGTTGAGGTGGTATTGATTAGGGTTTCGATGACCAAGGAGCTTAACTGCTATGCCTGGCTCTCGATGAGATCTTTCTTGTCCCTAAACCGCTGTCGGGTCGTCCCTTTATATAGGGAGGCTGACGCCCAGCAGCCCTCAGAGTCCCGGCCGGCTCATACAAGTGTCCGGCTCGGACTCTCAACTATCCTTGCCTTACACTACAAGTTTTACTATAATGATGATTGTAACTACGGGCCTTAAGCCATATCCGGGTCTTAAGCCCACCTTTGGCCCACCGTCTTCAAGCTTGCGTCGGGCTTCTGGCGATGACCATTAGAGTAACCCGGCCCCTTCTTGCGGGTGACTCTAAGGTCTATATCCTCAACAATGTTCATTTGAGCCCATCTTGATGCCCAAATCTCTGGTGCAAAAGTGCTAATTGCTGTTAACTGCTGTTACTTATCAGATATTGGTGATTTGTTATTTTGTTGCATTTAATCTGTGCATCTTATGAGTATGAGCTCTACATGTGTTTTGATGTATGCCATGCCATCTTTACAGAGGTGTATACCATGTATTTATGTGATCTCTGTGGTGACTAGCACAAGCATTCAAACTAGGCTTCGTAATGTTTCTGTTTTCAGAGACTTAGTAATTTTACTGTCTGTGACTGCTGTTATTTTGTTGCTATGTATCCATGTGTCTACAGATAGATCTATGCTCCTTTTGGAGATGTTCAGTAAGGATGTTTTGTAGATATTGTTGTACTTGATCCATTCATGCACTTGTTTGCAATTATGGAGTGCCATAGCATGACTCAATCTTGCTCTACTTTTGCTATAAAATATTTCTGGCAGATTGTTTACGTGTTATTCAATTTTGCCAAGCTTGTTGTAGTTGATCCATACATGATATGTAATTGCTCTTGCTATGGATAGCTTCATAACCATGCCATCTTGCTGTACGTATGCTTGTTTTGTCCTGCATTGCTTTGTGGTGAGTGCATCAAGCTCACAAATATGCCCTCATAATACTGTTTCTGCCATGCTCTGTTTTCTGCTGTCTGAAACCTGTTAACGAAACTTGCTATGTTTACATGGTTGCCATCATATCTTCTGGTCCTTTTTGGCTTATGGTCACTAAGGGACTTTTGTCATATGCATTTAGTAGAATACTTCCATGGCTTGTTTTGCCATGTTAAGTTCCTGTAGCATGTCGACGTCGTGCTCTGAACATTGCTACCTGATGTTGTTTCAGTCATGTCCAGTAATTTCACAAAGTCTGTGAACCTGTTATCTTTTGCACTTTTGCCATGCCTGTTTGAACCTGCTGTGGTGTGAACTAGCCGTAGCTCAGTGTTTATATTTTGTCAAGCATCTCCTGTAGATTACTTCCATATGCTTTGTTGCTATGTTGGAGTGCTTTAGCATAGTTACTTGATGCATTTTAAGTGGTATCATGCTTTTAATCGCAGATTCGTGTCATTCTTGTTTTGCTTGCCATTTGCAAACCGTGCATCCGTTTCCGGTGATCTTTATATTTATTTCGACCGAAATCATCTCATATTTCCAGTGGTATGCTTGGTTTGCCAACTTACTGCCTTGTTCATCATTTTTCTTCCGGAGCACGCATATGCATCACATACCACATCTCGCATATCATTCGTGTTTTGCATCATGTTGCTTGTGCATTTCCCGTGATTGATTGTGGTTTCATTTGCTTGTGTTCTTGTTGTGGGTAGAGCCGGGAGACGAGTTCGTGAATGAGGAACCTGTTGAGTACGCTTACGAGGATCAAGCTTTCGACAACTAAGTCTGTGACTGCTGTTATTTTGTTGCTATGTATCCATGTGTCTACAGAGAGATCTATGCTCCTTTTGGAGATGTTCAGTAAGGATGTTTTGTAGATATTGTTGTATTTGATCCGTTCATGCCCTTGTTTGCAATTATGGAGTGCCATAGCATAACTCAATCTTGCTCTACTTTTGCTATAAAATATTTCTGGCAGATTGTTTACGTGTTATTCAATTTTGCCAAGCTTGTTGTAGTTGATCCTACATGCTATGTACTTGATCTTGCCATGGATAGCTTCATAACCATGCCATCTTGCTATACGTATGCTTGTTTTGTCATGCATTCCTTTGTGGTGAGTGCATCAAGCTCACAAAGATGCCCTCATAATATTGTTTCTGCCATGCTCTGTTTTCTGCTGTCTGAAACCTGTTAACGAAACTTGCTATGTTTACATGGTTGCCATCATATCTTCTGGTCCTTTTTGGCTTATGGTCACTAAGGGACTTTTGTCATATGCATTTAGTAGAATACTTACATGGCTTGTTTTTCCATGTTAAGTTCCTGTAGCATGTCGACGTCGTGCTCTGAACATTGCTACCTGATGCTGTTTCAGTCATGTCCAGTAATTTCACCAAGTCTGTGAACCTGTTATCTTTTGCACTTTTGCCATGCCTGTTTGAACCTGCTGTGGTGTGAACTGGTCGTAGCTCAGTGTTTATCTTTTGTCAAGCATCTCCTGTAGATTACTTCCATATGCTTTGTTGCTATGTTGGAGTGCTTTAGTATAGTTACTTGATGTATTTTAAGTGGTATCATGCTGTTAATCGCAGATTCGTGTCATTCTTGTTTTGCTTGCCATTTGCAAACCGTGCATCCGTTTCTGGTGATCTTTATATCGATTTCGGCCGAAATCATCTCATCTTTCCAGTGGCATCCTTGGTTTGCCAACTTACTACCTTGTTCATCATTTTTCTTCCGGAGCACGCATATGCATCACATACCACATCTCGCATATCATTCGTGTTTTGCATCATGTTGCTTGTGCATTTCCCGTGATTGATTGTGGTTTCGTTTGCTTGTGTTCTTGTTGTGGGTAGAGCCGGGAGACGAGTTCGTGAATGAGGAACCTGTTGAGTACGCTTACGAGGATCAAGCTTTCGACAACTAAGTCTGTGACTGCTGTTATTTTGTTGCTATGTATCCATGTGTCTACAGAGAGATCTATGCTCCTTTTGGAGATGTTCAGTAAGGATGTTTTGTATATATTGTTGTAGTTGATCCATTAATGCCCTTGTTTGCAATTATGGAGTGCCATAGCATGACTCAATCATGCTCTACTTTTGCTATAAAATATTTCTGGCAGATTGTTTACGTGTTATTCAATTTTGCCAAGCTTGTTGTAGTTGATCCATACAAGCTATGTACTTGATCTTGCCATGGATAGCTTCATAACCATGCCATCTTGCTGTAGCTTTGGTTGTTTTGTCATGCATTGCTTTGTGGTGAGTGCATCAAGCTCACAAAGATGCCCTCATAATACTGTTTCTGCCATGCTCTGTTTTCTGCCAAGTCTGAAACCTGTTAATGAAACTTGCTATGTTTACATGGTTGCCATCATATCGTCTGGTCCTTTTTGGCTTATGGTCAGTAAGGGACTTTTGTCATATGCATTTAGTAGAATACTTACATGGCTTGTTTTTCCATGTTAAGTTCCTGTAGCATGTTTATTTCTTGCTCTGAACATTGCTACCTGATGCTGTTTCAGTCATGTCCAGTAATTTCACCAAGTTTGTGAACCTGTTATCTTTTGCACTTCTTCCATGCCTCTTTGAACCTGCTGTGTTGTGAACTAGCTGTAGCTTAGTGTTCATCTTTTGTCAACCATCTCCTGTAGATTACTGCCATGTGCTTTGTTGCTATGTTGGAGTGATGTAGCATAGTTACTTGATGCATTTTAAGTGCTATCATGTTGTTAATCGCAGATTCGTGTCATTCTTGTTTTGCTTGCCATTTGCAAACCGTGCATCCGTTTCCGGTGATCTTTATATCGATTTCGACCGAAATCATCTCATCTTTCCAGTGGAATCCTTGGTTTGCCAAGTTACTGCCTTGTTCATCATTTTTCTTCCGGAGCACGCATATGCATCACATACCACATCTCGCATATCATTTGTGTTTTGCATCATGTTGCTTGTGCATTTCCCGTGATTGATTGTGGTTTAGTTTGCTTGTGTTCTTGTTGTGGGTAGATCCGGGAGACGAGTTCGTGAATGAGGAACCTGTTGAGTACGCTTACGAGGATCAAGCTTTCGACAACTCTGAGAACCTTGCAGGCAAGATGACCATACCCTCGAAATCACTTCTATCTTTGCTTTGCTAGTTGTTCGTTCTATTGCCATGCTGCGCTACCTACCACTTGCTATATCATGCCTCCCATATTGCCATGTCAAGCATCTAACCATCCTTTCCTAGCAAACCGTTGTTTGGCTAAGTTACCACTTTTGCTCTGCCCTTCTTATAACGTTGTTAGTTGCAGGTGAAGTTGAAGTTGGTTCCATGTTGGAACATGGATATATTTTGGAATATCACAATATCTCTTATTTAATTAATGCATCTTTAAATTTGGTAAAGGGTGGAAGGCTCAGCCTTATGCCTGGTGTTTTGTTCCACTCTTGCCGCCCTAGTTTCCGTCATACCGGTATTATGTTCCTTGAGTTTGCGTTCCTTACGCGGTTGGGTGATTTATGGGACCCCCTTGACAGTTCGCCTTGAATAAAACTCCTCCAGCAAGGCCCAACTTTGGTTTTAACATTTGCCACCTAAGCCTTTTCCCTCGGGTTTTCGCGAGCCCGAGGGTCATCTTTATTTAAACCCCCAGGCCAGTGTTCCTCTGAGTGCTGGTCCAAACTAGAGCCACTTGCAGCGCCACCGTGGGAAAACTCGGGGATTGGTTTTAGTTGTACGTAGTGTTCATCCGGTGTGCCCTGAGAACGAGATATGTGCAGCTCTTATCGGGCTTTGTCGGCACATTCGGGCGGCTTTGCTGGTCTTGTTTTACCATTGTCGAAATGTCTTGTAAACCGGGATTCCGAGACTGATCGGGTCTTTCCGGGAGAAGGTTTATCCTTCGTTGACCGTGAGAGCTTATGATGGGCTAAGTTGGGACACCCCTGCAGGGTATTATCTTTCATAAGCCGTGCCCGCGGTTATGAGGCAGATGGGAATTTGTTAATGTCCGGTTGTAGAGAACTTGTCACTTGACTTAATTAAAATACATCAACCATGTGTGTAGCCGTGATGGTCTCTTCTCGGCAGAGTCCGGGAAGTGAACACGGTTTGAGTTATGAATGACGTAAGTAGGAGTTCAGGATCACTTCTTGGTCATTACTAGATGACGACCGTTCCGCTGCTTCTCTCTTCTCGCTCTCATTTGCGTATGTTAGCCACCATATATGCTTAGTGCTTGCCGCAGCTCCACCTCATTACACCATCCTTTCCTATAAGCTTATATAGTCTTGATCTCGCGGGTGTGAGATTGCTGAGTCCTCGTGACTCACAGATTCTACCAAAACAGTTGCAGGTGCCGACAATGCTAGTGCAGATGACGCAACCGAGCTCAAGTGGGAGTTCGACGAGGAACGTGGTCGTTACTATGTTTCTTTTCCTGATGATCAGTATTGGAGCCCAGTTGGGACGATCGGGGATATAGCATTTGGGGTTATCTTATTTTCATTTGGATTTGACCGTAGTCGGTCTATGTGTGGATTTTGGATGATGTATGAATTATATTTATGTATTGTGTGAAGTGGCGATTGTAAGCCAACTCTCGTTATACCATTCTTGTTCAATACATGGGATTGTGTGAAGATGACCCTTCTTGCGACAAAACCACAATGTGGTTATGCCTCTAAGTCGTTCCTCGACACGTGGGAGATATAGCCGCATCGTGGGCGTTATAACAGCCCGCCTCCACAACCAGAGGACCCTGACCGGGCCCTCGACCCCGGACTAGAAGAGGATCCGGACATATTTGTGGAGCTGATTGACAGGACGTTCTATCAATTGAGCTGCGATGATGCCATGGTGACAATCACAGCCGATTATCCTGGACTACTCCCTGCATCGCACGTAAGTAAAACCGGAGTCCCAACTTCCGAGAAGGATCCCTTTTTCTGCACTTCACCTACCGCAAACATATGGCGTTTTACAGGGAAGGCCCTCGGGACGCCATGCCGAACCCGCAGTGACTGACCAACGAGGGGCACCGAAGCCGGGTAGGCTTAAAAGGAAGGCGGTCAGGACTGAGACGTCGTTGCAGAGGTATGATATAGAACCCCGCTCCGTGGTTGTCGTCTTTTAAAATATAATAACATCCATGTTTCCTAGTAGGAAAAACCGCTCGCCGGACTATATCCGGAGAGGTTGCCGATCACGCCTCCACCAGTCGGGCTCCAGGGCCGGACATAGAGGCTGACGCTAACATAGGGCGAACGCCGGATGTTCCTCCTACAGAGGATGCGGATAGGCTATCCGCTACAAATTTCGAAGTGGAGAGCGCCATGAATCACAAGCATCACCGGGCCGTACTTCGTGACGCTTGTTTCTCCCAAGAGGCGTTCGATGCCTTCAATTCAGGAGACGCGTACTTCGAGCTGCTCAAAATGGTCTTGCCAGAGCCACGGACCAGTATGTAAAGGATATACGGGTAAGGAAACCTAACAATTATGTATGTCAGTAGCCCCTGAGACTTGAAACAGTTGACACAACTGATTTAAGGATCATTATTTGTGCAGGTTCTTATGGAGAAGAATACCCAATTGTCTCAAGAGCTGGAAGAGTGCAAAGCCCAGCTACGGGCCGCAGTTGCCGCAATGAAGGAGTCCGAGAAGGCCCCCTCGGGTAACACTTGTCTCTATCAAAAAGAATGACATGTACCGGTTAGTGTGCGACATGCATGCAAATCTAACAGTAGATTCTTCAGATGATCCCGGGGTTAATCCAGATGTAGTGCAAGGGGAACCGCAACATGCTCAGCGACAGTTAAAGGCTAGCGAGCGCGTGCTTAAGCAGGTTAGGCAGGAGAAAAACGATCTCCAAGATGCCAATATCCAGCTGAATGTTGAACTGAAAGATGTTCGGGCCCAACTTGTTGGCTCTGTAAAGGAGAATAAGAGGCTTCGACGCGACATTTTTAGTAAGTGCTTGAACGAACTTTTTATAGAGTTCGGCGAAGAAACTGGCTAACAGAGTTATGCTGACGGGTCGTCCCGCAGAGGAAATGCCCGGGTCTACAGGTGATCTTCTGCCAGAGCTCTCACAACTGCACGAACAAGTTCGGCAGGTGATGTAGGGCATTGCCCAAGCCTTGTGGCCATCCGCCTCCCTGCCGGGAGGCATGGGGTAGCTCGTAGAGAAGCTCAAGGGAGCGCGGCGGCGCTTCCGATTATGGAAGATATCAGCCTGCCGACAAGGTGCAAGGGAAGCCTGGGCCATGGTGAAGACGCGATATACCAAGGCTGACCCAAACCACATGGCCGAGGTCGGACCTGTGGGGCCTGATGGGAAAGAGATCCCCGTCAGTTTGGTGTATGACCAAGTAGAATTAGCCGCAAAGTATTCCCAACAGGATTGTAGGCTAGACAGCCTGTTGGATGGTATAGAAGAAGAATTTAGTCAGTCTAAGTGACTGTGTACTTCAAGTGACATGTATTGTCCCTAGCCGGATTGTAAATAATTTGTCATGGCGGACCTTTTCGCTTCAACCTCTGGACCCGACAGTCCGGAGTGTATCTGAATACCCGCTCAGTTATGTAAAAACTGGGGTATGCGTGGAAACCAGGCGTAGGGGTCATAAGTGCTTGAACAGACAAGTACCCAACTAGCTATGTTATATTACATGGATAGTAAGAAACATTTTCCAGGGAGAATAGTTCCGTTAAGGGTTCCTTTCCCTGGGTACGCATGCCCTAATGTGCATGTCCGAACTGCGAAAAGAGACGCTAGCTATAAACATCTGGGGGCATGTATTAAAATAAATAAAAGTCATCTTTTGTTCACCTACCGAGTATTCCCTTAAGAACGCTAGCTTTCAGCTTCACCCAGTCTGAGGTACACATCCGGCTGACCCGGCAGTAACAATCGCAGAGGTGCTCCCCTTATGCCCTAGCCGAATTAACGGGAACGTAGGGCATAAACACAAGAGCCAGGCAACCCAGCTTGGCCAAAACTTAAGTCATATCGATGCATATAATGGCGAAAAAAGGTACATGTGGAAGAATAACACATGTGTGGGGCATAGAGCCCGAAAAATAGTTATATTAAGCTTCTGTATAAGAAGCCCCCAGGTATGATGAGCGCGGTTAGCGCGTCAAGATTGTGTAGTCAAGACACAATTTAGCCTTTTAATGCCTTGAAGAAAAGGGAAAAAAGAAAGAGATAAAAGACAGATAACGGATATGTAAAAGATTGACGGAGGTAAGGAGACCAACATAGAGTCCGGCACTAGGCGTAGAACCTTCGGAGTCTGGCTGCATTCCATGGGTTTGGCTCGAGTCGATTGTCCGATGCGTCCCGCAGACGGTACGCTCCACCGGTCAGAACTTGGTCAATAATGAAGGGACCTTCCCATTTGGGCTTGAGCTTGTTCTTTTTCTTCTCCGGTAGGCGTAGAATGAGTTCGCCAACATTATAAGTTTTGGCCCGTACTTCTCTGCTTTGATACCTTCGAGCCTGTTGCTGATAGAATGCGGAACGGGCTTTTGCCACGTCACGCTCCTCCTCCAGGGCGTCCAAACTGTCCTCCCGATCAAGCTCGGCTTCTTTCTCTTCATACATGTGCACTCGAGGTGAGTTATGAATTATGTCGCAGGGCAGTACCGCCTCTGCGCCGTACACCATAAAAAACGGTGTGTATCTGTTAGTGTGATTCGGCGTGGTCCGCAGCCCCCATAGTACGGAGTCGAGCTCCTCTACCCAGTGCGTGTTTGATTCCTTTAAGGACCGCACTAATCTGGGTTTAATGCCGCTCATGATAAGACCATTTGCTCGCTCGACTTGACCTTTAGTTTGTAGGTGATAGACAGAAGCATAATCGAGCTTGATGCCCATGTTGCTGCACCAAAGTTTTACCTCGTCGGCTGTAAAGTTCGAGCCGTTATCGGTGATGATGCTGTGGGGGACGCCATAATGGTGTACAGCCCCAGATATGAAGTCTATCACTGGTCCGGATTCGGCCGTTTTAATTGGTTTGGCTTCTATCCATTTGGTGAATTTATCCACCATGACCAATAAGTATTTTTTCTTATGGCTTCCCCGTTTGAGGGGTCCGACCATATCAAGCCCCCAGACCGCAAAGGGCCAAGTAATGGGGATTGTTTGGAGAGCGGTAGGCGGCATATGGCTTTGGTTTGCAAAAAGCTGGCAACCGACGCAACGTTGGACGAGGTCCTGTGCGTCTGCTCGGGCCATCGGCCAGTAGAAACCTGTATGGAAGGCCTTGCTTACAAGGGCCCGAGCTGCAGCGTGGTGACCGCCGAGTCCAGCATGAATTTCTGCCAAAAGTTGTCATCCTTCCTCTTCGGAGATGCACCTTTGAAGGACTCCGGTAGCGCTTTTCTTATAAAGCTCTCCCTCGTGGACCTTGTAGGCTTTAGACCGCCGCACAATGCAACGTGCCTCGTTTGGGTCCTCGGGTAGTTCCTGCCTAGTTAGGTAGGCCAGGAAAGGTTCTGTCCACGGGGCGATGACAGCCATAATCACGTGGGCGGAAGGTGTTATTTCGGTGGCGGAGCCTCCGATTACGTCAGAGTGTTCGGTATCTGGTGTTGTGGCCAAGTCCGGACTGTTGTTGCCGGTCTCTCCTTCCCTTACCACGGATGGCTTAAACAGCCTTTCCAAGAAGATATTGGGTGGGACAGGGTCACGCTTAGCGCCGATGTGGGCGAGGATGTCCACCACTTGATTGTTTTCTCGGACCACATGGTGGAATTCGAGCCCCTCGAACCGAGCTGACATTTTGAGGATGGCATTGCGGTAAGCCGCCATTTTTGGGTCCTTGGCATCAAAGTCTCCATTTATTTGAGATATTGCGAGATTCGAATCCCCACGCACCTCTAGGCGTTGAATGCCCATGGAGAATGCTATCCGGAGGCCATGCAACACGGCCTCATATTCTGCTGCATTGTTGGAGTCTGTGTATAATATTTGGAGTACGTACTGGACTGTATCTTCGATGGGGGATGTCAGGACGACGCCTGCCCCCAGACCTGCCAGCATCTTTGAACCGTCAAAGTGCATGATCCAATTGGAGTACGCGTCGTACTCTTTAGGGAGTTCGGCTTCCATCCATTCAGCGACGAAATCGGCCAGTACTTGCGACTTAATGGCTCGCCGTGGTTTATATGTTATGTGGAACGGGAGGAGATCGATAGCCCATTTAGCAATCCGGCCCGTGGCATCACGGTTATTTATTATGTCATTGAGTGGTACTTCTGAGGCCGCCGTAATTGAACACTCTTGAAAGTAGTGTCGTAATTTCCGGGATGCCATGAATACCGCGTATGCTATCTTTTGATAATGTGGGTACAATGATTTGCATGGAGTGAGGACAGTGGATAGATAGTATACCGGCTATTGAAGTGGGAATTTATGTCCGTCCGTCTCTCGTTTGCACTTACAACTTGGTGAGTTGCCGCTATATATAACAGCATCGGTTCGCCGACATTTGGCGCGGCCAAGATTGGGTTGGTGGCCAGGATGGCTTTTATTTCTTCCAATCCGGCCGTGGCCGCATCCGTCCACTCGAAGTGTTCGGTGCGCCGAAGAAGGCGATAAAGGGGTAGTGCCTTTTCTCCTAATCGGGAGATAAAGCGGCATAAGGCCGCCACACATCCAGTTAATTTCTGAATTTGCTTGAGGTCTGTTGGGATAGCCAACTGTGACAGAGCTCGGATTTTAGCCGGATTTGCTTTGATTCCTCTACTAGAGACGATGAATCCCAGGAGCTTTCCGGCGGGCACGCCGAAAACGCATTTTTCCGGATTGAGCTTGATGTCTTATGTTCGGAGATTGTCGAACATGAGCCTCAAGTCGTCTATTAAGGATTCGACGTGTCTGGTTTTAACGACCACATCGTCTACGTATGCCTCCACTGTTTTGCCGATCTGTGTTTCCAGGCATGTCTGAATCATGCGTTGATAGGTTGCACCGGCGTTCTTAAGCCCGAAAGGCATGGTGTTAAAACAGAAGGGGCCGTATGGGGTGATAAATGCCGTTGCGGCTTGGTCGGACTCCGCCATCTTGATTTGATGGTATCCGGAGTATGCGTCGAGGAAACACAATGAGTCGTGTCCTGCAGTAGCGTCGATAATTTGATCGATGCGGGGGAGGGGGAAGGGATCCTTGGGGCAAGCCTTGTTAAGGTCCTTGAAATCGACACATAGGCGCCAGGATTTATCCTTCTTTGGTACCATCACCAGGTTTGCTAGCCAGTCCGGATGTTTTATTTCTCTAATGAATCCGGCCTCCAGTAACTTGGCTAGCTCCTCTCCCATGGCTTGTCACTTAGGTTCAGAGAAACGCCGAAGAGTCTGCTTGACCGGCTTGAACCCCTTTAGAATGTTAAGGCTATGCTCGGCCAGCCTGCGTGGGATTCCTGGCATGTCTAAAGGATGCCAGGCGAATATGTCCCAATTCTCGCGCAAGAACTCCCGTAGTGCGGCGTCTACAGTGGGGTTTAACTGTGCCCCGATGGATGCTGTTTTTGTAGGGTCCCTTGGGTGGACTTGGAATTTGGCTATTTCATCCACTGGTTTAAAAGAGGTGGACATGGATCTTTTGTCGAGTATCACGTCGTCCCTGTCCACTGTGGAGCGCAGCGCAGTTAATTCCTCGGCCGCGAGGGCTTCGGATAACGCCTCAAGGGCCAGTGCGGCTGTTTTGTTTTCGGCGCGGAGTGCTATGTCCGGATCACTAGCTAGAGTGATGATTCCATTGGGCCCGGGCATTTTGAGCTTTATGTACCCGTAATGGGGTATAGCTTGGAAGATCGTGAATGCCTCCCGCCCTAGAAGGGCGTGGTATCCGCTATTGAACGGGGCCACTTGGAATGTGATTTCTTCGGACCTATAGTTCTCCGGCGTGCCGAATACCACATCTAGTGTGATTTTCCCAGCACATCGTGCCTCCCGACTAGGGATGATTCCTCTGAAGGTCGTGCTGCTTTGTGCTACCTCTTGAGCACTGCGTTGGTTTTCCCTTGAAGAGGAAAGGGTGATGCAGCAAAGTAGCGCAAGTATTTCCCTCAGTTTTTGAGAACCAAGGTATCAATCCAGTAGGAGGCTACGCGCGAGTCCCTCCCACCTACACAAAACAAATAAATCCTCGCAACCAACGCGATAAGGGGTTGTCAATCCCTACACGGTCACTTACGAGAGTGAGATCTGATAGATATGATAGGATAATATTTTTGGTATTTTTGTGATAAAGATGCAAAGTAAAATAAAAGCAAAGTAAAAAAGCAAAGGAAATAACTAAGTATTGGAAGATTAATATGATGAAGATAGACCCGGGGGCCATAGGTTTCACTAGTGGCTTCTCTCGAGAGCATAAGTATTTTACGGTGGGTGAACAAATTACTGTTGAGAAATTGACAGAATTGAGCATAGTTATGACGATATCTAGGTATGATCATGTATATAGGCATCACGTCTGAGACAAGTAGACCGACTCCTGCCTGCATCTACTACTATTACTCCACTCATCAACCGCTATCCAGCATGCATCTAGAGTATTAAGTTCATAAAAACAGAGTAACACCTTAAGCAAGATGACATGATGTAGAGGGATAAATTCATGCAATATGATAAAAACCCCATCTTGTTATCCTCGATGGCAACAATACAATACGTGCCTTGCTGCCCCTACTGTCACTGGGAAAGGACACCGCAAGATTGAACCCAAAGCTAAGCACTTCTCCCATTGCAAGAAAGATCAATCTAGTAGGCCAAACCAAACTGATAATTCGAAGAGACTTGCAAAGATAACCAATCATACATAAAAGAATTCAGAGAAGATTCAAATATTGTTCATAGATAAACTTGATCATAAACCCACAATTCATCGGTCTCAACAAACACACCGAAAAAAGAAGATTACATTGAATAGATATCCACGAGAGAGGGGGAGAACATTGTATTGAGATCCAAAAAGAGAGAAGAAGCCATCTAGCTAATAACTATGGACCCGAAGGTCTAAGGTAAACTACTCACACTTCATCGGAGGGGCTATGGTGATGATGTAGAAGCCCTCCGTGATCGATGCCCCCTCCGGAGGAGCTCCGGAACAGGCCCCAAGATGGGATCTCGTGGGTACAGAAGGTTGTGGCGGTGGAATTAGGTTTTTCGCTCCGTATCTGATCGTTTGGGGGTACGTAGGTATATATAGGAGGAAGGAGTACGTCGGTGGAGCAACAGGGGGCCCATGAGGGTGGAGGGCGCGCCCTGGGGGGTAGGTGCGCCCCCCTACCTCGTGGCCTCCTCCTTTATTTCTTGACGTAGGGTCCAAGTCTCCTGGATCTTGTTCGTTCTAAAAATCACGTTCCCGAAGGTTTCATTCCGTTTGGACTCCGTTTGATATTCCTTTTCTGCGAAACTCTGAAATAGGCAAAAAACAGCAATTCTGGGCTGGGCCTCCGGTTAATAGGTTAGTCCCAAAAATAATATAAAAGTGAATAATAAAGCCCAATAATGTCCAAAACATTAGATAATATAGCATGGAGCAATCAAAAATTATAGATACGTTGGAGACATATCACTTTGCTCAATGCGGCTTCTGTCTATTTCCATTTTTTGAAGAGTCTCCTCATAGATGAGGTTTAATCCGCTGCCGCCGTCCATGACCACTTTAGTAAGCCGGAAGCCGTCCACAATTGGACTAAGGACCAAGGCGGCTGGTGCTCGGGCTGTTCGAAATTTAGGTTCGTCACTGGCATTGAAGGTGATAGCCGTATCGCTCCATGGATTTATTGCTGCCACGTGGCAGACTTCGGCAAGGCTGCGGAGTGCTCTCTTACGCCTATTATTTGAGGCGAAGGTCTCGAAGATTGTCAATACTGTATTGTTGTTCTCCACGGGATGGTGCTCTGCGGTATTGTTGATGAGGAGATCCTCGCCGCTCTTGGGCACCTGCCGGAGTACCCAACAAGCTCTAAGGCTGTGTGTTGGTATGGTATCCGCCGTACTGGGAATTTTGCATGGCCCATTAAGCCATCCCTCCAATACGGTTCCACGCCTTGTAGTGGGCTTTTGCTTCTTTGTAATTGGGTCGGGCGACTTACGAGAGTGCACCCTTTTAGTTCGGACTGGGGGTTTTGTCAGAGCCGGAGGGTCCCAAAATTTTGTTTGGGTTTTCCAGGCGCTTTCCATCGCACAGTACTTCCGTACTATGGCTGCCAAGTCAGCGAAGTGTGCTATGTCACGGTGACTTATGGCGTTGAGGATTCCCTTGTCCATGCAATTATTGCAAAAGAATGAAATTGCGTCTTCCTCGCGACAGTCCTTGACCTTGTTCATTACAAGGAGGAATTTGTCCCAATAGTGGTGTACTGTCTCCTGGGGCTCTTGTCTAATGTGGGAAAGATCGTTTATATCTGGGTGGGTGGGTGGATTTAAGTCCGAACCTTGACCCGATCTGATACCCAGGGGCGGAGGAGTTTCCGATCTTGGAAGCTCGGGCTCCGGGATGTTGCCCAATAGGTCTGGCCCGCTGCCTGATTCTAGGTTCAGGGTTTGGGCGATGTCCTCCCGTAGATGAGTATCCGGCTCGGAGAGATCGGGAATCCGGACATAGTTTTTCCTCAAGATAGAGGAAGAATGGCCACATTGCTCCTCCACCACCGCTATCTGATGGGTGACCGGCGGGGAGTTAATCTCCCTTTGGTCGGGTTTAAGCCCGATCTGATCATAGTCCGTAGCGACTCCCAAGGCGGCGATGCGATCCAAGAGCTCGTTCAAGGAAGAGAGCTCTATTGGATCCAACTGCTCGGCGAGTCCCGAGATGACGTGGAGGCTGTTTTCGATGACCCGAGAAGTCATCGTCGGCGCAACGGCCGAACAGGCGGTCATGACGAAACCGCCTAGTCGGAGAGTTTGGCCTACAGCCAGGGCTCCCCCAGAGGTGATGTTGTCCTTGACAACGAGGCGAGCCATCCATCCTTATGATGACGGCACAGTGGAACTCTCAATGAAAGCACCAATGTCGGTGTCAAAACCGGCGGATCTCGGGTAGGGGGTCCCAAACTATGCGTCTAAGGCGGATGGTAACAGGAGGTGGGGCACACAATGTTTACCCAGGTTCGGGCCCTCTCGATGGAGGTAATACCCTACTTCCTGCTTGATTGATCTTGATGATATGAGTATTACAAGAGTTGATCTACCACGAGATCATAGAGGCTAAACCCTAGAAGCTAGCCTATGGTATGATTGTTGTTGTTCTACGGACTAAACCCTCTGGTTTATATAGACACCGGAGGGGGCTAGGGTTACACAGAGTCGGTTACAAGGGAGGAGATCTACATATCCGCATCGCCAAGCTTGCCTTCCACGCCAAGGAGAGTCCCATCCGGACATGGGTCGAAGTCTTGAGTCTTGTATCTTCATAGTCCAACAGTCCGGCCAAAGGATATAGTCCGACTGTCCGAGGACCCCCTAATCTAGGACTCCCTCAGTCCACAAAAGGCCCAACTAAAATTTTGGTCGAATATAGGCCGGAGTAAGTTGTGGGCCTGGCGCAAAGTGTGAAGGCCCCAATGGCCATTCGGGCCCAAGAAATATGCAGGTTGGCCCAATTGTGGCCCGCTAAAAACCAGGCCCGTTAGAGTCGAATGTTTCGGCCCGGTCGACTACATCAGATTTTTTTTCAGATAGCGAATGATGGCAGTAACTAGTAGGAATTAAGAACAAACCTACTCTATATGTACAATAAAGAAATTACAGCATAGTAACTTTGAATAAACCTACACTATACAATAAAGGATTTATGGTATATTACATCCACTGGGCATCGAAGTTTTCCACCAGTGGTCATAAAGCGCAACGAAGAAGCAGATTACAAAAACTAGGCACCATTGCAGCGTAGCAAAATAATACTGAACCGAGACCACTTCCAAGACAGTTCAAGAAAGATTAGCCTTGCGCGGGAACTGCTGCGCAAGCTACTGAGCAAGGTTGTGAGACCGGCCTAGCATGTCGGTCATAGCTTCCAGGTGTAGCTGTTTAGCAATGAGGTTCTCATTGGTGTTATCCGCAATCTTTCCTAGAGATAGGACTTCAAGTCGAAGTTGAGTTGCAGAATGCCTTTCTGCTAGAACTTGGGACTAAAGAAGTCGAACTGATTCAGAGAGCTAATTCTATGAGCTGTCTGACTGCTAGTCTCAAGTAACTTGAACACTGCGTCAAGACAAGACTTTGGGGTTGTCTCGCTATCTTCAAGATGTTTTGCCTTCTTTGCTGCAATATATGTTGGGTTTGTCTCACAGCCTTCAGCAGACTTGTGCATGCCATCAGGCATATCACCCTGAAACAAGCAGAGAGATGACAGGTTTTCCATGTGTATAAACAAAGATGATAACTGTGTTGTCAATTCCATCCAATTTCAAATTGGAAAATAAAGAGTAAGTTCAAAATATCAATAGCATAATCTGGCATTGTTCATAATGCGGGGAGCTTCACCACACTACTGGATTACCATGTCAACATAACAAGCATAGATGAAGGGCAAAGACAATCATTGTATCTATTTTGATTAATGTGCATGGCATGTTGTTCATATCATCAGCCACATCAGTAAGATAAAATAGGAGATGACAAGGTGCATACGTGGGCTGCTTCACCACACACTGGATTATAGATCCACAAAAACAAGCATACATATAGGGAGTATTGAGTAATGTGCATGGTATGAATAAGGAATTTGGTTTTACAAGTAAAACATGGAACTTACGGTTCTTGCGAACATGCATTTTGATAGAAACAGCAAACTAAACAGCAGTAAACGATACGGAGTATGAGAAAATTAAACTGCAGTTGAGGATAAAGGCTTTAGAAGGACTGAATTACATTAACAGTTAACACCGGCTTTATAATGCCCTTCTCCATGTCAAGGGAAGGGTAACTCAAGAATTTCAGCACAGAATCTTCTTCATAAGCATTGCATGTACTCTACATTTTGTAGAGAGTACTTATAGATATGATAATACTGGAGGGGATAGAGGATAATGAAGATAAGATGCAGATTCATGCTACATAATCAACTACCAATCCCTGGAAGTACAAGCGTTACAGGACAAAATGTACTGACAAGACCAATGGGCTACACTTCTGCACTGGCATTGTCTGTGTATTCAAATTTTTGGTAAGATTAAATATAGATCTGATATCTTTTAGTAAATGGTGGGCGAGGGAGATAAGATGCAGAATCCTACACAATGAACCAATCCCTCTTCCCATAATACAAGAGTGTTTTGAACACTGGTGTACTGTACAAAACGTTCTTATATTATGGGACGGAGGGAGCAGCTGTTAATGTAAGTACAGTGATAGACAACGTTCAGTCCTTACAAGAGGACTGCAGAGCTAAACCTCTTCAAAAGCATTGGGTTGATTCTAAATTTATGTAGGAGTCCATACGGATCTTATAATGTCCACCAAATGGACGATAACGAGGCTAACATGTGCAGTGATGCTACATAATCAAACGGCTATGAAAGTAAGTATGGTCATATAGGGCAAGAGGTACTCACAAGAGCAATGCAGTGTGCAATATATTTGCGAGATTCTGTGGTCCCTTGAGAATGAATGTTCTTCTGCTTACGGTTTTCGTACAAGTGAGACGTTAAGGCAAATGCAGAAATGTAGTTCAAATTGTGATGTGATATCATAGACAGTACCTTACGCTGCAGACGAGACCAATGTGTAACAAGATTATTCCAGTCACTGTCGGATAAATGTAGCACCGGAGACTTTACAGAAATTTCGTTTAGAGGCTTGCCATCGAAGTGCGCTTGCCTCAGGTAGGAACAATACTTCATCAACGAGTTCTTGAAAAGCGCAACCAACCCTTGCTCGTCTTGACAATCTAGTTTGGTCCTCGCCTATTTAAAAGAATGAAATCTTGTGTCTTCTGTCAGCAGAAACATATGCAGTAATTACCATGAATAACGTTAGTATATTACTTACGCGTAAGTTGCGGAGGAAGACTGGAAATTGTTCTGTGTCTGCATTATAATCTTTCCATGAAGGAAAGATGCGTACGAAGTTCCTGACAACAATATAAGCTTCGTCTTCTAAACTGGGAAGAAATGGAACAGGGGTCCTATTTGCTGCAATTGGGGCTCTCTCTGGTTCGAAAACGGATTTGGCAACTGGATTTAGTGTACCCTTTGCTGGAATGGGGGTTTTGCGTCGTAGAGCTGGTGCTATGTCAACTGGCATCATCATACTATTTGCTGCAGTTGGGGTCTGCTGAGTTGGGGCATCAGAAATGACCAGTGTAGTAGGGCTAGAGTCTGCTAGAGTTGGGGTGTTTTGCGGGTCAGGTGATATTGCAACTACACCTAATGGGCTATTTGATTTATCAGGTGTCACTACCTTTTCCAAATACTTTGCTTGTGCTCCTCCATGATCAGCAATCGCCCTCTTCCTTTTGAACATCTGATACACAAGAACAGCATTTGAATGTATAAATATGGTATGATGACAGATGGAATATGTACTGAAAATGGATAGGTAGGGCGTATACACATACACGATGTGTAAACTAAGCTAATGGCAGTGCAATAAAGTAGAAGCAATGCAAAGCATCAGTTGCAAGATATGTGCGACCAATATAACCATGGAAAGTTAGAGCAAGCACCTTGATGGGTGAATAAGATAGGGCATCTGCCTCTAACTCCTCCTCTAGGGAGCTACATTGACTTAGGTCTCCCTCCAGCTCAGAATCACTGTTAGGACCATATTCTGAGCATGAATCTGTAGGTGGAGCATCCAGACTTGATTTCAGTCCCTTAATGCCAAGATTGACAGCCATGGCATTGTTCTGCTTTATTCTTTTCATGCGTGCAAGCTCATAATCATTATGATGTTGTTCAGAATCTGAGATTCATGAAAACATAAAAAGTAGTCAGATTATCTATGGAATGCATTGCGGATTCAACTCGAAGAGTGTCTCCCTATAAACCCATGCATATGCAAAGTTCACCCCCCAACCGTGCTGACCAGACCACACACAGAAATACAAACCCCTTATGTCTCCGTAACAGGCAGACACACATTTCAAAACTGAAGTACGAACATTAGAATCATATCAAATTCATATTTGAACAAATAAACCAAGGAATTATGAGTGGCATAATGTTTAGCTTCAAGGGTGGAGTGTTGGTAGTGCGACACAAAGCAAGTAGGCAGATTGTATTCCATGTAAAAGATCGTAGCCTATGTAAAAGCTGGAAATGACACTTTCTTTCTATACAATGCAGTGTTCGTTGCCCACACATGATGGAAGAGATCACATAGAGAAATACTATTCACTCATGTCTACGGTTCCAATATTTTGAAACAGGGTGGTCCACCCTAAAAGAATATTGACAACAAATATGAGAAGGCAAGCATAGATGTAGTGAATCAATCCTTTACTTGTGAGCTCACTAGGACAAGTATGCAGAATTGTAACTGCAGTAAAAGACCGTCCAAAATCTGAATCAAGAAGTTTGTCTAGCACTTACTGTTTGCAACTAATCGACGTGAATAATTGGATATCATATCGAATGATTAAGAAAGACAAGTAAAATTGTCAACAAACCTGGCCTGCAGTAGTAATCTGGGTCAATGCCACTACAACCAACAATCCAAAATGACTAGTGTCTGTTCCTAGGGCTGGAATTTTGAAACCCTGTGAACTTTACAGGTACTAAAGATTACTGAAATACATCTGAACCATTAAGTGTAGGTAGCACTCAGCACACAACAAACCCTAATGACAGTCCTGCCTAATGAGTAATGAATCAATTAGAAAATGAGTGATGAGGAGTGGCTGCTGAAGTGATGAGTGTTGAGGACGTATCTCAGGATAAATCGGGTTGGCGTAGTGGGTGCTACACGCTTGAGCCCTGAACGGACTGGGAAGGTAAGCACGGCGGCGCGCCCGAGCAGCGGAGACGCTGTAGGGCGAGCGGCTCCTGACCTCCTGCTAGCCCGGCATCTCCTCCTAGAGTCATGCCGTCCGGGGACGGCAAGTCGCCGGCGAGGCAGGCGGCTAGGGGCAAGTAGAGATCGGAAGCGCGCAGCAGAATAGAGGGGAATCGAGGCCTGGGACGACCCAAAATCCCAGGGTGGGCTGGCCCACTGTGGGCACCCTGTAGAGATACACACCCGAGCGGCGAACATGCATTTTAGAAACTAAATTAGGAACATTTAGCTGACCAATTAAACGACTCTGTTTTAATAATATTAGATTCGTATTTGAACAGCTAAGATTGTTTAGCTTGATGGGTGGAGCAGTGCTATTATGACATGAAGCACGTATTCTGGTCGTATAGTGAACATAAAAGGGGGAAACCCTAAGCATTTTTTAGCAAAAGACGGTTTCCCCTCCAATTTCTATTAAAGAAACCACCACGAAACCAACATGATCAATTAAACCCTAAGCATGATCAATTAAACCGTATTATGACTGTGCCATGGCAGATTTAAAGCTTCAAACCGAAGAAATGATATTTAGCATCCATTGTTTGCTTCGAACTAAGAACTAAATTCTCAGAGCTAAAAAGAAAGTAGAGTAACCAAGTTACGATCTATTTTCTGGTTGAGATCGAAAAGTTGAGGAGATATGAAGTACCACCTCTCTTGCGGCGCCGTGTAGGCATCGGGGGTGCGATGGCTGTCGGTGGCACTGAAACAGATCTGCGACGGTAGACGGGTGCATCAGGGGATAAGTCCCGTTACGGTGGAAGAGAAGGTCGTGTGAGCGGCCCTGGCAAAGAGGACGACGGCGCCGATGAAGCGAGAGGACGCGAGGCAAGGCTCTTGGTTCGTCGCCATGGATGAGAAACGTCCATCTCTAGCAGTGGATGACGTGGTCTTGGTAGGCGCTCCGACATGGTGGAGGACGGTGGCGATGGATGGGGTGGAGGACGGCGGCGATGGATGGGGTGGCGGACGGAGGAGGCTGGTGTGGCGATGGTGTTCTAGCGCGAACGATGTATGAATGGGAAAATGGAGGGAGGGGTACGGGGAACCATGTTTTGGGACGCGCATGTCTGAAATATGGGAAAGTTACGAACTTAGCCCCCGTTTAAAATTTGGACGTCTCGTCGGTTGGGGATAGGACGGTAATCTCGCATCTCGCCAATATTTGCCCAGAGCGATTTCGGGCGAGGAGAGGGTGCTTTGGCGCCCATGGTTGGCGCCCACGGTGTATGAACGGGGCTGACAGGTAGGGCGGTTGTGTCACATCTGAGTGAAGTTACAAACCTGCCCCTATTGAAAATATTTGCCTACATCGATTTCGACCGAGTCGAGTTTGTTTTGCCGCCCACCGTGTATGAATGGGGAAATGGAGGGAGAAACATAGGCCTTTCAGACGAGCTTGAATCAAATGTGTTTTGCCGCCCATGTTTGGTGTCCACCGTGTCAGAATGGGCTCAAAGGCGGTCGTGTCACGTCTAATTGAACTTACTAACCTACCCCTATCGAAAGGAGTGGAAATCGGGCCGATGGATTGTCCGTGTAATAGGTAGACAGTAATTTCCATCTCCCAAACACTTGGCTGCGGGCAGCCGACGTGGGAGTGGACATTTTGCCGCTTCTTTTGAATTTTGGGACAATAAGCATCCATGTTTACCCTGGCAACTAAATTCGAATCCATTTTGTATTCCTATACGAATCTTTATAAATCATTCTATGTGTTTTTATATATCTTCAAAAGCACGACAAAGATGTATTCCACTGTCATATATGAATGTGATTTACAAGTGCCGATACTCAAATTCAGAAGCTAGAATCCAATTTAAGGTGAATTCGAATAGTTGGAACACTTTATGTCCAACTCAAATGTCACACGCAGCATAATGTGTACTCCCATTTAGATATGTACACAAGCGATGTATCAAGATTCAAATACCGAGTCAATCAACCAAGAATGTACATAACTAACAGACATATAAACACTTATAGAGTATATGGATCAATAATATCAACTAACATACATAAGCCAGGCCGCTGTACTTTTTTTTGCTAGAACAACATCCTTTTTTAGCGAAGCTACTACATCATCTTTGCCCTTTCCGATGCGTGCCACTTATGGTCCATCTATACTACTATTATTGCTGAATGCACATTCAGCCCGATTGGCATATTTGTAGGTCTGGCACAGCAATCAAAATGAAATGTCTCCGAGTCTTATCAATTAATACAAACTTGTGCTCAAATAAAATTACAAACCAAAAAACAAAAAACAATTATTACATGATCTCTAAAACAAATGGTTTGATTGATTACATGAACAAACAACACAAAGGTTATTCAACGATGGAAAGAACATTTCACCTATGATTTACAAGTGGGAATTTAATTTCCTTTTTTCCTTCAGGACCTTAACAATGCGGTCAGTCTCAGCTTGCTTCGTTTTGAAATCCACCAAATATTTAATGGTTGTCTTGAGTACTGCTTGTGATTGTGCTATTTGCTTCCTCAACATGTCAACTTCAACTCTAAGTGCAGAAGCAGAATCTCTTTCTACCACTAGTTTAGCCTCTAGAGCATCAGCAGTTGGCAATTCATGATGCAGGATTGGGCCGGTGCCACTGTTGTGGGATGATACAACGTCCATGGGGACATCGCTCTTTGATCTTGGGCTAACCTGTTTTGCCATTAAAGTTCCGATTGGATTCTGAAAAGTTGAAGTTAGCAAAACATCTCAACTGGGAGTTATAACAGCAAACCAGTTAAACAAACAAGGAATTAAAGAGTTTCAATTGGATGCTAAAAAGTAGTTATTAACATCATTGTAACCGGTTGTTGCAGCAGCAAAGCAGTTAAACAAACAAGTTTTGCAAAAGGTAACTGTTGTGGCATTGGAGTTTCTCTTGGATCCTGAAAAGTTGAGTAGCCAGTAACGTGATTAGAGCAATCGGTTGCAGCAGCAAAGCAGTTAAACAAACAAGTTTTGCAAAAGGAACCTGTTGTGGCATTGGAGTTTCTCTTGGATCCTGAAAAGTTGAGTGGTCAGTAACTTGATTAGAGCAACAAGTTACAGCAGCAAACCTGTTACACAAATATATTTTTTTAAATGTACCTGCTGTGCAATTGGACTTCCAATTCGATCCTGAAAACTTGAAGTTGGAAAGATGATTACAGCAACAAGTTACAGCAACAAACCAGGTAAAAAAGGAAGTTTCTGAAAACATACCTGTTGTGCCAACGGAGTTTCAGTTGGATCCTGCAAACTTGAATGTTAGCAATCAATAAATAAAGTTTTGCAAGAGCCATAAGAAACTAACATCAAACTATTAAAACTAACTGGTTTTGGCAACGTATTAAAGTAACAAGTCGGTACCGTTTACCAACAACACAGACATTTGTAAATTTCTTTGATGTAAGCAAAATGATTCCAACACATATATAAGTTAAAAGGACGGTGTCCCTCATATAAACCTGACAGTTGTCTATCTATGAACATGCAAACATTACTAGTGCTACAAGTGATAACAGCAAACCATTTAAACAAACAAGGTATCAGAACGTAAATTACACGTGAATTCTGCTGCACCCTAGAAGTACATATGACCAGCTATTTACGTGCTTAAGTAGCTATTTAAGTTCAGGCAAACAGGTACTTCTTAACAGTAAGTATCAAACACATAGATAGGCGCAGTCTATAATAGGATTAACATGCTATGGCATTATGTAATCAGTAGC
Source organism: Aegilops tauschii subsp. strangulata (assembly GCF_002575655.3). NCBI lineage: Eukaryota > Viridiplantae > Streptophyta > Magnoliopsida > Poales > Poaceae > Aegilops > Aegilops tauschii. The sequence goes on along the minus strand of NC_053039.3, from coordinate 567,445,500 downwards.
AAACTAAATTAAGCCAAGCAACGTAATTGAACAGTTTTGCAATAAGTGGCTAACTAAATTTCCGAGAAGCAGATAACTGAACTTACGCTAGCTCTTTGTACATGCACACTGCAACTTCTGTTTTGCTTACAAGGTTCTACGAAGGAGTCCATGGCATCAATTGCTTGGATACGCAGTCCCAATACTTCTTTCTTCCCACACTGCATTGGTAAGTCGAATGGTTAATCGGTAAGATGGTGCGTCCTTGATATGTTATATGAGGACGTGTAATCAGACTAGTTGTAGCCACACACATCACACTGGCTTTTACTGTATATTTCATGCGATTACATTTGGCATATCGAGATCTAAGCAATCTACAATAGGATGAAAAGACTGGCATCCTTCACATTATTGGCGAACTCAGTTCATAGAAACAAACAATTCAACCATTCTGTGGGTAAATCAAAAGCGCCATTGGAATATTTTTCACTACCCCAATCATACACACAAAAAGGGGCGACGCCACCATAGGGGCTGGTATGGGCGGCTGCCTCGGGTGGCTGCAAAGTGTGCACCTAGTTTGAGTCGTCCAGGTTGGACGAGGCTAGTTTTGTTCGGCCCAACGCACAAGCAGGCAATGTAAAAAATAAAGAAAAATGTTTCAATTTGGATGGGCCAATAACGTAAGTGCAAGGCAGGCCCTATAGCAGGCTCGCGGCCCAAACGAGCGCCTCCCATATCAATCGACAGCGGGGAAAAACCCAATTCGTTCGCTCCAGCCTCCAGTCTGGTTCGCTCCTAACCTAGCCGCCACTGACAGACCGACACAGCACTTCCTCGCGCCCTCGTTGGAGGGCGGTCGTTGGGTTCAATCGAACGAAAGGACAAGAAGATGAAGATCCAACCCTGTGTGTAGCCTGCGTGGGAGGCAGCGGCGACAGCACGGGCATGGCATCGAGCTTGCGCAAACGGACAGTCGCAGCTTGCAAGAGTAGCATGCGCAACAAGTAGGTACATCACATCCCTGATTATGTCTAATTCAACTGTTCAATTCTGGCCAATAGTTAAAGCTGACGGGGTTGTAAAACTGCTTGTATGTAGGGAATCTATGAGAAAATGAAACCAATTTCTGCTTATTTTATAACTCCCCCAGTCAATACTGAACTAACTGCACCTGATGTATCTAATCAAGTTTCCGGTGCAAACATACAAGCTCATGTTGTTCTTGAGCCTGAAGTGTCTAATGAACAGACTACTAATGAAGGATTTGACAAACATTTTAGATGCTCCTGGTGATGAACATATAGTGTCTAATGAGGGATCTAATGCAAGCATTTTGCAAGCTCCCATTGAAGGATTTAGTGTCTAATGATGATCTGCTATGTTGAGAGAGACATAGAGATTTGCAGGCATTGATGACAAGCAAATTATAGTACATTTTCATGGCTTGAGGAAACGTCGAGGCCATCTACCAGAAAGTCCCCGTATCATGACAACGTAGCATAAATACTTTTCTAATCTGTTGTTTGAAACTATTAGCATACTTGTGCAGGATAGATATATTGATATGCCGTTTGCGCACTGGTTATAGGTGCAATTACACTTCGATATTTTCAGCCAGAGAACGAATAATTCAAGCAGGTACAGACCATGTTAGTAGTCCTTGTACACCATGTTGCATTTTGTGTTTTTTGGTGCATGCATCTTTTAGTGTTTTATAATCTGAACTACTTTGGATCATTAGCTGGTTTTCAAAGTGCATGTAGCTTCTCATTTCTCAAGTTATGTTGATTTCCGGAGTGCAAGTGCCTTCGCATTTTTTAAGTTAAATGTTCGCCCGTGGTAACTTGAATTCGTGGATCCACCACTGCACACAAATCATACACGCATGCCAGTACGAATTAAATGAAATGCAGGGACTTACGCTAGCTCGTTGTACAGGCTCACTGCAGCTCTGCTTGCGCTTGGGATGCTCCATGTACAAGTCCATGTTACCACTTGCTTGGATGTGCAGGCCTTGTGCTCCTTGCATCCCCCTCTACATTTTTGACACGGCGAATGGTTGATCAAATAAGAGGAATCGACCTTGCTGTTGTGCCGGAGGACAGATACTTACAAGGTTATACGGGTGTGTAGGATGTGTACCAGATTCCGTAGCGCCGTCATGCTTCGCTAAAAAATGGTTTTGCTTGTTTCAGATGATATCTCCAGAAGAAATAAGAGTTAAAGTCAGAGTTGCATAGGCGTGTAAGCTAAGAGAGCAGTGAAAGGATATCCAAACATCGTCGGAACAGTGCACAAGGGAGTGATGTGTGGATACCTAGTTCGGGCCGGCGTTTGGGCATGCTCGCCTAGCTAGAGTGCGGGTCACTTCAGAGCCGTTGAGGGTGATGCGCTGGCGTTGGCTGGCCGCGCACGAATGCATTCTTGTGTGGCAGCGGAGCGCTACAATGCGGTGGACGAGACCGTTGGTGCAGCCCCAATGGCCTCGGGGGGCGGAGGTGCGACGATGTGCTTGGTGAAGTAGCCCCGGTGAGGTGGGAGACGGCATCGGTGAAGCGCACCTGATGCGGTGGAAGTCGGTGTCTGTGAGGCACGTCGGATGCGGCGGCCGACGTTGTCGGTGGACCACCCGGTGCGGTGGACGAGGGCGTAGATGAGGTAGCTCCGGTGCGGTGGTGAAGCGCGACCGTCGTCGTCGTCCGGCATAGAGGTGGGGAAAGAGACAAGACGAGGGGCGATTCGAACTTTGCTTGGGTTGGCGGCGAATTGGGGATTTGAGCAATCTGGGCGCGGAAGGGGACGGTGGAGAAGGGAGATTTTGCAGGGCTGGAATTGGGGCTGCCAGATATTTCAATCCGAAACGTGGAAGCGCAAACTTATTTTGTCGTCGTCCTTTTTTGGGGGGAAGGGGGGAGGGAGGGAGGGGGTGGGTGGGACGCAGCTTCGGTGCCTTAAAGGCACCTGCCTTTGGATCAATGACATGTGGGCCTGCCACCTATTGGGCCCACATGTCATAGACACAAAGGTAGGTGCCTTAACGCACCGAAGCATCGTCCGGGTGGGTGGCTGGGTGCTAAGCCACCGTACGACACATGCGACCACCACGACACGACCCTGGTCTGCCTGGTGCGCCTACATTTGAGAGGAGATTTGAGAATGCAAACGAATATTCTTTCATTTGCAAATGAATCTGTATGTATTACCATGCCCGTGTTTTCCTTGCAAATAATTAGTTATTCGAAACGGGATACTATAAATTAATTAATGAGGAGTTATTTGAAAAAAAACAAAACGGTATCCACGGTATCCACGCTAACGTGGATTAGAGTGTGTGTCACATAATTAGTTATTTGAATTAGAGTGTGTGTCACATAGCGATCTCCAATTCTAACGTGAATTTCGCATTTCACTGTATCCATGCTACTTTTTTAATACAAATACATATGTATATGATGAACACCATGGTAGTGAGAAAACTTTTGGATGGATTCAAACATATGACCTACAAAAATAGCACAACAATCGAGTCAATGTCAACTTTTCTAAAGCTAGTATGGCATGAATTCGAAATAATTACCCATATGCATGGTCCTCAGTTCAAATCTTACAATGTACACCGAATTGAAACAGCGATATTAAGTCTAGTACTATCTACATTCAAATGTTCTTTTTAGCCCCCCTCCCCCCCCCCCCCCCCCCCGCTCGGCACACACGCTACATACTTCCTGTATCGGTCAATCTTCCTCTCCTAACCACCTTAGGAAGCTATCGGTTTCCGACACACATTCATTCTTTCTCTCCATGTTTCGATCTCTAACTCTCTCAACTATACAACCCCCTTTTTCCACTCTCTTACCAAATGTATTTACCTCACACACCCGCCATTGCACCCCATGCCGAGCTCGCTCTCTCTCTCTCTCTCCCTCCCACCCTCTCTCGCTAGATACATGCATTGCCTATCTAGCCCCCAACCTCTCGTGCGCACGCACGCACGTTGTCTATCTAGGTCACTCCCTCGAGACCGTTTCACTCTTTCTTCCGCATGGCGGGCCACACTCCTCAATCTCGCTCTCTTTATCTGAGTCTTGATTAACCTTGTTTTCTTTCATAGACAAATGATATATCTCCCTGTTCGGGCCTCGATCGACACACTTTATACTCTCTCACGCAAATTGTCTATCTAGGTCAGTCCATCCAAGCCACCCCCACTCTTTCGACCTCATGCGGGCCACGCTCGCTCAATCTCTCTCTCTCTCCCTCCCTCTCTCTCTGTCTCTCTTTGTATGTCTCGATTGACCTCGATCTTTCTCGGACACAAACGATATATCTCCATGTTTGAGCCCAATTTGACATATTCATATTGTATACTCTCTCACGCACATTGTCTATCTAGGTCACTCTCTCCAACCCGTATCACTCTTTCGAACGCACGACGACCCACACTCGCCCAATCTCTCTCCCTTTATATATGTAATTGATTGACCTTGCTTCCTCCCACGCACAAAATATATCTACATGTCTGTGACTGGATCATCTCTCAAGCTCTATCTTACAGCCCTCACCCTTCCCAAAAGCTCAATCGGACAATATCTCTCCAGAGCATATATATCTTTTCAATGAATGCCGGACCACACTCACTTTGTCTCTCTATCTATATGTCTCTCGATTGACCTCGCTTTCTCACGCCATATCTTCCACACATTGAAGCTACCTCTCCATCCCTCGCAAAGCCGGAGCTATTTACATTGCGAGGGGGACTCCAACCTTGGATTAATTTGTGTAGGCATTTATTCCGATGGTACATTATATTTCCGTAGCATTCGGCCCACAACTACTCCAAACACCGTTGCAACCCCCGCACCTCCCCCAATTGATTTCCCTCTAGCTCGGTCATCGCTCTCTCGCACGTCCTTTCTCGCCTTCAACGTCGCACCATGGTATTATTGCAAAAAACTCTGATTATTACAAATAAGCTACAAAACTACACACCGATAGTCCACTTGGAATGGAACAAATTTCGACCCACAAATTAAAGTGCCACAAACTACACACCGAGGGGCTCACCTGTCATGAAACAAATTTGGACCCATATACAAATTAAAAAATAAACGACGAGGATCGAGCATGCGACCATGGCCTTCAAGCCGCACGTCAATAGGCAACATACGTAGAACAGCAATGTTTGTTGTACCCCCTTTGTTCATATAATGTTTTTATATTACCACAGCCTATTTAATGGATAACATGTAACATTATTTTTAGTACATTAGTGTGACCGACTCGTTAGCACGTACTATTCGCCTTCACTTACTGGTGGGTTCCATGTGTGCTTTCTGTCTCTCACCTCCCCTTCTGCGTTTAGACGCACGGGCAAACACGAACAACTCGCGGGTCATGTTGCCGTTGACCATATCTGGACGCGTTCACAAGTTACGGCACCAGTTTCACGTATTAGTAGTACTAATTAATGTGTACGTGCAATGCACGTTAATTTGGAAGTATATTAAGTGCATGCGGATATTAAGTAGGATATTATTTGCGTGTTATTATGTGATTAGCACTATTTTTGGCATGAAATTAACTGCACGCTAAACGTGTTGAGCGCTCGATATTGAAGCAGTCTAAGTCGTTGGATGAGAAGGAATACATGTGGCTTGATGACGTTTTATATTTAATTTGATATGGCTCTAGCAGAACATTCAATCGATCTAACCATAGATTTCATTCAGTCCGACTCCGACTTTACATTCATACGACGATCGATCTAAAATAAACGGAAATGATAAACGTTCGGATTTTAAGCATGGCAATCCAAACGTTTTTCATGGCAAATTTAGATTACGCGGCGGCGGCGGGGGCGTCTTGCGGTGGGAAGGGGCTCCTCTGCCGTGTTGTGTGTCGTCGGGCCACTAACCGACGGCGACGGCGGCGTCTTGCGCCGTTGTTGGCATACTCCTGGACGTTGGCCCTAGCTTCAAGGAAGGCCACAATGTTCTGGACTTCGGTCTCCAGGAGCGAGTCAACTGGTGGGAGGAGGCGACTGGCGTTGGTGCAAGGAAGCGGTCGACGGCGGCCATCCATGCCGCTGTGGGGGGCACTGGCACCCGCGCGGGGATAGGCGTTGGTGCAAGGAAGCGGTCGACGGCGGCCATCCATGACGAGTTCTTGAATTAGAGTGAGTTTGTGATATAGTGATCTCAACGTGGATTTCACATTTCATGGTATCCCTAGTAAGTTTTTCATTGCAAATTCAAATTTAAAAGATGAACAATATGGTGGTGAGAAAACTTTGTATGTATCAAGCATATGCCCACACACACACACACACGAACACAACAACAATCCAATAAGTATAGTGCATCTATTTTTCCAAACCATGCATGTATGACACGAATTCAAAAATACTCCTTCTATTCCTAAATATTAGTCTTTTGGAGATTTCAACAAGTGACAACATACGGAGCAAAATGAGTGAATCTACACTCTAAAATATGTCTATATACATCCGTATGTGCCAGTCCATTTGAAATCTCTAAAAAGACTAATATTTAGGAACGAAGGGAGTAAAATGTAAGACATGCATGGTCCTCAATTCAATATTTAAAATGAACATGAAACTGACACATGAATATTAAGTTTAGTACTACAGTACATGCAAATGTTGTGTTTAGGCGAAGCTATGTAGATTGTCGGGGGTTAACCCCTCGACCTTAGATAAATTTGTGAAGCTCTGTTTAGGATTGTTTAGATTATATTTGTCCCCATCCTAGCTCCCAAACTCCGATTGGTTGTGCACCCCCCTCCTCCCCGAGATAATATCGTCTGCCCCCACACCTTAGATGTTATATGCTGATACGAGTTGCTTGGAGCCTGTAGATCTGAGATATAGCAGCTCACGTGATGTCTTAATATTCTTACAGGAAACCTTAATGAGTTTGAGAATTGCACACAATTTGTACAAAAACTACTCAGATGCCCTTGGATCCCATATCCAATGACCTCGAAGCTCGTATCACCATAGCATCTAAGATGAAGGAGGACATCATATTCTCCTGTATGTAAGAATATCTTGTGCTACCACACCTTAGATGCTTTGGTGATGCAAGCTCTTCGGAGCCGTTGGATTTGTGACCCAACAACTCCTCGGTGGTTCGAATGGTTTTTTGCAGAAAAGCCCCCAAAGAGTCCGGCCACTGCTTACAAGCACAAAGACTGCTCAGATGCCATTGGATCTCAGATCAAACAACCTCGAAGCTCGTATCACCGTAGCATCCAAGCTGCGAGAGCACCTGATGTTTTCTCGCACGGGTGAATATGAGGTGCTCCCGCACCGTAGATTCTATGGTGATACGAGTTCACGGAGATCTAACGGCCCACAGTAGGAGGTTTGAATGTTTTTGCAATATACGATTGAGAGAGTTTGGGAATTGCGCAGAAAGTACAAGTACTATGCATGTGCCATCTGATCACAGATCATATGACCTAGATGCTCGTATCACCGTAGCGGCTAATTAAGCTACGGGGAGCACCTAATATGAGCAATGGGGAGCCGTTGGATCCAAGATGTAGCGGCACACACGAGGCCTGAATGTTTTATTTGCAACAAAACCTTTGGAGAGTTTGAAATTGCGCATAATTACAAAGACTACTCCCAAGCCATTGGATCTCACTTCCAACGATGTAAAAACTCGTATGAGTCGTATCACCATAGCATCTAAGCTGCGGGGTGGATGTGATATCCTATGCTGTTGTCTAAGCTGCGGGGTGGATGTGATATTCTAACCGCACAAAGTGTTTGTTCAAAAAAGCCATCCTACACTGAAATATCGGAACAACACACGGGGGTCCCACTTGTCATTGTTCAAATTTGGACCTAAAACTAACAAATCTGAAAGACGACATTCGAACTGGCAACCTGGACTACAAAGCATAAGTCAATAGCCTGAAACAACAACGGTTGTTGGATTTGTCCCATAACTTTATTTTATACAGTATTACGTTGAGTAGAGTAGAGGGAGTGCCTCGTCAACACATGCATGACCGTTGACTCACTTACTGGTGGGCCCCAGGTCTGCGATCTCTCTCTCCTCTCCATCGTCTAACCTTTAGACACACAGGCACACACGAAGAGCGGCGCTAGCTTGCCGTGGTGTTATTATAACTAAAAAAGCTTGGAAAATAGAAGAATCGCCTAGAACAAGAGACGTTGTGGCTGGTCGAGACGGAGCTAACCACACCTATCCTCAGTGCCACGTTAGCATGATGAAGCTATGTGGCTAGTGGGGTGTTTTCGACCAACTGGCTGGGTCCCGAGGTCGAACCATAGGTACTACTGCGTCTGGTATATTTTTACACGCACATTTTTCCTCCGTGCCGAGACGCGACACACCCTACCGCGCGGTTTCGGGGTCCTCCCGGGTGGTGCACGCATATATTCTTCCTTGCCGAGACATGGGACGCCCTACCGCGCGTTTTCTAGGTCCTCCTTGGTCGTAGCACCGAAGCAAGTAAATGAGTTGTCAAATCACGAAAGACCACCTTTCCCGCCGAGTACATCAGTGAAGCACGGTGGCTAGCTAGTTGGGCTAGTGCGACAAATTAGCTAGGCCGCTGCCACATTTGTTTTTTCACCCTTTTTTATCTCCTTGCCGGCAGGTAAATTTAAATATCCACCGCGGCGTTGCTCTATTCTTTGGGTGCGGCAGGCGCGGCAGGATTTTTAATTTTTTGATTGACGGGAGCAGGCGCGGCAGGATTTTTAATTTTTTGATTGACGGGAGCAGGCGCGGCAATAATTAGTCACGATGACTCTGCCTGTAAAACCCACTGCTCCCTGATGTCGGAATTCGTCGACTGATGTTTTCCCATGGTGAAAACCTAAAGATTCCCCGCTCCTCGGCTGGCTCCCTCCGCCTTCCCGTAGATTGCATTGCCTTTCAGCCGTTTCGCCCCTTTGCTTCCTCTCCCCATTACTTCTACCTGGTGCCATGGCGGCGCAGCAGATCACGGAGTCTGAGGTGAGGTGCCTGACACAGGAGCTCAAGGCCAAGGATGCGGAGCTCAGGGCCAAGGACGTGGAGCTCCGTGAGCTCAAGGAGGAGAGGAGTGCCATGCTCCTCCGTTATGTGCGGGAGTTCACGGAGCTTCAAAAGCGGCAGGCGTCCACCACAAAGATGCTCGAGGCGTCGGCGGTGTTGCTGCAGAAAGCGGGAGATACGATAGGCCATCAGGGGAGGCGGCTGGAGCGCCAGCGGGCCGATCGTGACGAGGTCCAGGATCACCTCAGCCACTTGGTGGACCAAGTTGCCATGCACGTGTTGCGGCTACGCGATGCCTACCGTCGTGCCAGCGCGACCATGCCGGCCGTCGGGCTAAACCCGTTCGACCACCCCGTCGACTTCAACGAGCTGCGGCTTCCTGACCTGGTCTCCTTCTTCACCTATATCTCCGAGGAGCTGATCCGTCTCCGCGCGATGGTGGGGGCGGAGCTGGACAAGGAGGGGTTGCGGGCTGCCGTCGCTGTTGCCGGGCAAATCCTCTCAGGGCTCCGTCACCGGAATCCATTTGTGCCATTGGACGCCATCTTCGACGAGCTGGCTCCCGTCGACCGGGAGCGGGCTCTGCGGGTCGTTGCACCCTGCATCACCAACGTCGTGTGCCTCGAGAAGCAGAGGGACTTCGGTGGTGTTTAGGCGTCCTCTGCATGGGCATGTCCATGTCTCGGTGCAACATGACCGTTGGATCAAAATCAGACGGTGCAGATCAGTCACTGTAGCACAAAGCGTGTGGGTGTGTTTGGTTGCATTCTCATCTCAATATAGTTACATTACTGTTCATACTTGACATGCGCACAACATCATTTGTTATCGTCATATCTTACTCCTACACTAGCAACAAGATTATGTAGTACTGACGTATGAACCACTGCACATGCCTAGTAGTAGGAGCACTGTGTATGTTCAAGTGGCTACCGTGTTTCGCACTCCTCCATCGTAAGAGTGGAAACGCTTGATGTAATCATTTTTTCTTCAGAAAAAATAGTGGACTCGCTCTACCATGCGCATCCTCCTCGACGGTCGTCGGGAACTTTGCTACTCACTTTTGCCGACGTGTGGGACAGCCATCATCAGGGTCCACTAGCCATGCACTAAATTACTCCATAGTAGAGTGCCCAACTACACGGTAGACTTCCCCGATCGAAGCATCGCAGTAATGCCCAATGAGCTGTCAAATCACAAAAACCCCGCCTTTCCAGCAGTAAGTTGGACGGACGAAGCAACCATCATTTCACCCTTCTCCCTCAGCTTCCTCTCTATCCAACCCTCGCTTCTCCCTCATCTTGTTCCTCATTTCTTCAAGAAAACCCCGACCTGCTTCTGCCATTGTTCTTCTCTCCCAAAGAAGGAAAGGTGAGCGCATCAATGGTGTTGATTCTGGCCAAGGCCCGGTCTTGCAACCCCGAGACTGATCCTATAACTCCCTCTCTGTTCTTCTTTTGGGTTTGTGATTATGGTTTCTTTTCTTTTATTTCTATTTGACAGTTTCTTGATGGACGCTGGAGCACCGGCCGAAGTGATGTCTATGGCTCTGGCAAAAACCGTCGAGGCTCATGGTACGAAGAAGCGCAAGCACCCCGCCGAGACTACCGCAGACACGCTCAAAGCCATCGCCCTATCCAAGCCCCCCTCTCCGGGATCCCTCATTAAGCAAGTCCATGTAATATCTCTTCTTGACGATCTTTTTCTCGATCTTGATCGTGTTTTTTCATCTAACACGCAGTACTAGTACTAGTAGTACCACTTTCTGGGTGATTTTGCATGTGATTTTTGTGTGCCAAATGGCGGTTCTAAATTCCTCTTTTGACCAAAACATGCGAGAGGTTGACACTGATTTCTTATAGACTACTTTCAACTACTTTAGACTAGCCACAATGGGTAGTAACATAGAGTAGTAACATGCCCATGTTACTACTCTATGTTACTACCTCTATAGTGGGGAGTAACATATGTGTGGTAACATGCAACACTTCATTTATTAGGCTATAGACTCATCTTGCCTTGATATGTGTGATGTTACTCATACTAGTAGTAACTAGCTATGTTACCACATGCCTCTCTTTCTTCATTTATTGCTTGCCACATCATCTATTCTATCTAGATATGTGTGATGTTACTATCTATGTTACTTCCATTATGGGTAGTCTTATGAACATCAATGCTACCTTTGAACAGGGTATATTTGCATCAGTCACTTGTGTTATGGATATTGCAAGTAATCCCTCTGCTCTCATGCCTTTGAAGACATGTTCTAGTGTCTTTGTTCACTCATTTCTGTGCGTATATGTAGTCATATATGGAGTAAAATATTGAGAATCATCTTATATTTCTGAATGGAGGTAGTAATAAAATATTTGGTTTCTGTTTGAATTAGAACCAGGTCCGCGGTGGAGATGAAGTTCTCAAAGTCATGTCGTGTGAACTGGAAGACCTGAGGATGAGTTCTACTGCTAAACTATCAAGCTGCTGTGTCCTTGTTGCCATGTGTCCTGAACTAGTGTTTTCCTGTAGCATTGTTGCCAGGCGTGTTCTCGAGGCTGTACTTGACCACAACAATTTCCTGGTTGTGCCTTCGATTACGAAGGGTGTGGTTCTTGTAAAGCTTCCCGACAAATCTGATGCGGCATGTCTTCATCGTCATGTTTATGAGTGGAAAGACCACTCTGTTAGGTTCTCCAAGGTTGAGGAGATGGTGATGGTGCCGGTAGACATCTCTCACGAAGTCCATGGCCTAGTCAGTTATGCAGGGTTCATCCCGTAGGTCGGTGGCAAGAAATAGTCTGCAGAGTTTAATTAGTGCAACTTTGCTTGTCTGTAGTAAGTACTATTGTTCAGTACTTGATTTGTGTTTGTGAACCCTGTATTGTTTAGTACTGCCGCTTTTGGTGTGTGGTGAGTCCTGAGAACAGTCTATGTTAATGTCTGTCCACTCAATTTAGTCTGTATATTTTGAAGTATCCAGATCATCTTTTTTGTGAGGACGGTTTATCAATTATGGTTACACTCCAATATCTGTATGCATTGCTGGGTTTATCGCACCCACCAGGATTTCCAGTCCCATGGATGTTCAGTCCATACGATTTGCCATGACCTTTGGACTGTCCTGCTTGTGGGAGTAGGCGGGGGCCATGCATGCCACGCATAGTTGGACGACCAATCTTCTGTTTAGTACTTCAACATAGTGATTTCCTAGTAAGGATTCACTCGTGTCACATCAAGTAAATCTTATTGATTTATTGTCTAGATGTTATTGATTTAATGTCATGTTTTCTTTCTTTTGCTGCAATTTTACGATGCAGGTTTTGCCATGTGACATTCATCACAGAATAAACTGTTTGGTTTGCTCTACGATGGATATTTTTGCAGGTTTCACTTATTATGTCGTGTCAGTAACGAAGGCACTATCCATCACTTATATTACTGGAAAAATTTGGATCCGTCTGTTGTCTGAGTACAAGCTGAATCCCTATGATGAACTACAGTTTGGTTTAACAAACACGCCACAATTAGTCCTTCTCGCGTTTAAAAGAAATGAAGAAAAAGACTAGATCACGGTCACGGAGCCTAGTCAAGTTAGAAAGCTGATCATAGCAGATCAGACACGATCGCCGCTGTCTCGCACATCGGTACCACCTTCAGCAATGGATCGAGCACCGGCAGTTGCTCTTGCACTGACAGCGGTAACAGCTCAGTCTGATCTAGCTGAGGATTGGGCACCGACCGCGTCAGCAGATCAGGCTGATCTACCGGAGGATCGGGCATCGACACCGGCACCTGCTCCGACACCGGCACCAGATCTACAAGGAGCACCATCTCCGGTAGCAGCAGCGGCACTACCAGTCGCACCAGCACGGGCACCAGCAATGGCTTAGGCACCTGCACCAACACTTGCACTTGCATCTGCTCTGGCCCGTGCAGCGGCAACGGAACCAGCAGTTGCACCGGCAACAGACTGGGCTGCAGTTCGCACTTCATATACCGAAGTCCTTACAAAAACCGACATGTGCACCTTCTTGGTAAGCATTGGCCGCCCAAGTGCTTTGTTCTTTTTTCTTTCCATGTTGTTTCACATGATTCACTATGTTGATCTAACTGTTTGTGTATGTCTTCTTGTTTGCAAACAGAGAATTTCTAGAGCAACGAGGGAGTCGTTCAACAATCCGGGTAACCGTGGCCAAGTTTCTCTTACCATGCGCAGCCTTGGTGTGAATGAACCTGCTCAATATACCGTAAGTACAAAGGATGGTCACATGATGATTGATGCTAAAGGATGGTCAAGGTTCAAATCTAAATCATATCTTGCGGTAGGGGATGATGTCAAAATCGAACTTTCTCGACAAGGAGAGCTGGTCCAAATCAACTTTGAAATTCTTCAGTAGCAGCACGCAACTGCCGAACTGATCTATCCTCCAAGAGATTTTGATGTAATACTCTGGCATGGTGAAACAAGTGTCCTGTGTGTATAAGTAGTACGACAGTATCGTTGATAGAATTGCAACTCTGATTGCTTGTTAGGAACTGTCATTTGATTTCATTCCAACAGCTGCCGTGCGTTATTCAATTTTGTGTATTCGCCTTGCGACAGCATCTAAAACCAGCGCCGTACCGACCGCTTGCAATATGAAAAGCGCTGAGGTAGAACACATGGGCCCCCAAACATGCAGGCCCACTGGCCTGTGGCCCAAAGTCCAAAACCGTGAGCATGTCTGAGTATTTCTCAGCTGAACCCCCATAATGCCCATGCGTTGCACGTAACATCAAGATGCATTTGTATGAGTATTTTATCTTGTGAGAGAAAAGGATGAACGAGGGAAGGCCTTATTTGCAAATGTGGAGAGGTGTATGGGTACCTTTTTGCAAAATTCCATAGTTTCCTTCCTATCCGCCAGATATAAATTGGACGGCCTATATTGCAGGATGGTAGGCACACCATCATCACCAACTCGTCTATACCGTGTTAAAAAAAACTCTGTTTTTTATAAATATATATGTTATATATATTCCCCTTGATTTTTCTTATGTATAAAGTTGTGATATAAAAGATCTTTGTATTTCTTTACAGAGGGAGTATCTCTCTGTCAAAAATATATTTATGTGTAACTAGTTACTCTTGTCTTTCTACTTCCTTTCGCTAATATGTGGGGCATCCGGCAATGGGGTCCACGTGCCATATGCACCAAATTAGAGTGCACAACTGCACGGTAGACACACCCCGGTCGTAGCGCCGCAGTAATGCCCAATGAGCCGTCAAATCCCAAAAAACCCCACCTTTCCAGCTTTAGCAGTAAGCTGGACGGACAAAGCGGCAATATTTCACTGGGCCTAAATCCCCTTCTCCCTCGTCTGCTTGTTCGGAGAAAACCCCCGCTCGGCGATTGCATAGGGTTTTCTCATGGAGAACCTGGTACGAATTCTTCATCCATCCCCGATAAATCCAAGTCCCTTGCTCGCGGGTACTCCTAGGATGGCAGTCGCCGCCGTTGATGCATTTTTCTTCCTACTGAATCTAGTGTGTTTCATTTGCAGTGCCCAAAGTGCGAGGACCCTACAGGTTTCTGCGCCCTCGGCGAGACGCCACACTTGTTCCTTCTCATCCTAACATGGGATTTTAAAATGCGCACGGTATGTTCCTAGAATCCTCTTTTCTATCCTGGAGGGTGGGGATTTTTGAACATGTTGTCGACTAATTTGGAAATTTGGATTGCTATATTTGGATAAAAGGTACCATGGTCAACACTGACGTGAAGGAGGAAATTATTTCTAGATTTGGATATAGGGAATACATTGTGTTCTCATATTATTTTCCTGCAGTGCATTCCTTGCTCTGCCATAACACATGTACTCAAGATGCTCGGCCTTGCCATAACTGAATACACCAGTTTAATGGTCACAGTGAAGACAAGCCATGGATATAAGTTTCGAGTTGGGTTCATGTACCAAGAAGATCGCTGCTTTTTTATGGCCAAACTTGGATAAACTTTCGCAAGTGTTACGGACTGAAAGTTGGCGCACGAATGTTGATGGAAATAGCAGAACCTGGTCTCATCTTCACTGCGATCTTCCACCCCGACGTTGTTCCAATTGTTCATCCATGTTAGTTTTGTATCTGGTTCTTGCTTCTTGCCTCGATTACTTCTTAATCCACCTATTATGTCTAACTAATCACAATTTAACTTTAGAAGTAGCAACGAATCTCTCACGAAGATGTTACTTCTAACTAATATTTTCTTATAATTGGTAGCACGCGTAGGTTTTTTCAGAGTTAAGCAGGCTACTCGTTTGTTATTCTATAAGAACTCGGCTGTTACTCATGGCACTGAAGTTGACTTGGACGACATCCACAAGTTCCTACACTTAATTGATCGTCTTGAGGTCCTTGTGGGGTGTTTCAATGGTGGAAGGCCATGTGGGATATGTGTGCCACTGCTGCACTCATTGAACAGGTCCAACTGTGTTGAGAAACTTATGGTACGAGCTGTTTTCTGTTATATATATGTTGTTCATAAACTCTTGCTTATGCATAGTTTTACAGCTGTGATCTTCTTGAAACAGGAACTGCCCGGGTCTATTGTTCCTATACAGATGCCTGACCATGGTCGGGTCAGACTTGCGCTTGGTCACAATATGATGTTTATGTCGACCTACTCCATTCCCCTTGGAGGTGAAAAGATACTTATTCATGGGTGGTCTCAAATAATGAAGGCCCGTCCATCTTGGAGAATAGGACAGAAGATTATGTTCCTACTTTTCCATGGCTCTAAATCGAATATCCTGTTTATTGACCACATTGCGAGATGAAGCCGCTTTCAGAAGGTTGTGATGCGCGGGGTGGCGCCTAGGGCATGGCGGCCTCACCCTTTGGTTAACTGTAGGCAAAGTAGCACTGTTCGAGGCGTGCTTTGTACGGTTGAACCTGTATAAGTACTCATACTGCTTTCAGCTATGGTTGTTAAGTGCCCCTGCTGGTTTCAGTTAAGGTTGTTAAGTACTCCTGCTGCTTTTATAGTCTATCATGTTTCTTCAGTCCTGTCTTCCTCCAGCCGCCAAAACCAAACCAGCGCCGGCGGGGCCGCCTGCTTCCGCCTCCCACGGCTGGCTGCGCCTCAGCGCACGCATCGCCGCCCCACCGTCTCCTAAATCATTAACGCCGACCTCCGAGGCCTCGCCGTCGTCCTCCGTGCGCTTTGCTGCGCTTGCCGCGGCGCCGCCCTCTCGCGTTGTCAACATGGTCAACAAACAAGAGGAATCGGCAGAGGACTGTACGTGGAGAGGATGACAGTAGGGGCCCACCATGTCCATGGCCGGACGCAAGGAAGTTCCTCATTTATATATATATACTCCATTGTTGGCGTATGGAAAAAAGAAAATGCTTCCTGCTAGTGGTTTCCTGACATCTGGGACCCACGACATTGTCAGCGTATATAGTCAATAGACAAGAGAACATCACAAGATCGGCTGACACCTGGGCCGTAGCTACTCGAGCAGTATTTTTTTTTATTGTTGAGACGGAGCAGGGTTTCAACTGGGCTATGGCCCGTCTAGCCCAGACTTATATTTAATGTTCACCACATGACCAGCCCAGCTATTTTTTGTTTGTGAAAATGAGCCCAGTTTATTTTTTCTGAAGAATACCCAATGCAGGCCTACTTATTTTTCTACGCCCTGATGGGCTGCAACTCTTGCAAGACGCCTGCAAATCTTGAAAGTAATATGAAATGGGCTGTAAATATAAAAAACAGATGACAAATTGGCAATTACTTTATAATTTCTGAATTTTTTCACATTTTCAGATTCCAATTTCACTGGGCTTTAACCAAATTCAAATATTATGGAAATGAACTTGCTATAGTTCCTTATGTTAAGAATGAAATTGTTGCTATTGCACCCACGCATTATAGTCCTATTATCTTTTTGAATTCTCCCAACTACACTATACCGGAGAAGTTTGTGCTCATTAAGGATTATATTGATGGGTTGCGTTTTGCCACTACACATGATGATTTTGATGAATATAATATGCATGTGCTTTCTGCTCCTACTTGCAATTATTATGAGAGAGGAACTACATCTCCTCCTCTCCATGTTTTCAATACGATAATATTGCAAGAAACTGTTTATGCTATGTATTGGCATTTACTTGATGTGCATGAATTGTTCTTTTATGACATGCCGATGCATAGGAAGAGAGTTAGACTTTGTTGTTGCATGATATATATTACTTTGTGCTCACTACTAAATTACAAATCATTGTTAATTAAAATTGGCTTTGATACACCTTGGGATCCGGGTGGATCAATTACCCGAGCACTTTATGCCTAGCTTAATGGCTTTAAAGAAAGCACTGCTATGGAGACAACCCAGAAATTAGAGAGTCGTTTTATTCCATTGTGTGCTTTTAAATAGTTTAAAAACAAACAAAATATAGAGGAGGGCCTAAAACTTTCAAAAAGAAAAGCGAAAGTGAGAAAGACGAGCATTGTTAAAGTGGGAGCTAGCCTTGAACTTTGTTCATGCCCATGAAAACTTTGTGAACCTGGATTACAGAAACTTTTAAACAAAAATAATTAACCCCTTTTACAAATCCATTGTATTATAAAAATAATGTGCCAAGATTTGCCTTTAGGATGATTAGATTGATTGTTTGGTTTGTGCAGTGTAAAAACAGAAACTTTAGCTGTAGGGCGTGAATTTTCAATTTTTTTACTGGAACGTCGAATGTTTCTGAAATTTTTACACAATACTGCTATGCAAATTTTTTATTTTTTCATAAGTTTTCAGAATTTTTGGAGTTACATAAGTACGGTAGATGTTCATATTGCTACAGACTGCCCTGTTTAAGACATATTCTGTTTTTGATGCATTGTTTTGCTTGTTTTGATGAAATTACCGATTGTATTGGTGGTATAAGCCATAGAGAAGTTATAACAGTAGCTACAATGCAAAAATAAAATATGAGTGGGTTTGCAACAGTACTTGAAGTGGTGATTTGCTTTATTATACTAACGGATCTCACGAGTGTTTTGTTAAGTTTTGTGTGATTGAAGTTTTCAAGATTTGGGTGAGATCACGATGGATGAAGGAATAAGGAGTGGCAAGAGCCTAAGCTTGGGGATGCCCGAGGCACCCCAAGATAATATTCAAGGACTCCCAAGAAACTAACCTTGGGGATGCCCCGGAAGGCATCCCCTCTTTCTTCTAACGATCATCGGTAATTTTACTTGGAGCTATATGTTTATTCGTCACATGATATGCGTAAATCTTGGAGCGTCGTGTGCTTTTTATTTTTCTTTTAATAATGCACCATGCTGGTATGAGATAGTCCTTGATTGATTTATGGAATGCTCCTTTCACTTCACTTATATCTTTTGAGTATGGCTTTATAGAATGCTTCGTGTGCTTCACTTATATCATTTGAAGTTTGGATTGCCTGTTTCTCTACACACAGAAAACTGCCATTTGTAGAATGCTCTTTTGCTTCACTTATATTTGTTAGAGCATGGGCATATCTTTTTTAGAAAGAATTAAACTCTCTTGCTTCACTTATATATATTTAGAGAGTTAACAGGAATTGGTCATTCACATGGTTAGTCATAAAATCCTACATAAAAACTTGTAGATCACTGAATATGATATGTTTGATTCCTTGCAATAGTTTTGCAATATAAAGATGGTGATATTAGAGTCATGCTAGTGAGTAATTGTGGATTGGTAGAAATACTTGTGTTAAGGTTTGTGATTCCCGAAGCAAGCACGTATGGTGAACCATTATGTGATGAAATCGGAGCATGATTTATTTTTTGATTGTCTTCCTTATGAGTGGTGGTCGGGGATGAGCGATGGTCTTTTCCTACCAATCTATCACCCTAGGAGCATGTGTATTAGTACTTTGTTCCGATGGCTAATAAACTTTTGCAATAAGTATGTGAGTTCTTTATGACTAATGTTGAGTCCATGGATTATACGCACTCTCACCCTTCCATCATTGCTAGCCTCTTCGGTATCGTGCATTTCCCTTTCTCACCTCGAGAGTCGGTGCAAACTTCGCCGGTGCATCCAAACCCCGTGATGTGATACACTCTATCACACATAAGCCTACTTATATCTTCCTCAAAACAGCCACCATACCTACCTATCATGGCATTTCCATAGCCATTCCGAGATATATTGCCATGCAACTTCCATCATCATCATATACATGACTTGAGCATTCATTGTCATATTGCTTTGCATGATCGTAAGATAGCTAGCATGATATTTTCATGGCTTGTCCGTTTTTTGATATCTTTTCTATGCTAGATCATTGCACATCCTGGTACACTGCCAGAGGCATTCATATAGAGTCATACTTTGTTCTAAATATCGAGTTGTAATATTGAGTTGTAAGTAAATAAAAGTGTGATGATCATCATTATTAGAGCATTGTCCCATTGAGGAAAGGATGATGGAGACTATGATTCCCCCACCAGTTGGGATGAGACTCCGGACAAAAAATAAAAATAAAAAAGGCCAAAAAAAGAGAGAGCCCAAAAAAGAAAATAAAAAAATGAGAGAAAATGAGAGAAGGGGCAATGCTACTATCCTTTTACCACACTTGTGCTTCAGAGTATCACCATGTTCTTCATATAGAGATTCCCTTGAGTTATCACTTTCATATACTAGTGGGAATTTTCATTATAGAACTTGGCTTGTATATTCCGATGATGGGCTTCCTCAAATGCCCGAGGTCTTCAAGAGCAAGCAAGTTGGATGCACACCCACTTAGTTTTCAGTTTGAGCTTTCATACACTTATAGCTCTTAGTGCATCCGTTGCATGGGAATCCCTACTCCTCGCATTGACATCAATTGATGGGCATCTCCATAACCCATTGATTAGCCGCATCGATGTGAGAATTTCTCCTTTTTTTCTCCACACAACCTCCACCATCATATTCTATTCCACCTATAGTGCTATATCCATGGCTCGCGCTCCTGCATTGTGTGAAAGTTGAAAGGGCTTGAGACCATTAAAAGTATGAAACAATTGCTTGGCTTGTCATTGGGGTTGTGCATGATGAAATACTTTGTATGATGAAGATGGGGCACAGCTAGAATATATGATTTTGTAGGGATAACTTTCTTTGGCCATGTTATTTTGAGAAGACATGATTGCTTTATTAGAATGCTTGAAGTATAATTGTCTTAATGTCAAATGATAGACTATTGCTTTGAATCACTCATGTCTCAATATTCATGCCATGATTAGATTATATGATCAAGATTATGCTGGGTGGCATTCCACATCAAAAATTATCTTTTTTATCATTTACCTACTCGAGGACGAGCAGGAATTAAGCTTGGGGATGCTGATACATCTCCGCATATCTATAATTATTGATTGTTTCATGCCAATATTCTACAACTTTCATATGCTTTTGGCAACTTTTTATATTATTTTTGGGACTAACATATTGATCCAGTGCCAGTTCAAGTTTGTTGCATGTTTTTTGTTTCGCAGAATACCCATATCAAACGGAGTCCAAACGCGATAAAACCTTACGAAGATTTTGTTTTGGAATATATGTGATTTTTGGGAAAAAAGAATCAAAGCGAGGCGATGCCCGAGGGGCCCACAAGCCCTAGGGGTGCGCCCCCTACCCTGGGCGCGCCTGGGAGGCTTGTGGGGGCCCTATAAGGCAGTTAGTGCCCTTCTTTCGCTGCAAGAAAGATAATATCCAGATAAAAATCGTGTTAAAATTTCAGCCCAATCGGAGTTACGAATCTCCGAGAATTTAAGAAACGGTGAAAGGCCAGAATCTGGAAACGCAGAAACGGAAGGAAACAGAGAGAGAGAGAGAGAGAGAGAGAGAGAGAGAGAGAGAGAGAGAGAGAGAGAGAGAGAGATCCAATCTCGGAGGGGCTCCCGCCCCTCCGCCGCCATGGAGGCCAAGGGACAGAGAGGAAACCGTCCTCCCATATAGGGGGTAGGTCAAGGAAGAAGAAGGAGGGGGCTCTCTCCCCCTCTCTCGGTGGCACCGGAACGCCGCGGGGGCAATCATCGTGTGACGGCGATCTACACAAACACCTCCGTCATCTTCCCCAGCATCTTCATTACCTTCCCCCATCTATATTCAGCGGTCCACTCTCCTGCAACCCGTTGTACCCTCTACTTGAACATGGTGCTTTATGCTTCATATTATTATCCAATGATGTGTTGCCATCCTATGATGCTTGAGTAGATTTTTGTTGTCCTATCGGTGATTGGTGAATTGCTATGATTGGTTTAATTTGCTTGTGGTTATGTTGTTGTCCTATGGTGCCCATCATATGAGCGCGCGTGTGGATCACACCATAGGGTTAGTTGTATGTTGATAGGACTATGTATTGGAGGGCAAGGGTGATAGCAGCTTCAGCCTAGCATAGAAATTGATGCATACGGGATTGAAGGGGGACCAATACATCTTAATGCTATGGTCAGGTTTTACCTTAATGAATGTTAGTAGTTGCGGATGCTTGCTAACAGTTCCAATCATAAGTGCATAGAATTCCAAGTAAGGGATGACATGCTAGCAGTGGCCTCTCCCACATAAAACTTGCTATCGGTCTAGTTACGCAGTCAATTACTTAGGAACAATTGCGCAACTCCTACCATCACTTTTCCACACTCTCTATACTAACTTAATTGTTTATTTATCGAAACAGCCCCTAGTTTTTATTCACGTGTTCTTTATTATCTTGCAAACTTATCGTACAACACCTACAAAGCACTTCTAGTTTCATACTTGTTCTAGGTAAAGCGAATGCTAAGCATCCGTAGAGTTGTATCGGTGGTCGATAGAACTCGAGGGAATATTTGTTCTACCTTTAGCTCCTCGTTGGGTTCGACACTCTTACTTATCAAAAGAGGCTACAACTGATCCCCTATACTTGTGCGTTATCGCCTGCATCTACTACTATTACTCCACACATCGACCGCTATCCAGCATGCATCTAGAGTATTAAGTTCATAAGAATGGAGTAACGCCTTAAGTAAGATGACATGATGTAGAGGGATAAACTCAAGGAATATGATGAAAACCCCATATTTTTACCCTTGATGGCAACAATACAAATGCATGCCTCGCTACCCCTACTTTGTCACTGGGTGAGGACACCGCAAGATTGAACCCAAAACTAAGCACCTCTCCCATTGCAAGAAAAACCAATCTAGCTGGCCAAACCAAACAAATAATTCGAAGAAATACAAAGATATCAAATCATGCATATAAGAATTCAAAGAAGATTCAAATAATATTCATAGATAAACTGGTCATAAATCCACAATTCATCGGATCTCGACAAACACACCGCAAAAGAAGATTACATCGGATAGATCTCCAATAACATCGAGGAGAACATGGTATTGAGGATCAACGAGACAGAAGAAGCCATCTAGCTACTAGCTATGGACTCGTAAGTCTTTGGTAAACTACTCACGCTTCATCAGAAGGGCAATAGAGTTGATGTAGAAGCCCTCCATGATAGAATCCCCCTCCAACAGGGTGCCGGAAAAGGCCCCAAGATGGGATCTCACGGGTACATAAGGTTACGGCAGCGGAAAAGTATTTTGGTTGACGCTTCTGGTCGTTTGGGAATATTTGAGAATTTATAGGCCAAAGATTAGGGCTAGAGGAGTCCCGTGGGGCCCACAAGCCAGGGCGCCCCCCCTAGGGCGCATCCTAAGGGCTTGTGGAGCCCTCGGGACTCTTCTGCCTTCGTCTCCAAGTCCTACGTGTGTCTTCTGGTCCAAGAAAAATTATCGTAAAGTTTTATTCCATTTGATATTCCTTTTCTGTAAAACTCAAAAACGAGGAAAAAACAGAAACCGGCACTAGGCTCTGGGTTAATAAGTTAGTCCCAAAAATAATATAAAATAGCATAAAATGCATATAAAACATCCAAAGTAGATAATATAATAGCATGGAACAATCAAAAATTATAGATACGTTGGAGAGTATCATACAACTAGTAGTGTAGAAGTAGCGCGGGACAACCAGGCAGCGCTACTGCTAAGTGGTCCCAACGCCACCCTACCGGGGCTACCCGTAGTACACCGCGGCGTGCAAATCCCATACTAATGCTAAAATTATAGTAGTAGTGCGTGCCTACGACCCACTACTACTGCTATGTGTGTGCACTGTGCCAGAAGGTAGACCCCACTTAGCAGCAGCGCTGGCAGCTGACCCGCGCGACTACTATTGGGCTTAGCAGTAGCGCGCTCCCTGGACCAGCGCTACTGCTAATGCCACCTTATCCAACTCCCCGTGCCCGACCTTCTCCGTCCCCTCACTCCTCATTGCCTCACTCTGCCTCCCTCCCACCGTAGCCACCGCATTGCCATCGTCATCCCTCCTCCTTCCTCGGTATATATGCGGCGACCCTACTCCCTCCTCCTCCCACCGCCCTCCTCCCTCCTCCTCCGGTCGTGCCCTCCTCCCTCTCCTCCAGCCTCCCTCCTCCTTCCTCCTCCTCTCTCTCCTCCCTCCTCCTCCTCACTCCTCCCTCCTTCCACCTCTCCTCTATGCTATAGAAATGTTAGACAATGTTTTAGGTATTATGTTGTTATAGGAAATTTAAGTAGTTTCGTTATAGAAAGTACTATGAATGTTGAGGCATAGTGTTGTTATAGAAAATGTTAGTAGTTTCGTCATAAAAACATTTAGTACTAATTTAGGTATAGAAATTTCAAAAGTTTACTAATTTTGTTCATAGGTTTGGATGTAGTTGATGCCTAGTGAATTTTGAGAGAGAGGGAGAGAGAGAGAGAGAAAGAGAGACCTAATGAAATGAAATGGTTTCGCAAAAAATGAAATGTTATGCTTGTTGTCAAAACTAAACCACTGAAATGCAATGAGCATACCAAGTTTGAATTTTTCTATATAAATGCTCGTGTGTGGCGCAGGGTATATCACCGACGAGCCGGTCGATGACGCCCAGAAGATCACCGACGACACCCGCATCCTCGACACCCATCGTCTATAGTGAGTAAACATGTATATCTAGTGTTGTGTACTAGTGTTTCTCAAATATGATGGAGATATAGACATGTGATATGTTGTGGTGTGTACTAGTAGTGTTGTCACACAAGAATATTTGGAAAATAAAGTATATGTGCTTGCCCAAGTGGCCTATGTTTGGAGGGAACACCTCCGAGTGGCCTATGTTTTGCGGAGTGTTGATTAATTTTTGGTCCGGCAAATTTCGGGCACTCGATATATCCTTTTTAGCAAAGGTCGTGCTGGATTTTTCCGTGAATATTAGCATGGCTTGTGCTAGAATGTAGGAAATATCGAGTGCCTTGGATTTGCCGGAAAGAGAATTAAACGACATTTTGGGTTGACTTTAAGTCCGTCGGGGTTCCATGCATGACAGTAAAAAAACAGTGAGGGAGAGTGTCCACCATATATGAAGAGATGAGGAATGCCGACTGTTGTCATGGGGGTCACTCTTCCTCTTCTTTCTCGTGATAGACCTTTTGGTAATGCACGGGAAGGAAGAGAAGAGCGACCATCACCGACAGTCAAAAATCAATGACGGAGAGTGTCCACCATATATGAGAGAAGAAGAATCCGACTGTTGTCGTGAGGGGAGCTTCTTCTTCATTTGAAGGTGCTAGAAATTTTGGTGTAATGCACTTTCAAATGAAAGTAGGAACTTCCATCACCGACGGTCGCAATGTAAGAGAGGAAGAATTCCGACTGTTATTGTGGGGGTCGCTTCTCCTTCGTTCTCGTGTGCTAGACAATTTGGTGTAATGCACTCGGGGACGAAGGGAGGAGCGACCATCACCGACGGTCGAATATATCAGAGAGGGAGTGCCTACCATATACACCACGTGAGATGAGTGCTTTCAAGGAAGACTCGATAGACCGAAAGTCAACCCTTGATGAATAATAATGATCTAATTTAGTTTTTGTAGTACATATATTGAATTTCAGAAGTTTAATCTTTGAATTATGAACATAAGAAATGTTTGAGGACGATAGGATCCCTGAGTGTGACTACTGCGGCGACGACTGGAGTCTGTGCGACAGGCCTCACCTGGAAGACGGTCGGCGCTTCACTATTAAGCTCGACGAGACCTTTGATGTTTGTACGGTACGCAATGACAACGGGTCTTTTTTCGTAATTAAGCATGCCTTCTGCTTCTTCAATTTGTAATTCCTCTTTTTACAATTCGACTAGTGCATCCCCTGCCATGCAAGATGTTATGTCTTGGAGAAGCTGGATTTCGAAGATCATGAGAATATAGAGACAAAGAGGGTTCACCTCAGGACCCATCATGGTTATGCTTTTGCCATAAAGCTATACATTGCGGAGACCTACTCCCATTTTGGTTACTCGAATTGGGAAGCACTATGCAAGGCGCATGGTTTTCAGGAGGGTATGCATGTCACCTTCGATCTTGGTGATCTTGAAGATGACATCGACGAAGATAATATCGATAATTGGGTCGATGTTGATACGCTTCCACTTCTACCTCTTTGTGAGTTTCTCAAACATATTTATTAAGTAATTTATATTGTTTATTTAAAAATAGTTGACAACTTATTTTCATTGACAGCTTATTTCCAACATTCAAGAAATGCACGAAAACTGATAGACAAAACCTACTACACTTATGGGTCTAAGCTAACTTGCGAGGAGATAAATCATTTTGTTTCATGGATTAAAGATGTTGAGTATTTTAAGACAAGTCGTAATATTTCTCCAAGTTATGATCAATACATGCCACTAGTGCACGTGTTGAACTACGGTAACATCCATCGAGATATCATGGTAAGATTTTTCCTACTATATCACCAGTGCATCTTTAGCATACGTTCTTCTGAAGCTAAACTACATTTTTTTAAGTATGTTATTATGATGTTCTTCAACAGAACCTCCCGGCGGATTGTGTGCCTCATCTTATGGAAATGAAAGGTCAAATGAACATTATTAGCTTACGTCCAAGGTGGCCTACGTGTCACTTTAGTTCATACACAATTCGTAACAGAGATGACATCCTCATGATCAAAGACTGGAGAAAAGTTCTGAATGATCGTAGGGAACTACTTGGGGGTAACATCAAGCGCAACCCACAAATAGTAGACAGTTTCATCTGTATTCTCCATAATGGAGATTCAGGTGTTTACTTGTTTTATGCTATTTTACCTTCGAGAGAGTAGCAGGCTTTAGGTAGTTATGTGCTACATTGTGCTAGAATGATGAGCTAGTTCTTATATGACTATGATTATGAGTTGTTATCATCATGATGGTGATGAGCTAATTCTTATATGACTATGATGATGAGTTGTTATCATGATGATGATGAGTTATGTGCTACCTTGTGCTAAAACGATGAGCTAGTTCCTATATCACTATGATGATGAGTTGTTATTATAATGATGATGATGTATGACTTCTTATATGAATATAATGATGAGTTATTATGATCATGTTGAGTTATTATATCATTGGGTGAAAGAAACATGGATTAGATCCATGTGACCCATAGTTGGATTAGTCGATCTAATCCGTGTTTCTTCCAACTAATGATATAATAACTCAACATGATCATGATGATGTAACAATCCCTTAATTGCTACTATATCAAAATTTGTATAACTATGTATAAATACAGTATAAAATAAAAGAAATAAAATACATATGAATAGTAGTGGCCCAGGTCAAAGCCAACACCGCTACTACTTAGCAGTACCACTAGTAGTAGCGCGGGTAGACCAGCGCTGCTGCTAAAGTTTAGTTGTAGCGCCATAGCAATAGCGCTGGTACCCGCGCTACTACTAGGCAAAAAACCAGCGCTATTACTAGGATTTTCTCTAGTAGTGTTCTCCCTGCGAGCAACTAACGAAGTACTCCTTTGGGAGCCCCACAAGGGTCACCTGGGTGGGCTTTGGCGTGCTCTCAGCCGCCGTCATGTGTCGCTCTCTCGGTGCTACCTTTGATATTTTTTCGCATGTGTTTTGGCTTTTTAGATGATTTTTTGTTCTTTCGGCTTTTCGGTTTCCCCCCAGTTTTTCTTAGTTTTGGACCAAAAAATTGATGAATAAACATGTTTTCTTTTTTTTCTTCCATGAGAGGCACAATGGTGCCTCTTGAAAACGGAAAAATATATTTGTTTTCTTCCTTGCATGAAAGACACGAATTTGCTTTCATGAAAGGCACCATCGTGCCTCTTGGAAACTGGGGAAAACGACCGTGAGAGACACAGTCATGCCTCTTGAAAACGGAATGATATCTCTTTTTTTCTTACGCGAGAGGTATAGATTTGCTTCTGCGAGAGACATAGTCGTGCCTCTCGGAACGAAAAGTTATGTTTTCTTTTTTTTTTTCCTTCTATAAGAGGCACAAATTTAGTTCTCGTGGGAGCACGGATTTACTTCCACGGGAGGCACAGTCGTGCCTCTTTCAAAAAGGAAAAAAAACATGCTTCTGGTCTGGTTTTTTCGTTATTTTTTTCTAAAAAATTCGTCAAAACCTATCAACATGAAATCTAGTTTAAATATCTCGACGCGAGGAATTCAACAATAAAAATAGTTCGAGATTTGGACACAAGCCACTTGTTACAACATGAGAAGGTGGGAGTGACCTATATATTTATTTAATCCGAGTGACCTTCTACAAAGAGCATGCCTACATGCTACACCAGCCTGTACAGTTATACCTGGCTAAACCTCGGGCCGGGTCGGGCTTCAGGCCGGGCCCGACCAAGCCCGAGGCAAAAAACCTAGGCCCGAGCCCGGCCTAGCCCAGCCCGAACGCGTAAAAGCCCACCGAGCCTTGGGCCGGGCCCCTTCAGAAAAGCTCAAAACGATGGGCCTGGGCCCAGCCCGGCCAGGCCATCGGGCTCAAAATCTAGGCCTGAGCCCGGCCCGGGAGCAGCATCGGGCCAGGCTGGGTTGGGCTTTTTCGGGCCGGGCTTCCCATGGCCAGGACTAGTATAGTGGACACGGCCCAGCCCCACGAACAGTACCGAAGCAGACCTCCACCAGCCAGTCGCCTCCGACGCCGGCGCCTTCCCCTCTCTCTCCCCCACGAACTCCGGCAACCGGCGGCCACCCCGCGCTCCCGATCCACCAGATCCCTTCTCTCCCCCTCGGCCGATCCACGCGTGCGGCGACCCTCCGTAGCCATGGTGAGTCCGTTCCCCTCCCCTCCTCTCTAGATCCTCCCATTCCCTGCGCGCCGCCGCCGCTGCCGGATCCTCCCCTTCCCGCGACTCCGTTCAAATGGGTTCTTGTGTCTCCGCAGGCCAACACGCTGCGGCTGTACCTCACCTGCATCCGCAACACTCTGGAGGCGGCCATGTGCCTGCAGGTACGCACCAGCTCCAGGATCGCCGTTCCGCTCGGCAATTTCTTGATTTGCTCAGAGAGAAAATTAATGTCGCGCGTGCTTGTTCCTTGTGCCTCTAGAATTTCCCTTGCCAAGAGGTCGAGAGGCACAACAAGCCGGAGGTGGAGCTCAAGTAAGCCAATTCTTTCACCTGGACACCGTTTATTCAGAGCTTGTGTTGCTTCTTTCTGTAAGTGATTCGGTTCAGACCAGTAGAAGATTCTGCGTATTTTAGATGAAAATCGACGCAACCTTTTTCTCCTGCAAAGATAACGGCCTTCCGCTTCTATTTTTCGTATGTGCATTTGTGTGTGAAAACCTAGTGCTAGAAACAAACTGGAGATGTCTCCAGTTTATTCATAGGATCTAAATTTCAAAGACAACAATCTAGATTGCACCGATACGGTTACGCGTACCAGTATGAGCGCGATACAGATACAGGATAGTGGGGAAAGGGGAGCGGGAGCACCGGGAAAGGAGCCCCCCACCGGCACTACTAGAGCCTGAGAGGTATTGGGGACGTATGGTCAAAGAATCAGTATCGGATATGGTATCCGATACAGATACGTTGGTTGCTTGAAGTATCTGCGTTTTCTTGACAACAATAGTGGCACTATCTCTGGCTTCCTTTGATAGTTTATATGCCATTGTATCCCTGCAATCGCATTCACATGTGCCCGTGTTCCCTTTTTGTTTACACCTCCCCTCCCTGAAGTTCATGGATGCGAGTAAATCATGTTTTGCTGACATCATCTTTTTTAATTCCTTTTACAGGACTAGCTCTGAACTTCTGCTGAATCCGGTAAGGGAGATTTCAGATATTGATTCTTTGATGTTGCTAAGAAAATCTTGTGAGAGTAATTCCGTTCTATATATGAATGATTTTTATCCATGCGTTCTCCTTTTCTCATACAGATTTTACAGCAATTTTTTTCCCAACTGCAGAATCTTGTGGTGATTAGACGGTAGTGGAAAAATTGTTTCGAATGCCTCTTTGTAATATTTCGTATGCACCAGTATTGTTCATTCCTCAGAATGGCAACACTTATTCTCAGTTTGGACCTAAAATTTCTTTACTGTATTGTGAAGTGAGTAGAATATATATCTGCAGACACCTGCCCAAGAAGTATATGGTAATTGCGTGTCATTTTAAACTTCTAACAGATACACTCTTCATTAGACTATGCTGGAAATCATGAATACATTGTTCTTAGTACTTTAGTTAACGTTGTTCTTAGGCAAGCAAAATTCAGCCTCACAGGACAGTGGATGTTCTTTCATCTTTCATCCTGTCCTATCATGAAATTTCCAATGTTCCCTTTTGTAAGACCTGGTCTTTTGCTAGGCGATCAAGTAACATAGGCCAGCACTGATGCCAATTAGGTGCCTAAATCAAGATATAAACAAGATGCCTATCATTGATTACGAGTCGAGGGACTAGTCGCTAGACTAGTCTATGAGTCGCATTCTGGGTGTCGACTAGAAATCTCGTGTAGACTAGTTCGCCGAGTCGAGGAGTCGAAGGACTAGTCGTAGACTAGTCTAGATCAGTCGTGCACCTTGAGTCGTTCGACTCATTTATTTTTTATTTTTTAGGGATTGGGAGGGGATAAGTGAGCCAGCCACCCTGCCCCTTTCCCTCCATTGCTTATGCTCTTCATGGATCTGCACTCCTCTGCTCTGGCCCTTTCCCTCTATTGCTTCTGCTCTCCCTAGATCTGCCCTACGGTCTCCCTCTGCTGCCTTCTGGCTACTGGATCTGCTCGTCCATCAGGTTGCAGTAAGCAAGCAAGCATACTAGCAAAGTAAATTCTCCCTTCTCTTCTTCCCTTCTTTGATTCGATTTTTACCGCCTGCCCTCTTCCTTATTTCGTTTTGTTTGCTTCAGTTTCAAGATCCTTAGGTCTGAAGTGCAATGTGTATGCCGGAAATATCTCAAGTATTGTATTCAGCAGCTGCAGCTCAGGCCAATGAGCAATATGATCCATCGAAGGATCCTGCAAGAAGCCAACTAGGAGCAAGGATCCAACATGGAAATATGCTTACTGGCCTAATCTGCAGGACAAATTGACGCTCCAATGCACTTTCTATAGTATATATTACATATTAATACTAGGTTTTAGTAATTGATTACTGCAAGTTGTGAGCTACAGTACCATGTCGACTAGTCCAGCAGTAGTCTAGACTAGTCACGATTAGTCTATGAGTCTCAACCTTCGAACGACTCATCGACTCGTCGACTCATAAACGTTGATGCCTATACGATAGTACTAAACTGGAAAAATCACACTTTCTCAATTTTGTACTATTCAAATGGCTGTGAACTCGACATGCTAGAATTTCTGATTTATGTACATGCATATCATATTAGAGTATAGGATCGAATATTGTTATTGTGTTCTAGAATACTTGCCTGTAATTATTTATTGCGTTGAGAACACTTGCCTATAATTAAATAACTCGGCATAGCAAAAGTTATTGAATGTATTACTAAAGTTCCCTATGTGAAATTGATATGTGCTACTCCTTCCGTCCCGAATTACTTGTCGCAGAGATGGACGTATCTAGACGCATTTTTAGTTTTAGATACATCCATTTCTGCGACAAGTAATTCGGGACGGAGGGAGTATTTGCAAAACTCTGAAATGGGTGACACAGAGCATATGCGATAAAGCAGAAGTCTAATGAAAACCATATTGTTTAACACTGCTGAAACCTACTGAATCAATTGGTGATATCTTGCATATGTAGTCTGTACCATCTCTTTATGACTATGCTTCTCTGGAGATGAACTTGAAATAAAAAACAGTTTTTTCAGAATGGTGATCCATAATTAAGGATTTCCTCTTACAGGTGCTTATATGTCGTAATGAAGCCGAGAAGTGTTTGGTAGAGACTTCAATCAATTCTATCCGTATAAGCTTGAAGGTAGTGAATAATAGCTGGTGGATATTATGATAGTTCTTTTCAAAACATTGTGGCTCAATCATTTGTGATCCAGTATGCCATCATATACTTGTTTTCTTATTTGACAGGTTAAGCAGGCAGATGAACTGGAAAATATTCTTGCAAAGAAGTTTCTTAGGTTTTTGTCGATGAGGGCAGAGGCATTCCAAGTGTTGAGGAGAAAACCAGTTCAGGTATTACAATACTGTGTGCATGCATTACTTCTGTACCTCTAGTAATCGACTACTCGTAGTAGTACACAAACTTTATTCAACTGAAGTTGGGCCGGCAGGACTACTTGATACTAGGGGATTACACATAACTGCCTTTTCTAATTAATTACTCTATCCGCTCTGAAAGTTAAAAGGTATACACATTTTAGGAATTTAGTTTGATCAGCAGTTAGACTTGGATTAAGTGGTGAAACTGGAAATTTCAAGTATCAAATTGAAAAACTTGATATCAGCAATAGGACAACTAAATAGTAGTCTCTATGTTGCCTGAAGTTTTACCAGCTTTCGAGTTTTCCATCTTGATGATGTTTTCACAACGTTTATTAGCCATGTGGATCAAATTTGTCTTGGTACTTGCCGGAATGTTAGTGTACAGCATATTATCCAAGGACACCATTGGAAACTGACTAACTTGGTTTTCTTTTGTTTCAGGGTTATGATATTAGCTTCCTCATAACAAACTACCACTGTGAGGATATGCACAAGCATAAGCTCATAGATTTCATTGTTCAGTTTATGGAGGTAAGTAAAGGTCTAGTAAATGAACAGCTGACAGCAAGAGTAAGTTTGGACATGTTTGTAGTTTCTGAAATGTTTGTCTTACGTGCCTCTATGTAAAATAAGCACTCAGCAGTTTGTACTAAAATCACAAATGAATCCCTTATACAAATAATTTTAGAGTACATCTATCATGAAACGGCTGTGCGCCCAGCTTGGCGATTGCCCATAAAGTGTTGCCAGTCTTGGATTGCCCATTTTACAAGTGAAGAAGAACAAAATGCAGAAGACTCACGATCATGTTTTTCTTTCACAGTAGAGCTAAAAAAAATTGCCCATAAAGTGTTGCCAGTCTTGGACATGCTTTGACACACAGATGCTTCTTCGTGTTGTAGGACATTGACAAGGAGATCAGCGAGCTCAAGCTGTCGGTGAACACACGTGGCCGGCTGGTGGCAACCGAGTTCCTAAAGCAGTTCATCTGATCTCGCTATCCGACTTATCATCGCGGAAGGACCAATTCTCCATTGGGAGTTTCTCGGCCTCCTCCCTGGAGGTGTTGGCTGCTCTCCTCAGGGTAAATGTGCTTCTGGAGTACTGGTGCACCCGGTCGATGACAAATGCAAGGAACAGTGTGTCCTGCTAGGAGCGATGAACTGTTAGAAGTGTGGTGCCAGGTTTAACTATGAATGTGTATTCTACTCTACTTAATTGTTTGATAGAGGACAATATTAGTGTATTAGACATGGGAAAAAATGGAGTTCTGCATTCATCAGAGTATAGCCTTAATGCCCGGAAATAAAATCTTTGGAGGTCTTTTTCGTCATTTTAGTTCTGAATCTTCCTATGTATGAACTGTAATTTGAAGGAATATTTGTGTGCTTGTATGGATACAGTACACTGTATGCTACAGAGTACAGACCAATATACCAACTCCAAATGGTACACCATGACTTCAGGCTTTCCCATGAAATATTACTTGATATCGCAATAATTATTTCAACTGCAATGGATTCAGTTGCAAGCAAGCCTTAGATACCAACCTAAGTGAATCATGAAAACCTAAATTAAATCATCTTTGATTTTATTTCACACAAGATGATTTCCAAATTGTAAGGAGATCCTCAATGCAAAGATAGTACACTGGTTACTGGTAATAAAAATGACCAACAAAAAGTAAACAGTACTATGATTAAAAAAAGGGAAGTTGTTTTTGGTATAAAAAAATGCAACTCTTTTCAAGATGCCTTAACAAAAACAAAATGTGCTTATGCATATTATGATTTTCCTTTTCTGGAAACACGGTGAAACATTATAGAAAACTGTTCAAAATCTTTGCGAGAATAGGAGATAAATTACTGCATTTCAACACATGGTCTAATCAGTACTACAAAGTGCATTCTGAAACCCGATCTTTCTCCCATATCCATCTCACCATCCCTGACTTTTTAGTGCCTCAAAACAAACTACAGAGCACAGAGTACATCCATCCATATCACCATAAGTTAGAGAGGGGAATGAAAGCCAAGGACCACATCAAGAGCCTTGGCGATGAGCGCTTCGAGTTCGAGATAGCTACATGCCGCGGGTCAACCAGTTCAGCCTTTGTAGTGAAGCTGGGACTGCAGGATCTGGTTGTCCTCCAGCAGCCGGTCGTACTCGAGGAGCAGCTCTTCAGATTGCTTCTGCAGGGCATTGACATGGGCCTCTGCATCGGACGCTTTCCTCTGGTGATCTTCGGACTCGGATTTCAGCTTCTTCATGTCCTCGCTCAGCTTGGCCATGTCCTGCTGAAGCTTCTTCATCTCGCTGGTCGACTTCTCCTCCTTCTCGCGCAAGGACCGGTTCTCCATTTGGAGCTTCTCGACCTCCTCCCTTGAGGTGTTGGCTGATTTCCTAAGGGTGATGAGCTTCTGAAGGTAGTGGTGCAACCGGTCGATGACAAACGCGAGGAATAGTGTGTATCCTGCAACGAGTGATGAGCCGTTAGAAGGTTGAGAAAAGATCCGGTATTCCAACTCAGTATCAACATCAATAAAAATGAATGTATTCTGCATTCCTGTCGAACTACAGCCTATAATGTCCCATGCCAACTGCTCAAAATAAAATCTTTTAGGCAGTGATCTTTTGAGGCCTACCTTTTGACATTTTAGTTCTGACCTCCCCATGTTCAAGAACGAAAATTACCAGACTGGACTAACAGCTTAGAATTTCGAATGAAATGGTGTGCATTTTACTTGAGACTAGCTGGCATGATTACTTATTGGTGCCTAATTAATTCATTAACTGATAGTGCTGCTGTTAGAGCTTTAGAAGGCCAACGTGTGTCCATGAGATCCTGTTTCTACAGGCCAACAATCCCACTTTATAGTTTGTCTGGAAAAAGTAATGCAGATTCAACAAATCCTCCACCTCTATAGACCCAAACCATATATACCAAGTCCAAATGGGTACACCCTGACTTCAGACTTCCATATATACCAGAAAATACACTTGGTATCATAATTATAAATTGCAACTGCGCCAGAATCTGATTTAAACGGGTCCCTAAATTCCAAATTCAGTGAATCATGAAAACCAGTAGTACTAAATTTGCTCTATCTTTTTGCATGAAACAAATCATCCCTTAATTTTATTAACCGCAACTGCCTACCTTGAAGATCATGATTTCCAAATTGCAAGTAAGATTTATAACACAAGTAAAGTGATATAAATGACTAACTACACAAGTAACCAGTACTAAATTACCAAAAAAAAAGTTAGTTGTTTTCGGTAAAAATAAAATGCACCTTAAAGTCCTGTTTCTTGATCTAAACCTTCATAAGGAGTCCTAAGTATGCTCGAGTAAGATAGTTGTGTATCTAAAGTCACGTCTGCTATTGCCCTTATTTATGCTAACCACTTTTAGCCTTCTACTTCTTCCACTCAGATCATGTTTCTCAACGCTTAACACATTCAAAGTAGCAAGAGCAGCACACTGAATTGTTGCATAATAGAAACCATCAAGTAAGCAATATAGTTAATTGCAACGTTTAGAGACTCTAGAGTTAAGACTAGAAGGGGCCTTTGACATACCCCTTACCTGGTGCATCAGAACTTCAGAGGCCTGAACATTTTCAGAAAACTATGTGTCCAATCCTCACTTATAGTGGACATGATGTTAATTTAAGGCATAATATAGCATGCCATTAATCAAAGCAGATCTTTCCCTAGACAACTTGCTTTCAGCTAAGAATCTGTCATCCAAACTCCAACCAAGCATGAAAGCAGCATAAGCTGATGCAAGCCTAAACAATATTAGTTCCTGTTGTATTGTATCCAACCCAGGCTACTATAATAAAATGGGATCCCTAATAGTATAATATTTCTTGATCAGTTGACCAACACCACATGGAAGACTAATGCTACCGACATGTAAATATAAGAACAGCAATCTTTAACTATACAATCAAATTGTGGTTATCTATTAGA
This sequence comes from Aegilops tauschii subsp. strangulata, assembly GCF_002575655.3. Classification (NCBI taxonomy): domain Eukaryota; kingdom Viridiplantae; phylum Streptophyta; class Magnoliopsida; order Poales; family Poaceae; genus Aegilops; species Aegilops tauschii. The sequence continues at coordinate 567,409,957 of NC_053039.3, read as the reverse complement.
TTTCCAGTTTGAGATTTAAAATGCCGTATTGAAACTATAAGATACCAAGTGGATTCACAAGCACGTATGCTAGGACCTGAGACAACATTTGGTTTGATATACCCTTTATTTAGTACATCAGAATCCTGAACATCTTTACCAAACTATTTGTCCAATCCTCACTTATAGAGGACAGGATGCTAATCAAGGCATAGTATAGCATGCCATTAATCAAGGCAGATCTGTCCCTGGACAGCTTACTTTCAGCTAAGAATCTGCCGTCCAAACTCCGACCAAGCAAGAAAGGAACATAGATCTGATGCAAGCCTAAGCAATACCAGCCCCTATTGTAGTCAACCCAGGCCACTACAATATAATCTTTCTTGACCAGTTGACCAACACCACATGAAGGACTAATGCTACAGACATATAAATATAATAACAGGATTCTTCAACTATAGAATCAGACTGCAATTTTGTATTAGATTTCTAGTTTGAGATAGAAAATGCACATGTTACAGAGTGCGATATCGGAACATGCATGCTAGGACTGAAGACTACATTTAGTTTGCGCATTGTTCATGGCCTATTCTAAAGTATACAGTCGAATTACAGATCTATGAGCACGAAAAAAGCATCTAAAAAAGCATCTCCAAATCTACCCCCTTCACAACCTGAGCAGCAAATTCTTGCTTGTAGTCCATAGCGCGTGATTTACACTGTAATTTACATACTCCTAGAATGGACTGCAAATTACCGGTCGGATCCGAAATTCTAAATGCACAATCTTGAGAGAGGATAGAACTAATAGCAGATACATCGCATATTCTAAAGTACAGATTGGTATAATAACAACACATTTCTGTACTTGACTAAAGGCGAAAGCATCCGAAGTGACTAGTAGTTGCCAACAAGTGGTTGCTCGGCCCCTTCAGCAACTAAGCAGCAGCCACCACTATCCCAATGCTAACTAGTAGTAGGAGTAGAGGCATTTGGTGGTGCGGAGTAAGAAATGAATCGAAGAAAGAAGGCTGACCGATGAGCGATGCCTCGAGGAGGTGCGTCCTCCAGAGCACCTGGTCCATGGGGCTGACGTTGCCGATCTTGTGGCCCCTGTTCTGGATCCTGACGATGGCGGCGACGCTGGACATGAGGATGACGGAGAGCGTGCAGGCGAGCGTCTTGACGGTGGCGGGGCCCTTGCCGGTCTTGACCTGCTCCACGCCCCGCATCGCCAGCTCCCGCAGCGGCCCGATCTTGACCATGAGCAGCAGCGCCACCGCCCCCTCCGCGAACAGCACCAGGAACAGCAGCGGGATCATGGCCCCGTTTTCTTTACTTTTCCGACCGACCGGATGTCAGGTCTCCTTGGATTCCGCCCGGGAACTTAAGAAGGGGCGGGGCTTTTCAGCGGGACAACAACCACGGCGCGAGGATTAATTGGCGGAGGTCGCTCCGCCGCGCGAGTAGGGCGGGCGGTCCTTTTCCGGCGGAGGAAAAAGATGGCGAGCGAATCCAGTCGGCGGACGGGGAGATTCAACTTCAACTGGGAGGCGGAGCGGACAAGAACCCACCGCCACCACCTTTCCTTCCCCTGGCTGTCCTGCGAATCGAATCAAGTCAGGAGGGTGGCGCGTCGTCGGCGGGCAAAAGGACCGAGCAGCTAAAAGGGGGAAGCAAATCAGCTAATTCTTCGGGAAGGAAGGAAGAAGAAACCCCCACCTCGTCTCTGCCAAGAACCAATCCTCCTCGGAGGAGCGGAGGGGCGGCCGAGAGCCCGCGGCCTGCGGGCGGGCGCGGATCACGGGAGGATGGAGCCGGGAAAGGGGGGTGGGAAAGGGGCGGAGGGGCGGCGGCGAAAGGCGACGGGGAGGGAGCACGCGCAGCAGCGGGATGGGGGGAGTGGAGTGGAGCGGGGAGTGTGGGAGAGCGTGAAGCTCTTGGCTTGGCCCCCTCTGCCTGCCTGCCTGCCTGCTCATTCCCAGCCACTACTACTACTCCTACTAGTTCTTTTGGACTCTTTTCTTTTCTGCTAAATGAAAAATGATAAAGTGAGTAATAATAGTTCTTTCGGCCTTTGGGCTCTTTCTTTTTCATTAATATAATGATAAAGTGCGCTTTTCCTTGCAGGGAGATTAATTAACAATGTGCTTGATGCCGCTGCAAATCTTCAAGGCTTTAGGCTAAAGGTCTTCCCCCACATGCATGGTTAAGGAAAGGCCGGAGTGCTCCTTATGAGCAATGCTGGACCAACCTTTCGTAGGTGGGCAAAATTACCATCTACTAGTATCGATCTGATCTCATCTTTTTGTAATGTGTTGCTTGCTTCCTTCACTTTTGGGAAAAAAGGGGAGGAGGGACTCTCAAGTAAAGTTTTGCATGTTCCAGTTTCCTCCTCAGTTGCCGCTCGCTTCCCTTTGCTTTCATTGTGGGCATAGTTTTTGTTTGCTCACGGCTCCCAGTGCTAGGCTACTCGAGTAGTCAAGCATCGGCTCGTTAAGTCTCGACTCGTTAAGCTTGTTAACGAGAGGAAAAGAAACTTTGTTCCGTTCTGTTCATTTAAAGCTTGTTAAACTCGCGAGCGCTCACTAACAGACTACAATGTGTTACGGGCCGTAAGGCCCGGTGGAGATGCGCTAGTTTACTTCCTCCTATGGTTAGGTTAGGATGGATCTATTATGCCATGAAATGTTATGACGATAAGATAAGAATATGCGTTATGATGTACTAACGAGTTGCTCGTGAAACTTGTTAGCTTGTTCGTTAAGTTTGTTAAGTTTAACGAGCTGAAATCAGTGATTGACTGTTCATTAAAAAGCGAGCTATGAGCTAAGCTATCAAGCATTTTCATTAAGCTCGTGAGCTATGAGCTTTTGATTCAGACCTACTGAGTGCCCACCCCCCCTAAAAAAAGATGATTCGGCAAAGGGACTGCATGGGAATCTGGAACTTGTCTCTGGATTTATCTTTTCATCAACGAGACACGTGCCCTGCCCCATGCTTTTCCGTATTATGAACCGAACACTAGAAAGATCGTGAAGCCTTCTCCCTCGTGGTAGCAGCTCCATTGCTAACAGGCCTCAAGCCCAAGACCAGCCTGAGTCCATAGCAGAAGTGGCACAATGGAACAAGTCGCTTAGCAACCCAAAACGGTCGGTCGGCTGAACACTCCGCCGGTCGCATGTACACGCTTCGATCGCGCAGCGATTTTGCGCTCGCATCGACGTTTTTGCTTGTGCAGGCCACCATTTTTTCCAGCAAATGCCGACTGGTGCTCACAACTTCTCACACGACCGGCGGTGGTGCATGATGGTGGTGGTGGTGGTGGTGGGGGGGGGGGGGTGACTACTGCAAGCCAACCACACCACTTTTTGGATGTTTCTCCCTCTTGGCCATCGCTGCCATCGATGACCATTGTCGCGGTGAGCGTTGTCGTCGAGGCTGCGAGAGGTTGACACGGGGGGCCTACAACTAATAGCTAAAAGGCTGTCAAGCCGCAATGGCCCGGGATGCAAACGCAATGTGTCGTCGCCACTTGTGATCTACAAGTGCTGGAGACGGCCACCATCATTGCTGCAACTAGCCGGGAGAGAAGTTGCCACCACCAGTCCGCATTGACGCAAACAGAAGTTGTGATCACCAGTCGACATTTGCAGGAACCGTTTGAACGATAAGGTACAATAAGCTACGGCGGAGCTGCGATGGGCAAATGGGATCCGCCGCAACCCTGTGGGACAAATGTTATGGACGACACCATCTTTTGCTGGAACCAGAGAGAAAAAGGGAGATGCAACCACCAGCAAAAAAACGTTACAGCCGATGGAAATTTATATTGGAATCAGAGAGTTGCAACTAGGGACAGAGTTGCCACAAGCGACACAAAGTGCTATTGATATCAATTTTTGCTGGAATCGAAGAAAAGTGAGGGTTGCGAGCACGCCGTCATCTCCACCAATGCCGCAACCATGGGGCAACACCGGCTAGACGCAGAGTTGTGACTGGCGATGCGTTTTTTGCGCGGACCGGCGAGACATGATGCTGCGACCGGGGGCGGGAGCAGGTGTTGTGCTGCCACCGGCGAGGACCGGTGCTGCGGCCGACGACTGGAGTGGAAATTCGAAACCGAAATTATCCGTACCATTTACATTCCTGCAGTGGAAATTCCCAATAAAATTATGTATCTTGAGGAAAAAAAACACGACCTGCTGCTCTCAGGTGCACATGCCTTCAGGCTAGATCGAACAAGCTCTCGTGACTTGTAAGCAGCGGAGAATTTAAAAACTATGAACAATGACATATTTGAATATATTTTGAAATTTTGAACATGTTTATTTAAAAAACAAAATTCTTTTTCGAATGCAAACATTTTTAAAAATGTGAACATCTTTCCAAAACACAAACAATCTTCAAAAAATAGAAACAAAATTTGAAATTCTGAAGAAATTTTGAAGGAAGAGAAAAAATGAAATTCTGAATTTTTTTGAAAACATAAAAAAATTGATGCTCCGAACTTTTATGAAAACGCGAACAAATTTTGAAATTCTGTAAGGTTCCCAAAAATGTAAAGGCAATGAATATATTGAAAAGGATCGCTCGGGGAGAGCAACTAGTTAACGAGCGCTCCTTCGGGAGCCTCGCAACGTTAGCGCCACTTGGCGAGCTCTCAGCCATTCGCCACGTGTCGCGCTTTAGACGCTTCCTCCCGATTTTTTTTTATTTTTCCGCACGCGTTTTCGGCTTTTTAAACGGTTTTTTTCGGGGGTTTTCGACGTTTTGGTTTTCCTCCGGTCTTTCATAGCTTTTCAATCAAAAAAAATGCGCGAATTCGTGTTTTCTTTTTTTTTCTTTCGTGAAAGTCGCGGTTTTTCTTCCGCGAGAGGCACGGTTGTGCTTTAACGAGAGTCACGGCCGTGCCTTTTGGAAACGGTAAAAAACGCGTTTTTTGTTTTTTTTTCTTTCGCGAGAGTCACGGTTTTGCTTCCGCGAGAGGCACGGTTGTGCTTTCGCGAGAGTCACGGCCATGCCTCTCGGAAAGGTAAAAAACGCGTTTTTTATTTTTTTTTTCTTTCGCGAGAATCATGATTTTGTTTTCGCAAGAGTCACGGCCGTGCCTCTCGGAAACAAAAAAAAAACGAGTTTCTGTTTTTTTTTCCTTTCACGAGTCATGGTTTTGCTTCCACGAGAGCCACGGTTGTGATTTCACGAGAGGCACAGGCGTGCCTCTTTCGAAAAGGGAAAAAAACCGTGCTCCTGGTTTGGTTTTTTTGCCCGGTTTTTTCGTCCATTTTTTTCGTGAAAAAAAGTTCGTCAAAACCTATCAACATGGGATCTAGTTTTGAAGATCTCGACGCGAGGAATCCAATGGTGAAAACGGTTCGAGATTTGGACGCACGGTTTAAGAGATAAAACGTTTTGAATAAACGAATCTACGAAAAAGGGAAAACTCCCCGGTTGCGACAAGTGGCGCGCTGCATGTGCGCCACTTGTCGCGACATGGGAAAGTGGAGTGTTCTTTGCAACGAGTACTCCTTAATTAGTAATTTCGTCGCTCGGGCCTGTGCGAATCAGTGACTGTTTGAGGCAATACTGTTGACAGGTCCAATAAGCATTCTCGCCTACAACTTGGTGCTATTGACAGGCCCAATACTGTGGGAGCTCCTATACAGCGCTGCAGGCGCCCGTTAACGATCCGGCGCCTGCAGCGCTGCTAGCATGGGCCGGCCCACTAGCGTGTCGCCCCTAGTTTTTTTTTTGCGAAAATAAAAATATGAGTTCAGAGAAAGGTTTAAAGGTTTAAAGAAAAAAGGTTCATCCATTTGAAAAAAAACGTTCATATCTTTAAAAAAAGTTCATCAATTTTATAAAAGATCATCAATTTGAAAAAAAGTTCATTCAAATTGAAAAAAAGTTCATCCAATTTAGCAAAAATTCAATAAAATTGCAAAAAGTTCATGTATTTTTAGAAAAAGTTCATGGAACTGAAAAAAAGTTCAAAAATAAAAAAGTTCATCCATTTTCAAGACAAAATGTTTATTAAATTTCGAAAAGTTGATAGAATTTTCAAGAAAAAACCGTCAACCGGCGCCTAGATGGGCCGGCCCAGTTACGGACGCCACAGGCGCCAGTTAACATTATGCACGTTACCTGGTGCCTGTGCGCCAAATAGGAAATGCCCAATACTGTTGCTGCGCACGAGTGATTTATGTGTTTTTTCCTGCTGTTTTGCATCAGTTTTTTTTCATTTTCTTTTTTTATTACATATTCAGCTTTTCCTTTTATTTTTAAATTTTCCAAAAATATCTAATTTTGTTCATACACATTGTACATTTTTCGTATACATCAGGATCATGTTTTCACATATATTTCACATTTTTCAAAAACATGATCAACATTGTTTTTTACATATATGTTTTGATGTCTACTTTTTTCATACGCATTGTATATTTTTGGCATACATCTGAAAGATTTTCTATATACGTTTAACATTTTTTAAATACATGATTAACTTTTTTTCAAACACATGCTTTATACTTTTTTTTGAATATGTTTTAAATATTTTTTCAAATGCGCATTGAAACATTTTTTTAGTTATATGATTTTTTTAACAACATAATTTTTTAAAATTTGTATAAAAGTTTTTTGAAGTGTCACTAGCATACTTTTCAAATGCATGAACATTTAAAAAAATGTAATGTACATCTTTAATGGTATGAAACATTTTTTACATTGTATAAACATTTTCTGCCATGCCCGTGTTTTGAAATTTTTGAACAGTTTTAAAATGTCACAAAACTTTTTTTTGAAAGCTACCAATATTTTTTTGATAATTATGCTAACAATTGTTTTGCACTGTGTTAACATTTTTCTAATCCGTGGTTTATTTTTTAAGTAAATTAAGTTTTGAAATATATGTATTCAGATGCTTTTCGAAAATATAAACAAAGGTAAAATATAGGGTGGGGTGGGCCCCCGACCCTATGTGTCGCGCTTGGATTCGCTGGGGTTTGCATGCATGGATGCGACTGGCCAAAGCTTCGGCCGGTCGGTCGGCAGGAAGTGTTTCCTTTTCCAAAGCAAAGGAATACTTCCAATATGTTTGAGTCACTGAAAATTTCTATATAAATATATTGCAAGCAACCCCTGACAAAATGTAGTTCTAACAAATACATACGAAAAGTCATATTTAATCCTAAAAATCAAACTCCCTACGGGGAAAAAAATCTAAATTTCCTAATCCTCTAGATTATCAGTAAAAATGCTTTAGATTGATGTGTGGCACTTCTTTTATCTAACACAACAAGCGAAGTTTACCTTCACAGCTAGTCTGATTATTGATGCATTTCCCTGCTACTCTGCATTTATGTTACCCTTTACGTACAGAGAAAAACAAAACAAGTGGGGGACACACCGAACTTGAGAAAAACAGAAGAGAAATTCAGATAAACGAAGCGCCACACCAGGACACCGGAGCTTCAGACACGAAGGCGGGGCAGTTTCACAGCCTCGCCGAGATCGCCGGCCGGAGTAGGTGGAGTAGCTTGGGTCGTCCTTCCTTTGCATCCTCCTGCTCCAGAGCTCCAGGGCTCATGATGCATGCATTTGTTTAGTTACCATTTACCACCCAGTCACTCTTGACGAATTTTTTCGGTGCAGCAAACTTTCTCTGAACAAAGCAAGAAACAGATTTGCATCATACATCATGGTTCTATACAGGAGCAAAATAAATCAAACACCGGTAGCTTCCTACCTTACTCCAAGATATGAATGTTGTTTGCACCACAATATGCATCAGCTTATATATATATAGCTAAACAGCTTGAGGCCTACGAGATCGATTCAGTATGAGGAGGCGCTCCGCGACATCTGTCATCGTGGGCCTTTGTTGATCCGCATCAAAGTTAATACATTCCACAGCAATCTCTGCAAGGTGGCCGAGAATCTCCAAGTCTCCTGCTGTTACTGCAATATCCATGTCAAACAGATGGGTTGCTTTCTTCCCCTCTTTGTGAACATCAAGGAACCTCGTCGCCAGGCCACAGCTGCTATCATCATAATGATTGGGCTTCTTCCCGCTAATCACCTCCAAGATCACAATTCCAAAACAGTAGACGTCAGTTTTTTCGGTCAGCATGCCTGTCTGCACGTACACTGGATCCCTAATATAACTCCCACCGCCAACGAGAATGCTACTGTATCGCCAATCACTCAGATCAATCAACTTCGTTATGCCAACGTCTGAGATCTTTGGCACAAAGTCATCATCCAAGAGTATGTTTGCTGATTTGACATCACCATGCACTGTTTTGGCACGGGCTTGTGAATGCAGATAAGCCAGACCTTGTGCGGATTCTGCCACGATATTCAGACGCACATCCAAGTTGAGAGGCATAACCTTATCGCGGCTATGAAGAATTTCATCAAGGCTTCCATTGGAGACGAACTCATACACAAGCATGAGGGAGCCTGCTTCTAGGCAACAACCTATGAGCCTAACAATGTTCTTGTGGCTGACTTGAGACATGATGACGACTTGATTTTCAAATTCTAAATTCTGCAGCGAACTATAAGTAAACGGTATCTTTACCGCAACCTGTGTGTTATCAACATAGCCCTTGTAAACATGAGAGAAGACGCCTCTTCCAATCAAATTCGTACTATTTATTATTGGCTTGAGCTCCTCTTTTGTGAAGATCTTTATATTATGTAACTTTTCTAATGTGTGCATGTCGATGCTATGGAGGTTCCTGCTTGCTTTCCTGTGGAAGATGTTCAATTTGTTTAACTTGTAGAACACATTAGGGATACAGCTAGAAATGCTTGTGCCACAACGGTTAACCTTTTGCTTCGTATCTTGCACTCCCCGTGATGGTAATTGGTCTATTTTCTGTTGGCCATCCTGGAAATGAAGCCATTCAATACTTTCTGCGACATCTTCCAGTATTTCAGAGTGTTCCTCGACATCCACTTGGAGGCTCCCAGCTGCAAGTTTTCCAATTCTTTCTCCAGGTTGCTCCCTTGGACAACTTACCCACGGCTGAAATAATGAATTTCCAATGCTAGTTTCGTCTAAATAGTCTGCACTTGCCGTTTTATCAAGCCTGTTAACTATGTGTTGTGCAACTGGTCTCTTCTTTGGGTCCAAGTCCATGCACTCTACCGCTATCTTGCAGCATACTCTTACTTGTTCCAACTGTATGTCGCCCTCTAATGCCTCCAATCGAATCATCCAACTTTGAATTACCTATTAGGTTGCAATCATGAGTTAATATTTATATAATAAAGTTTGATGATATATGTGATTATTACATTACAACTACTAGAGCAAAAAAATGCTGGAAATCCTAAGAAAATGGGTTGTCATGATTTTCTTTCATGGGGGCTATTTAATTTCAGTCTGCGTATCTTAGCTTGATTCGTGTATATAGTGCCTATGTCCATAGTATAGAGAATGGGTACGTAGGAAAACAAGGTGCACCTTTGATTTCTGTTAATGCAATTCACACCTTGGTACATTAAAACTACAACTGAAGTATACAAAACATGATAACAGAATAATGATCGGTTTGTTTAGGTGCTATATCAAAATGTAGGACTTCATAGTACAACATACTTCCATAAGTATAAATAGTCCCAAAACTCAACCGCCTCACTGAGGTTGTTTCATAAAGTAAGCATTTAAGGAAATTCTCAAAAATAAATAAGAATGGTATTTAAAATCAACAATTCAAGTTGGAGCGAACGGCTAGATTATGCTTACATCCTCATCTTCGCGATAGCACCTAATTCCTGCCACTATCTCCATTATTATAACGCCAAGACTATACATGTCTGACGAGAATGAGATTTGTCTTGATCTGATGTATTCTGGATCCACGTATCCCCTATGAGAAGATTTATAAAGTCCGGTCCGGTCAATATATATAAAGTAATCATGCCTAGCAAACCAAAGATATGTCTGAGAGGATGGCTTACAGTGTTCCCCATAGGTTTTGAGTAATATAACGGGTTTGCTCTTCACCGAGGCACCTCGAGAGACCAAAATCAGCAATTTTGGGTACCATGTGACCATCTAGCAATATATTAGCAGGCTTCAGGTCCGAGTGAAGAATTCTCTTCTTGTGCAGAAAAAGTAACCCCTCACATATCCCCCTGATTATTTGATAGCGCTGCCTCCAATTAAGTCCACAAGTTGCAGCTGCACATGAGGAGCAGCCAGGATTTACATTTTCTTGTTTATTTTAGGTACTCCTACATGATTACAATGTATGAATATAAGATACACCATGTATTTAAATAGCCTTTATAACAAAGTAAATAAAGATGGGAACAGACGTTGTCATCCTACCAGTAATGTGCTTATCGAGACTCCCGTTGCATACATATTCAAAACAGAGCAACCAGTTGCGTTGATCTGCCATGACAAGATTCCCCTCGTACTCTTCCATTTTACCCTGCGTGTCAGCGCAATACCCCAGAAACCGGACAATATTCTTGTGCTTGGCCTTTATCAGGCATTTGACCTCTTCCTGGAATTTATTCTCGTGGACAGCAAACGTCCTTGACAGCCTCTTCACGGCGACCATACCTTTCCCGACCACTCCCTACGGTGAGAAAATACATTGTTAGTGTTAATCTAAAAAAAATCGTGTGCGTGTGTGGTGGTGTGAATGCTTTTGATATGCTTGTTTACTTTTTAGATTTAGATCAAGCACAACTAAGCAGGACTGGAGAAACTAGCTGAGCAGATGTAACCTTGTAAACCTCCGCAAACCCGCCCCTGCCAATTTGGTGAGCAGGAGAGAAGCCATTTGTGATGCCTTTGAGAAGTGATAGCGGCAGGTCCGTGGGCTCCGCGTTCTCGTCGAGCAGAATCCTCTCCAGGACATGGATGTGGCTTGTGCTGGCCTGACGGTCCATTTGCAATCACGTCTGCGAATGAACTGAGCAGAGAAGCGTTAAAACAAGAAGAACTGCACGATGTAAGCTTGAAGATGCAAGCTTTTCCAAGATGTGTGCTTGACATGACAGGGATATCAAGGAGACCTGAAGAGGAAGTTGAGATGGACAATCACTTTTTTCTTTTCTTTTGTAAACATCCATCACAAAAAATTAAGATAGAGAAGAAGCTAACCGGTGAATGAAGCTACGGATAGACAGATATCGTACGTAACGTACCTGGGCTATGACGATAGATGGACGAATCGGCGGAGCGATCGTCGGCACGGTATGAAATGGATCGATTCGGCTCACGGCGGCATGGAGACGAGCTAGCTATCCATCCATCCTCCTTGGGCCCTGCCGTGCCTTGCTTTGACTCTTCCCGTCAGCGCCTCGCCTACCCAACCCAAGGGAGAAGCGCATGTTCATCCAAATCATTGTCGGCGAGTGGTAGAGTATTATACGTGGCCTTTTCTTATCCATCCATACAGGCGTAAGGCGGGCTTTTCAGGGCCCTGCGGGAGCCTGGGTCGCAGCATGACAAAGTGGACTCACTGGTGGTGGTGGTGGAGGGAGCGCGTGGATCAGGCCAGCAATGCCGACGGCCGACAGGTTTCATACATCATGTGTTGTTGTGGGAATTGATTATAACATATTTCACATGAGTGAAATGGTTCACAAGAAAAGGTTTGTAGGTTTTTGTCGTCTTTCTTCCGGGAAAAACATATGAAACCCGTTTAGGTAGATGATTTTCATAAATATTCCTACGTTTAGGACTTTTAGAGAAAACAAATGTCATCTTGTTTTGAAAGATGTGAGTCGTAGTGTTCCAATTTGTACGGCTTCTTTTCCCAAAAAATCCAACACATTAGACGATGTATATTTTTTTCCATTACTCCAACATCTTGAAGAGAATTTCACGTGTTTGGGGCGTTTCCTATGATGTATTCAAACAGCTTTCGTTGAAAATTCATTTGATATTCACTTCTATATCGATTGAGGTTATAAGTTTGTAAGTTTTGCATCATTTTTTCCACTTTTTACGAACTAATTAAATTCTACTCTAGTAAATATAGTGCAAACAAATCCATAGAAAAAGTCACATTTATAATCCAACAAATCAAATAACGCACGTGAAAAAAAAACTGAATTTCTTAATCCTCTCGATTATCTGTAAAAGTTCTTGAAATCAAATATTATAATCATGTGAGGGAGCAGCAATACTAGATGCTGGTTTTCAAGCCATATTTTTTGCACGCCCCTATTAGAAAGAAGAAGAAAAAAGTACATAAAACGTGCCTGTATGGGGATCTGCCAAGTCTGTCATCAGCGCGATTCGGTCCTTCATTTCTCTGCTAATTCTATTTTGCCTCGTCGATGGTTCAAGGGCTCTGAACATGCCGTCCATTTTCAGATTGCATCCAAGTTAGATGATCTAACTATACTGGGTCTTTTGTTTTGTGAAAACTAAAGGGGGTTTAACTTGACAACTAGTTTTAATTTACGCTAGTTAACGAAAATTAACAACTAGTCTGATCTGATGCTAATTAAGAGTACATAAACTAACTTTTTTTTTTACACTAAAGGAAATTTTCATTAACCACTGGGCAGAAGAGCCAAAAGGGGGCACCTAACTTCAGAAAACAGAGCAGAAATTCAGATACAAGAAGCGCCACACCAGGACACGGGAGCTTCAGAGTTCAAGCACGAAGACAGAGCGTTTCAGCCTCGCCTGGTCTGCCGCCGAGATCGCCGGAGTTGGCAGCGGTGAACATCCTCCATTAAGCTGCAGAAACCAACGAATCTTAACGGATAAATTGATTTGGTCAGCCCGTCACTCGATGCAGAGTGAGCGTCACAACTTCCTCTGAACAGAGGAAGGAACAGATTTGCATTATGCACCATGGTTCTATACGACAAATCAAACACTGATAGTTGCCTATCATATTCGAATACATAAATGTTGTCCACACCATAATATGCATCAACTTATATATAGCTAAACAGCTTGCGACCTACAAGATCGGTTCAGCATGAGAAGGCGGTCCTCGACATCTGTCATCGTGGGCCTTTGATCGACGTCAAGGTTAATACATTCCACAGCAATCTCTGCCAGACGGTCAAGAATTTCAAAATCTCCTGCTGTCACCGCAATTTCCTTATCAAACAGCTCGGTTGCTTTCTTCCCTTCTTTGTGAACCTCAAGGAAACTCTTCACTAGGCTGTTATGTTCAGAATGAGTGGCCTTCTTCCTGCTGATGACCTCCAAGATCACAACTCCAAAACTGTAGACATCACTTTTCTCAGTCAGCCGGCCTGTTTGCAGGTACACTGGATCCATATAAGTCATGTCACCGATGATATTGGTAGTGTGTTCATTATATCGTGCAATCAACGGCGATATACCAAAGTCTGAGATCTTTGGTATAAAGTTATCATCCAAGAGGATATTTTCCGGTTTTAAATCACCATGCAGGATTTTTGTATGAGCTTGTGAATGTAGATAAGCTAAACCTTGTGCTGATTCCGCAATGATATTTAGACGCACATCCAAGTTGAGGGCTGTTCTGTTGCCGTCGTGAAGAATACCATCTACACTTCCATTGGAGATGAGCTCGTACACTAGAATGGTGGTATCTGCTTCTAAGCAACAGCCTATGGGCCTAGCGATGTTCTTGTGGCTGACTTGACACATGCCAATGACATAATTTTCATATGCTACATTACCTAGGGAAGAACAACTAATCGGCTTTACCACAACCAGTGTGTTATCAACAACACCCTTGTAAACTTTACCGAAGCCACCTCTTCCAATTAAATTGGTACTCCTCATTATTGGTCTGAGCTCCTCCTTTCTGAAGATCTTCACATTATGCGACTTTTCTAATGTGTGATGGAGGTTCCTGCTTGCTTTCTTGTTGAAGATGTTTAAACTGTTTAACTTGTAGAATACACTAGAGATAGAGCTGGAAATGCTTGTGCCACGATGCTTAACCTTTTGCTTCGTCTCTTGCACTCCACATATTGACAATTCGTCTAATTTCTGCAGGCCTTCCTGGGAATGTCGCAATTCCAAACTGTCTGTGCCATTTTCCAATATTTCAGAGTGTTCCCCGACATCCACTTGGAGGCTCTCGGCTGCAGGCTTTCCAACTCTTTCTGCATATTGTTCCCTTGGTAAACTTAACTGCAACTCAATGATTGAACTGTTGGTGCCAGTTTCGTCTTCTTTGTCAGTACCCTCAATTTTATCAAGCCTATCAATTATATGGCATGCATCTGGTCTCTTCTCTGGGTCCAAGTTCATGCACTCTACCGCTATCTCACTTGTTTTAGTTGCATGTCCCCCTCTGATACTCCCAATCGACTCATCCATCTTTCAACTACCTATAAGGTTGCAATCATGAGTTAGTATCTACTCCCTCTGTAAAGATATATAAGAACGTTTAGATCACTATAGTAGTGATAGTGATCTAAACGCTCTTATATTTCTTTACGGAGGGAGTATATAATGATATATGTGGTTATTACATTACAGCTACTAGAGAGAAAAAATATTGGAAATCCTAGAAAGAGAGGGACCATAAGTATCTTCTTTCATGGAAGCCACTTTATTGCAGTTACCATAGTTTAGCTTAGTCTGTCTATGTACTGCCTATGTCTGTAGTATAAAAAGTGGGCATTTGGAATGATCAGTTTGTTTAGGTGGTACATCAGAATAAGGGATTACATGAGTATATCAGAGTAGGGGATTACATGAGTATATCAGAATAAGGGAGGTATAAATAGTTTTTTTTTTTGCGTGGTGAAGTGCATGCACTTTTCTTGGACGGATGAAGTGAACACATGTGTATGTAAATGTGAGCAACATGCTTTGAATTCCAATGGGTAGAGCCATGCCCCACAAGTCAAGCACCTCTCCAAGGGATTGCTCCCATAATATGGCAATGTATATAAGGAAAATCTAAAAAAAGAATGGCATTGTTCATGATGTAATTTGGCTTGTCAGTTTTACAAATGTAATAATTGCTGGTTAGGCTGACTGGTTGATATATCATCTGGAATCTGATTTTAGGTCAAAGTGCCAAGTGCAGAGGATAAGTGTGGCATGGTTGCATGATGTGCTCTTGGTGCTCTTGGTTTGCCGGCGGGCGGCTTGGTGAGCTCACCAGATTGGATGGTGTGTGTTAATGCGAGGTCGGGCACATCATCAACCTTGTAGGTGTAGCGACTGTGATTGCCAGGAAGGTGGCTTTAGGTTTATCCATGTACTTGTGACGTCAGGTTCTGCTGAATAATATAATAAAAATGATTGTGTGCACCGCTTGATGTAGAGGCCGGGGGTTATATTCCTTTTCGAAAAGAAAAGAAAAATGATGGAGCTCTTGCGTGGGCAGAAGAGGGGCAAGGAAGAAATCTGGCCTGGACAATATTTGAGATAGGGGCTAGTTATTCGGTTGGGACAAGCCCAAATATAAGCTAGTGTGTATTAGTCTATGACAGTGTCGGAAAAAAAGTCTTATATCAAGTTATGGAGGTAGTTATATTTAACTTACATGATCACCTTTTACAAAGACTAGCTTACGGCATGAAAAAGGAGTCATATTCCGATTCTGCCAAAGAGCAGGCATGCCGGGTACTTGGTCGCCTTTTACAACCTTACGTTACTTTTCCCGTTACCTTTTTTTTCCTTCCAGCACCTATGTTGTAGATTCTGCTAGCCCTAGCAGCCGTAGGATTTGGCTCATCTTTGTCATTTTGCACTGAAAAATGATCAATTTACCTCCACAAAAGCAAGGAATCCATGGTGTGCTGGGCGGATCAATTTCCCGTGGCAATAGATATTTTTTCTAACTTAAAGCATAACATAGTTAATTGAAATCTTTTTTTAAAGGAATTATTTCAAATCTACAGTTCAACTTGGGGAAAACGCCTACTAGTTCTCACATGCTCATCTTTGCGATTATGCCTCACTCCTGTCAGTATCTCCATGATTATAACGCCAAGGCTATATACGTCTGATGAGAATCCAATTAGGCCCGATCTGATGTACTCTGGATCAGTATATCCCCTGTAAGAAAATTAATGAAGCCCAATCAACGATGAATATAAAGTCATGCCTAACAAACTAAGAGCTTTCAAGAGACTGGCTTACATTGTTCCAACTATGTTTTTAGTAATAACATAGGTCTGCGCTTGAGTGAGGCATCTTGATAAACCAAAATCAGCAATTTTGGGTATCATGTGACCATCTAAGTATATTAGCTGGCTTCAGGTCCAAGTGAAGAATTCCCTTCTCACGGAGGAAAACTAAGCCCTCAGACAACCCCCTGATTATTTGATACCGATTTCTCCAATTAAGTCCACAAGTTGCATCTGTACACAAGGAGCAGCTGGGATTTGTAATTTCTTACTAAATTTGGGTACATGGCTATAATGTCATGTTAATCAATGAATGCTAGGTAAAATAAGTATATGCCATGCTATGTATTTAATAACCTTTAACAAAGCAAATAAAATACTACGTGTTTAATAACCTTTAAAAGAGCAAATAAATATCTAAAGTAAGTTTATGACATGCTATGTGTTTTAATAACCTTTAAAAGAGTAAATAAATATGTAAAGTAAGTGTACGACATGCTATGTGTTTTAATAACCTTTAGAAGAGCAAATAAATATGGGAATAGACGTCATCCTACCGGTAATGTGCTTATCGAGACTCCCGTTGCATACATACTCAAAACAGAGTAACCAGTTCCGTTGATCTGCCATGACAAGATTCCCCTCGTATTCTTCCATTTTTCCTTGCGTGTCAGCACAATACCCCAGAAACCGTACTATATTCTTGTGCTTGGCCTTTATCAGATTTCTAGCCTCTTCATGGAATTTAATCTCCGGAACAGCAAATGTGTTGGTCAGCTTCTTCACAGCGACTATACCTTTGCCGACAACTCCCTACGGTGGCAAAATACATTGTTAACAAGACTCATGTGTGTGTGCTGGTGTGAATATCTGATATATTTGTTAGTTTTTCAGATCGACTATGATTGGGATTGGAGAAACTAGCCGATGTGATCCATTTGTGTGGTACCTTATAAACCACCGCAAACCCGCCTCTGCCAATTTCGTGATCAGAAGAGAAACAATTTGTGATGCCTTGCAGGAGTGATAAAGGCAGGTTTGTGGGCTCTGCGCTTTCATCAAGCAGAAGCCTCTCCAGGAGGTCGACGTGACTTGTACAGGCTTCACTGTCCATTTGCAATCACTGCAAATAAAATGAAATGCACACCCTTGAGCAATGTATTTATTTTATTGTGAGGCTAGCCCCTATACGTAATTACACAATTAATTAATCATCAAAGGAACAATTATAGAATGTAGATCCCCTGCATCAAGGGCAGCGGTAGAATTAACCAACTCTCCATGTTTGTCTAAATGTATGTCCAGGCATCAAGTTTTCCAACAAGGAGCATCTCTGGTTTACGGTACTGAACACATCTAACATGATCTCCTCTGGTTCTGGGCATCAGCTCAGATCCAGCTTCTCCACCGGTCGTCGACATAATACTAGGTGGAAACATATTCTTTAGATGTGCTGTCGAAATTAAAGGGTAAAAAATTAAGCAGGTGTATTGTTTCTTTATCTGCCTGTTCATAGAGCTGAAGATGTGATCAGGACAATTAATTACCACATCTTGGTGCCAGTTACTTTGACTCGGTGTCTACCAAACATGAAGAGGCTTGAAGATGTAAGCTTCTCCAACAGGTTTTTTTTTTACCAAGATGCGTGATTGACATGACAAGGAAATTAGTTGCTATCTAGCAAGAGGACTTCGAGAGGAAATTAAGATGGAATCGAAACATGGGAGCATGATAATGGAAAACCTGGGTGCCTTCCACCCGAAGAAAATCAGATCTAGCAGAACCAGATTAATAAGCTACAAATTAACACACAAATACCTTGGTTACGTACGGCGATCGGTCGATGTTTTGCCAAAGCAATCCTCTGCAAGTCCCTATTTACGAGTTATGAAATCGATCTTGCTCGCAGCGGCAAAGGTCGATGGATGGAAGTCAATGCGAGGAGGAGCGAGCTAGCCTCCTGCCTGCCTTGCTTTTGATTCTTGCCGTCAAGGCCTAGCTAATTACATGTATTTCTATGTGGAGTGGTACTAGTAGTATAATGTGTACTTTGTCACTTGCGGTGGCAGCTAGCAGAACCATAATTAAATGACTATAGCCATGGTAGACTAACGGTAGGTGGATTAGCGCCAATTGATTAACAATTGGCACTCACTAATCAATCGAGCTTAATTAACTTACCCCTCAGTAATGTGGTTATCAAGACTCCCACAGTCCCATTGCATAGATACTCAAAACAGAGCAGCCAGTTACCGATTAACCGGATGTTCTCCTTCGATTCCACCTGGGAATTTTCAAATACTCCAACAACCTGAAGAGAATTTTACGTGTTTGAGATGTTTCCTATGATGCATTCAAACAGCTTTCGGTGTAAATTCATTTGAGATTCACTTCTAGGTGGACTCAAGGCTATAAGTTAGTAATTTTTGCATCAATTTTTTCACTTTTGTGGACTATTTGATTTCAAGAATTTTTTAGAACATTCAAGGCTAGAAGTTCATCATTTTTTCAGTTTAGGGACAGTTTATTTCAATAATTTTGAAAACAAGGAATATTTCGGGTATGATTGAGTCAGTGAGAAAAAATTCTACTATATAGATATAGTGTAAACAAATCCATAGAGATAAGTCACATTTATAATCCAACAAATCAAACAACCCATATGAAAAAAAAATCAAAATTTCTTCAACCTGTAAAAAAGTAGCTTTAAATCAAATGTCGTAATCACGTGAGGGAGCAGAAAAACTAGATGCTGGGTTTTAAGTCAAATTTTCGCGCGCCCCTGTGAGAAAGAAAAAGAAAATCATAGAGCGTGCGTGTAGGGGAATATGCGACTTCATTCTCAGAAATTGATCTGTTCATCAGCGTGACTCGGCCTTGACAGAGAAAAGCAAAACAACCGGGGTAGAAGCAGCTTTCCAGATCGATCCAAAAGGGGGCAGTACGCAACTTGAGAAAACAGAACAGAAGTTCTTCAGGCATGGAGACAATGCCTCATACTCGCCGAGATCGCCCGGAGTAGGCGGCGGTGAACATCCTCCATTAAGCTTGAGTCCTCCTTCCTTTGCATCTCGCTCCAGCGCTGAAGAAACAAAGGAATCTTGACGTTTTTTTTTCTGAACAGCAAACTTTCTCTGAACAAAGGAAGGAACAGACTTGCATCATACATCATGTTCTATACAACAGCGAAATAAATCAAGCGCTGATAGTAATAGTTGCCTACCTTATTCCAAGGCATGAATGTCGTTCGCACCACAATATGCATGCATCAACTTTTATAGCGCTAAACAGCTTGCGGCACACAAGATCGATTCAGTATGAGAAGGCGCTCCGCGACATCCGTCATCGTGGGCCTTTGATCCACATCAAGGCTAATACATTCAACAGCAATCTCTGCAAGACAGTTGAGAATTTCCAAATCTCCTGTTGTTACTGCAATATCTTTGTCAAACAGCTCGGTTGCTTTCTTCCCTTCTTTGTGAACTTCAAGGAAACTCCTCACTAGGCCGTGATTATCAGAATAAATGGCCTTCTTCCTACTGATGACCTCCAAGATCACAACTCCAAAACTGTAGACATCACTTTTCAAGGTTAGCAGGCCTTCTTGCAGGTATATTGGATCCATATAATTCATGTCACCGATGATGCGTCCAGTGTATTCCTTATCTCCTATAATCAACCTTGATATGCCAAAGCCTGCAATCTTTGGCATACAGTTTTCATCCAGGAGTATATTTGCCGGTTTAACATCACCATGCAGGATTTTGATACGAGCTTGTGAATGCAGATAAGCTAGCCCTTGTGCTGATTCTGCAACAATACTTAGACGCACGTCCAACTTTAGGGGCGCATTGTTGCCGCCGTGAAGAATATCATTCACGGTTCCATTGGAGACGAGCTCGAACACTAGCATGGGGTGATCTGCTTCTCGGCAACAACCTATGAGCCTGACGATATTCTTGTGGCTGACTTGAGACATGTTGATGACCTGATTGTGAAATTGTGCATGCTCTAACAAACTGGAATTAATCGGTATCTTTACTGCAACCAGTGTGTTATCAACAAAGCCCTTGTAAACTTCACCAAAGGAACCTCTTCCAATACTATTGGCACTCCTTATTATTGGCTTGAGCTCCTCCTTCCTGAAGATCTTTATAAAATGTGACCTTTCTAATGTATGCCTGGTGTTCCTATTGAAATTTCTGCGCCCTTTCCAATTGAAAATATCCAAATTGTTCAACTTGAATAACCCAGTAGAGACAGAGCTAGAATTGCCTCCACCACGACGGTTTGTATCTTGCACTCCCCATGGTAAGTGACTTACTTTCCGTTGCTCAGCAAATGAAGAACTAATGTCAGTTTCCTCTGAATAGTCAGCAATTGTATGCCGTGCATGTAATCTACGAGATCGATTCAGTATGACAAGGCGCTCTGCAACTTCTGTCATTGTGGGCCTTTGATCCACATCAAGGTTAACACAGTCCACAGCAATCTCTGCAAGACAGTCAAGAATCACCAAATCTCTTGTTGTTACTGCAATTTTCTTGTCAAAGAGCTCGGTTGCTTTCTTCCCTTCTCTGCGAAATTCAATGAAACTCTGCACTAACCAAACACTGTCAATATAGGTGGGCTTCCTGCTAATGAGCTCCAAGATCACGACTCCAAAACTGTAGACATCACTTTTTTCTGTCAGTCGACCTGTTTGCATGTATACTGGATCCATATAGGTCATGTCACCGATGACGAAGGAAGTGTGTTCATTATCTCTCGCAATCAACCTCGATAGGTCAAAGACTGCGATCTTTGGCACAAAGTTATGATCCAAGAGTATATTTGCCGATTTGACATCACCATGCAAGATTTTGGTACGAGCTTGTGAATGTAAATAGGCTAGACCTTGTGCTGATTCTGCAACAATATTTAGACGCACATCCAAGTTGAGAGGCACCTTGCTGCCGCTGTGAAGTATGTCATGAAGGGTTCCTCTGGGGAGGAACTCGTAAACCAGAATGGGGTTATCCATTTCTAGGCAACAACCTATGAGACAAGCAATGTTCTTGTGTATGATTTGAGACTGGATGATGACTTCATTTTTTAATTGCTTTTCATCAGCATTAAACATTTGCTTTACTGCAAGCAGAGCATCATCAACAACGCCTTTGTAAACTTTAGCGGAGTTAACTTCTCTGATGAGATTACTACTCATTATTATTGGCCTGAGCTCCTCCGTTGTGAAGATATTTATAAAATGTGACTGTTCTGATATACGCCTGTTGTTCCTATCGAAAATCCTGTATGCTGTCTTGTTGTACATGTCCAAAATGCTAAACCCATAGAACAGAGTAGATATAGAGCTAGAATTGCTTGTTTCATGGCGGTTGAGCTTTTCCATCGTATCTTGCCCACCACATAATGATAACTGGCCTAATTTCTCTTGGCCTTCTTCGAAATGAGGCCTTTCGATTGTTTTTGCTGCATCTTCCAATATTTCAGAGTGTTCCTCGACATCCGCTTGGAGGCTCTTAGCTGCAGGGTTTCCAACTCTTTCTTCAAATTGTTCCCTTGGTAAATTTACCTGCAGCTCAGTGAATGAATTGTTGATGCCAGTTTTGTCTGATTTGTCAGGACCCTCAATTTTATCAAGTCTATCAATTATATGGCATGCATCTGGTCTCTTCGCTGGGTCCAAGTCCATGCACTCTATCGCTATCTCACTGCATACTCTCACTTGTTCTAATTGCATGTCCCCCTCTGATACCCCCAATCGATCCATCCATCTTCCGACTGCCTATAAGGTGCAATCATGAGTTAGTATTTATTATAATGATATATGTGGTTATTACATTACAGCTACTAGAGAAAAAAATGCTTGAAATCCTAAAAACAGGACCACAATTATTTTCTTTCACATGTGTTTAAGTTTAATTTGTGTATGTACTGCCTATGTCTGTCGTATAGAAAATGGGTACCTAAAAACAAGTGCGCCTGTGATTTCTTTTCATGCAATTCACTTGGGGTATCTTAAAATGATCAGTTTTTTTAGGTGGTATACCTAAGGGACTACATGTTACTTCCAGAAATATAAATAGCCTTTATTTCGTACTGAAGTGCACACATTTTTTTAACAAATGAGGTGAATGCATGTATATGTAAATGTGAGCCACATGTTTTGAATTCGAATGGGTAGATCCATGCCCCATAAGTCGAACACCTCTCTAAGGGATTGTTTCCATAAAATATGTATAGACACAAAAAAAAAGGAAAGATATTTTGCTAAGTTAAAGCATAACACAATTATTTCAAAATCTATAGTTCAACTTGGGGCAAACGCCTAACTCATTCTTACATGCTCATCTTTGCGATACCTCCTTGCTCCTGTCAGTATCTCCATGATTATAACGCCAAGGCTATATACGTCTGACGCGAATCCAATTTGGCCTGATCTGATGTATTCTGGATCCATATATCCTCTGTAGGAACATTCATAAAGCCCCGACAATAAATATGCAGATAAATGTAAAGTCGTCGTGCCTAACAAAACGAAGAGCTTTCAAAAAGACTGGCTTACTTTGTTCCAAATATATTTTGAGTAATAGCACAGGTTTGTGCTTGACTAAGGCATCTTGATAGACCAAAATCAGCAATTTTGGGTACCATGTGACTATCTAGCAATATATTAGCCGGCTTCAGATCCAAGTGAAGAATACCCTTCTCACGGAGAAAAACTAAACCTTTAGACACCCCCCTGATTATTTGATACCGCTTCCTCCAATTAAGTCCACAAGTTGCATCTGCACACAAGGAGCAGCCAGGATTTGTAGTTTCTTACTTACTTTAGGTACATGGCTATAATGTCATGTTAATCTATGAATACTAGGTAAAATAAGTATACACCATGTTGTGTATTTAATAACCTTTAACAGATTAAACAAAGATGGGAATAAACGTTGTCATCCTACCGGTAATGTGTTTATCGAGACTCCCGTTGCATGCATAATCAAAACATAGCAGCCAGTTTCGTTCCTCTGCCATGACAAGATTCCCCTCATACTCTTTCATTTTACCTTGCGCGTCAGCGCAATACCCCAGAAACCGTACAATATTCTTGTGCTTGGCCTTTATCAGGCACTTAATCTCTTCCTGGAATTTATTCTCGTGAATACCATACATGTTTGACAGCTTCTTCACGGCAACCGTACCTTTCCCGACCACTCCCTACGGTGACAAAATAGATTGTTAAAAACAACTCATGTGTGTGTGGTGGTTTGAATATCTGATACATTTGCTTAGTTTTTAGATTGACTCTGGCTAAGATTGCGGAAGCTGAATAGATATAGCTGTGTGATACCTTATAAACCACCGCAAATCCGCCGCTGCCAATTTGGTGATCAAGAGAGAAACAATTTGTGATGTTTTCCAGAAGTGATAACGGCAGGTTTGTGGGCTCTGCGCTTTCATCAAGCAGAATCCTCTCCAGGACATTGTGGCTTGTACAGGCTTCAAGGTCCATTTGCAATCACTGCAAACGAAATGAGTGGAGCACCCTTAACAATAACAATGATGATCTTAAAAAAGAGAGCAATGACTTCATTTTAAGGTTCGCGCAAGATACATTTTACGGTGAGGCTAGCCACTACACCTAGTTACATGATTTAATTAATCATGGAAGGAATAAGTAAAGTACGAAGATTTGATGTATCATGAAGCATTAGAATCAATTGCCCCAAGAGCATGCTAATTTGAATTTATTCTAAGGAGTCATAGTATTTCAATATGTCTAGGTGCCAAGATTTCCATCAAGGATGGGACGTCTCTGGTCCGCTGTACCCAACACACCTTGCATTACCTGCTCTGGGCATCAGCTTCAGTCGATTGGAGACTACTCATTCAGATCACCCCCACATTAATTAATACTGGTTGGGAACATGTTTTTTGACATGCAGGAGTATGGTTGAAACTAAAAGGTAAAATTAAGCAGGTGTGCTGTTGGTTTCTCTGCCTTATTTATTCAGAGTTGAAGATGTGACCATGAGAACTAATTACCGTGCCACTTGTTGGTGCTAGCTACTTTGACCAATTTGCTTTCACCAGAAATGTAAGAGGCTTGAGGATGCAAGCTGTTTTCAGTATGTCTTCTCCAACAGGTGTTTTTACCAAGGTGTACACTTCACATGACAAGGAAATTAGCCACTACTCCCTCCGCTTTCTAAATATAAGTCTTTTTAGAGATTTCAATATGGACTATACACGAATGTATATAGTACTTTAGACTGTGGATTCACTTATTTTGCTCTGTAGTAGTCCATACTAAAATCTCTAAAAAGACTTGTATTTAGGAACGGAGGGAGTACTAGTAAAGTAGTGATCTAAGCGGTCTTATATTTCTTTACAGAGGAAGTACAAATTAGCACACGAATACCTTGGCTATGAGAAGAAGGACGAAGTCAACGCCGAGCGGATTCCGCCTCCGCCGCGCACGGGAAAGGTGGTGTTTTTCAGCGGAACAAGCAGCTCGGCGGCGACGGCAGCGGCAGCAGCTTCCCACCTTATTCAGCATCAGATCCAGGAGGGCCGGCGCAGGGATTGACGAGCTCCAAAGGACCGGTTACAGCGAGAAGGGGAGGGGAAAACTCGGAGGAAGAAGGAGGAGAAGAAATCCAAGAAGCAATTCGCCCGAGAAACTCAGGTCAAGAACATGCGGACCCGGGGAAGAGTAGAACGGGGTGGAGATAAGAAAGACGGAGCTTCTACTGACCCTCACTGAGTAGCAGATAAGAAAGACGGAGCTTCTACTGCTTATCACTGTGGCATAATTGCATCCTCAAGTAGCATTACTGACTCTCACTGAGCAGCACGGTACAACCAAATTGGAACATGACGAAAAATTGCTCTCTGGGTAGACAAATCGGAGCCAAAAATTAATAGGAAAACGCTAGCGCTCAGCCGGGAGCTCAGGTCGCCGGAAGTCTTTTTTTTTTTTGAGTGGTGGGCGCCGGAAAAAATCATAAAATGTACGCGCGTTAAATAGATGTTCTCATTTTGAAAAACTATCCGCATATTCAAAAAACGTATTAAAAAATTGTTCATTAATTTGAACAATTTTTTGCAAATTCAAATAATGTTCATGGATTTTAAAAAGTGTTCCCAACAAATGAATAAATGTTGGGGAAATTTAATAACTGTTACCAAATTTTGAAAAAACTTTATCGCTTTCAAAAAGTGTTCCCTGATTCAAAAAATGTTCATGAATTTGAATAGCATTCATGCATTTCACAAAAATGTTCATCAAAACAAAAAAATGTTCGTGAAGTTCAAAAAATGTTCCCAGATTTCAAAAAATGTTCTTCGATTCAAGAAATATTCATGAGTTTCAAAAAATGTTCACGAATTTGTAAAAACGTTCATGATTTAAAAAAAAAGAGTTTGTGGATTTGTAAAAAATATTCACGGATTTGAAAAAAGGTTCATGATTTCAAAAAAAAATGAGCACCGAACCTACAGGGTCACACGCTTAAGGGAATTACGATCTGTTGAGATCTAGTTAAGTGAGGAATATGAAAAAAATATTAGTGAAATAGTTTCAAGAATAAAAAATAATTTTGAGAGTAACCTGAAGTGTTTTGGGGTTACCGAAAGGGTTTAGGGTAATACCGGATAATGATATATAGACAGAAAATGTTTTCGAGGACCTAATATAAATAATAAATGGCTCTAGTAATGATCCAGAGGTCCCTAGGATTTATTTAGTGTTAATGAGCTAAACAAAATATTAATTAGGCCTAATAGGGGAGAGTTAATGGGCCTATGGGCCCAATAAGGAGGTGGCGCCCCCTAGGTTGTTAGACAAGGTTTGGGCGGGTAGTAGGAGTTGGAGAGGGACCGCTCTCCCTAGGCCGGCGTGCCAGGGGAGGAGCCCTCCCCAAGTCGGCGCCCCCTCCTCCCCTCCACCTGAGGGGGATAGAGAAACAAGTCCCTTTGATCTTGGGTGCCCCCCCCCCTCTCTAGTTCTTGATCTAGACTTGAACTAATTTTAGTGTTGTCTAGTCCTCATAATAGAGAAGTCCCATGAGGTTCTCTTCTCGCTCCTCTAGTTCTGCGGTGACGCAAAGCTCTCTGGACAACGAAGCACTACCAGATCGTGAAGCCCGTACGTGCGCAACACGTAGAGAGGCTGTGCTTTAGGTCTTTTGTTCGAGGGATCCTCGTGGATGGTTCAAGGGATCGTCATGTACGGTTTGGGGCACTGCAAGAACGATCTATGCCAACTGTTCTTCCGCTGCAACTCAAAGTTGGTAATTAACTATTTGATCTAACCTTGTATGCATCTTCATGGCCAAACATACAACAGTCCGAGATTGTTTGAATACTCCATCAATCAAGATAAGATGAGTGCTATGCAAAGAAATTGCAAGTATTTATGATGCATAGTCCTACACATTCATCATACGAGGCATACCTATGAGAATCACGTTGATAGAGGTAGAACACATATCCGGTCTACCCACCACGGGGAAGGATTATGTCCCTCATGTTCAGGATCTCTGGTTAATGTTGAAAGATCTTGAAGAGAATATATTGACATTAAAAGGTTTTTCTATATTTTCTAAACCATTTTTTGTTTTATTGATATAGGTCCATAATTTTAGTATTCGACAAATTATAAAAAACATTTTCTCACTTCTGCGTAAAAAGATAATGGGTGATGAGACGTCGGGTTTTGTTAAACCTTTTGTGTTGTACATAATTGGAAAGCTGATTTGCCCAACTACGTAGTACTGCGTTGACTCCAAATATTTGGGGATCGTAGTGGACATATACACTATAAATTACGAGAAGCTTTGTCTGGATCATCTTATGTCCAGTGTCAAGGAGTTTGTGAATGGAGCCGCAAACTTGGTGGGACCATATCCAGTGTCAGGAAGCCGCAAAATTGGAGGGAACATATTATGGAACCGCATGAGTTCACATTACCTATAAGAGAGGGAGGTGAAGGAAATATGCCCTAGAGGTAATAATAAAGTTATTATTTATTTCCTAATTTCATGATAAATGTTTATATTCATGCTAGAATTGTATTAACCGGAAACTTAGTACATGTGTGAATACATAGACAAACAGAGTGTCCCTAGTATGCCTCTACTTGACTAGATCGTTAATCAAAGATGGTTAAGTTTCCTAGCCATAGACATGTGTTGTCATTTGATGAACAGGATCACATCATTAGAGAATGATGTGATGGACAAGACCGCAGTGTTGTATGTTTGGCTAAAACCTGTTGCTGCTCACTTTGTGTTGTACTAACAAGCTTAACAAGCTGCTCATTAAACTCATTAGCTTGTTATTTTAAGCTCTACTCGTTAGCTCGTTCATTAAGCTCATTAAATTTAACGAGCAGAAATCCGTAATTGGCTCTGTTCATTAAGAAGCGAGCTACGAGCTGAGCTTTTCAGCTCTAAGAAGTACTACTCCATATGCAGTTGAGATTTTCATCTATGCACTAGTGTATTGATTTTTTATGTAGATCTACTGATAGCTCATAAAGTGTATTTATTCACTAACCGGCAAAAGATGAGTGCACATAATCATCTAATTTATTTTTTCTTAGATCTAGTGGACGCCAATGTGTATTTATTCACTAACCGACACAAGATGCAGTAGGCCATGGATTGGGATTAATTATATTTTTTTCAGGTGTGATTACTTAAATTATTAATCATTACAGTACAATAGACAGTACAATACTTCTTATTAGGCGTTACAATTAATAACATTAAGAAAGGACAAATATACCCTGACAGCCAATTACCGAGATGTCCTAGCGAAGAAAACCCAGAGGTCAATTCAGAGCATTGGATCAATTATTTATATACTCCACTACACACTATTTTCAGTAGTACGATTTACCTGAAAACTTCCAAAAAAGGAAGTACATCTATCTATATCAGCGTGCGAATGATTTTGTGCCCTGCAAAGGGGTATACCGTGCCCACCCACTGTGTTGCTTTGAGATCCGTGCCATGAGTTTTTGGTAGTCAACGTAACTTGTCTTCGTTTCAGGGTGCTACATGATGTTTCGTTGAGTTTTTTCTTTTTCCTTCGAAGTGTATCATAATGTGTTGGTGTGTACCAACAATATGAAGGGCGTACTTGTTTTGGATCAAAAATTCAGGATAAAGGACGTGTCGGTACATGATGACACACACGGTCAGGGAACAGTCCTACATGCATGGATGCTAGATACATGAATGGTAAATATGATTATTATTTTTCCACATTGGTGGTATTAGGAAGAAGCAGTGAGCCAGTCTACTCTTGTGTCACTGTATCGTTGACGACAGGTTACCGGCAGAGCGTTGCGCGGTAATGGCGTCCGTAGCTAGCTATCTACACCATGATTGATGGAGACTACTCCCTCCCTCCCTCCAGCCTCCAGCACACCACAGCAGGCGAGAGAGAGTATTATTAAGGCGATAGGTAGGAACAGAGGCCCGCCGTAGAAGCCGTGCACCACGGAGCCACCACCACCACCACAACCTCCACTCTCCACCGCATCCGGCGGCGGGGAAGCCGGCCTGGGGGAAGGCAAGCGACAGGAAGCCGCAGCAGCGCCACCAGCAGCAAGAAGAAGAAGAAGAAGAAGAATCGGACGCCATAATGGTCAAACAAGCACGACTCTTCTCCCCTCCTCTCCTCTCCCAGCTACTACTACCTTTTCTCCCTCGCCTAGTCTCGCTAGCCCGGTCCTCCTCCCCCCTGCTGCCGCCCTCCTATTGGCCGGCCCGATTTCCTCCTCATCCCGTTGAATGACGCGCCGGTTGCTTCTCTGAATCCCATCCATCCAGGAGGCCGGCAGGGGCGAGCGCACCGACGCGTGAGGGACTCGCCGCCGACGCTGATCTTCTCCGGCGGAAATGGCCGTAAGTCCTCGCTCCATTGGTTGGTTGGTTGGTTGACCGGCTCGCCGCGCTGTCCCCGGGGTGGGGTGGGGTGGCCGTGCTTGCTTGGATCCGTGGGTTGACTGCTGTCCTGAGAGGCGAGCAAGGGAAGAAGATTCTTCCCCTTATTCTTGGGCGGCGCCATGTGGGATTTCTTGCAAGGAATCGGCTTCAGATGGGAGAGACGCCATTCCTTTTCTTCCCCGGTGCTAGCTAGGTTTGACCAACTTGTCATGTTCTGCTTGCTGGATTGGCTGGCTGGTGGGGAGACAGATTGCGCATGGAATCAATTTGTTCTCCATGGAATAAATGTGCCGATTTTTCATTTTCACCAAAATGGCAACCAAGATCTAGTCTTTTTGTTTGTGCATCCAGAAATGTGATCTTGTTGCGTATCCGGCGGTACAAGGAAAAGTTGGTGACAAAGCTTGCCTGAGTTGTTGTTTATACAGTACTGCTACTACTTGATTTGATGAAAATATGTTTGCTTGAGCAAAACTGCAGTTGACACAATAAGACTGCAGTGAGCAAACAATATGCTATCAGGCGTGGTCAAATGGCAATGCTTATTTTAGTGATGATTAGTCAAATGGAACTCCCCTCTACATCTTATTCATGTGTGTGTTATATGAAACAAAACATGCTCAAGTGGCAACATCTTGTATTGTGGATTACTAGATTTTGTATTCTGTATGCTCTGAACGATTATCTTATATATCTTTGTCCAGTTGTGTTTCTAGGGTCAGTCCATTTAGTATGCCAAGTGCATTACCTAAAAAATTACGCGTCTTAATTTAATCTGCTCATCACATGTTAATTAACACTAACAAGCTGCTTCCTTGTTCAACCGTACCAGCAACATCAAGGGGTTCCTAAATTTGGGAACTGGGAGGACGAAGGCCAAGGCTACACGCAGTACTTCGAGAACGCCCGCATGGGCAAATCTCCGGGAAGGCCTGTCAACCAGAACGATCGCAATGAAGGCGCTGCACAAGCACCCTCTAACGACCCACCGTCGGTCAAGGCCTCTCCCTTGAGGCCGGGGTCCGAGCCGGGGCTGCGGAAGAACCGGGACGAAAGGCGTGCCACCCGAGAAGACCTCCGTCGGCACGAGGCCGCTGCCCGGAAAACGCATGCCGAGTCGCCTAACCACAGATATGGTGACCAGACCAACTACGACGGTGCTGCGAGGAAAGCAAGCAATGAGAGGTCACCCATCCATCCTCGGCAGCAGGCAAGGCTTGCAGACAAAGGTGGGGTTTCATCTCCTATTGCGGATCGTAGGGGTTCTGCTCCCACCACACCTGGAAGGTCCAAGATGAGGCCAACTGGGCGCGGCGATGAAACGGTAAGGTCCTAGCTGCTTCTGTGAGTCTCAGTCAAATGAAAACCATTTCTTTTCTTTTTTTGTATACGACTATGAATGAAAAAATATTAAGCAGAATGTAATTGCATTATAAGTATTACTGCTGGTACGTGTACTTTCTGAAGTGCTGTTGTGTGATTTTTGCACGTGCAGCCCGAGAGAGGGTCAGCTGTTCCAAAGTTTGGAGACTGGGATGAGAAAGATCCTTCGACTGGTGAAGGTTTCACTGACATATTTGAGAAGGTGAGGGAGGAGAAGCAGTCCGGCGCGGATACTGTCGGTACCAGCCACGCATATAAGGACCGCTACAACCAAGGGGACAGATATGAATCTTCGGTGAGTCTGCTTTAATTTTGTGTACTGCTGCTGGTTTCACCAAAACTATTATCATACATGTGGAGTAAAGATTCCCTATTTTGCTTGTAGAACTAGTTTTCGCCGCTTCATATCAGCAGAATTGGCCACTGAGAATCAAGATATATAGAGCACCTAGATATCTAAGATAACTGATTGCTTCATCTCCACTGCTTTTAGAGATCACACTGCCATGCTAAAGATTCTTCCACCATTGATACCTAAGATAACTTAGTGCACCTAGATACCTAAGATTGCTGCTTGCTTTATCTCCACCGCTGTTAGAGACTGTACCACCATGCCTAGTTCCACAACAACTGAAAATTGGCTAAGCACTAGTTACTTTGAGCGGTACAAACTACAGTTCCTTAGAATAATCGTCACAAAATATTGAGTACAAACCCAGCAGTTCCGCCATGTTTTTGTTGATGTTGGTTTCACCACAAATGTTGGCATACAGACACCTAAGATAATTGCTTGCTTCATGTCCAACATTGCAATCTACAGTTCCTGAGCAGAATAGTTGCAAAAATATTAAGTACCAACCCAGCAATGTTACTTCTGGTTGTTAAGGGGTTGTGTTATGCAGTAGAGTAGTTGCTTATGGTAGCAATAGCTCTGTCGTGTACGGTTCATTGAAAATGTGTTGATAAATCGCATCTAATAGATGGTACGTGTCTGCTTTTTCAGGGCTGCTCATGCTTCAGCTGGTTCAAGAAGTGACACCCACCCTGTCTGTAACATACCTGTGGCGATTGTATCTTTGTGAAATGAGTAGCCAAATCTGTTGTTTTGTTGAGATGTTATGTTACAGCGAGACATGTATCGGAGCATGAATTATTCGCAAGGCTGTGATTCAGCATTTTTTTTGAGCATTTGTAATCAGTGGTTGGTTTCCTGAATTTTGCAACAATTGTCTCATTGCTGGATTAAAGGGGAAGCAGATTGGGAAATAAGGACAATTTGTAAAACTTATCACAAGCCAACAGATATAGTGAAGGCCATGAAAAAGAATCAAAAGGCCTTGCATTTACAGACACTAGTTGATATTCTGATCATACAACAGCCGAGCAGATTGTCCGGTGAAATTCATATGGTTATTCAGAGAGAAAAGGTATGACACGTTTTGAATATATCATTGTAAAATCTGGATTCTGGAGGTGACCGGCTAGTAAATTCAAACAATGACAGCGATCAAGGTCCAGCGCTCTACCACGTATAAATCTCACGAATCTCCAACCTAATGAACAACACCAGACATATCTACGCAATCCCAAGGACCTATAGGCAACATTTTCTATGTACTGACAATGTGTTTTACATCAAAACTGGATGCTATCTTGCTTGTCTTTAGGGGCGACGCACTGCCAGAGAGATCTGTAGGATTCAATTTCTCTCGCATCTATTCCCAGGGTGCGAAGGTTCCGCGCATATTCCTGCAAAACAATGCATGTGAAACAATGTGTCAGCAGCAGCGCAATGCATCTGATACACATGTACTTTCTAAACATGTTTAATCACATAAGCTGCTTCGACACTTTGTCTGCTATCTTCTCTATTCTCCTAAGTACAATCCTTTGTGTGTGTGTGTGTGTGTGTGTGTGTAGTGTAGCAGAGATTGCAAATGTTTCAAGTGTCGCATGCAGAAAACGGAGTTCAGGTTTGAAGAAACTGAATATTGTACATAGAAAGAACCAAAAGGGGGAATGCCACACCCCCAAAAAAAAACAGTTGATGAAAGATGGATCTATAAGATTTATGAGAATGAGCGTAAAAAGACAGTTAGCGGACCTGAATATCAAGGAATAGCTGCATGCAGATCTTGTCGGTGTCAGATATGATGTTATCTGAGGCATCAGTACTACCTCCTATTCGTTTTTGTTGTCCTTGGCGCAGTCTTTGCAACGAAGATTCAGTTTTCCTTGCCTTCATATTGAAAAGATACAATCTGAGTAACTCATAGGTAGAAAGGTAGAACTAAAATTTCGAAGGCGGGCGGGCAATCCTTATACTTACCACATTGACTACTTCAGATACCATGTCATAATAAGTTGCCGTGATCTTGTCTGTCGATCCACGGCGCAGCTTAGTTTTATCATCTTCTGATAAATAGTGCACACGATCTCCTTCAAGAAACACCTAAGAACACAAAGGAAAGCTCATAATGAAATAGCATAGAATGAAAACAGACTATGAATCTGTTAAAGAAGTTGAAACGGGGCTAATAAATTACAGCAAACAAAATAGGCATATGACCATAACTCAAATGCAGACCATAAAACTAGTAGATGTAATATGACCTTGCTCAGAAGAGAACAATAAACTCAGAAATTTTAAGCTAAAATGCTGTCAGTTGAACGGAAACAGAAAACCAAACATGGAAGTTCATTCACCTTAAGTGGATGCAAAATCCCAGATACATACGGAGAATGCCTCACAGGAAGTTTATTGGTCATCCTATACGTGGCCGTTATTCCCTTCAGGTGTTTCAGATCCTACAATCAATTCAGAAAAAATGTAGTTACAATCAGAGAACAAGAGCAACGTAGTCTTAAATGTTCCATTGAATACAACTATTTACAAATGCAACATTAGCTTCTATATTCAGCAATATTTCATGCCAGAACAAAAGATATGTATGATGATAGTATTGCCCTTCTGTTGGCATTGGTCCACTCACCTCATTAGACCTTTTAACTATGACCCCAATCATGACATCCATTATGCTAGGCAACAACTCCTTCAAAGGCTCAACAGCTTGCAATATACTTTGTTTCACAAGGGTAAGTACTTCAATGGGGCATGATGCTAGCAATTGATTCACACGTCCCACAAAGTCGCCTGATTCTGAAAGCTCGCCAATTACAGCATTTACATCATGCATTACCTGCACATCAAATTATCATAACACTTTAATCCAAAGAAAAAAAAATCTGTCAATCCTATAAACTGCTACGTGGTCTGCTCAACATTGTTTTATAGCATATTCAGAATGTAACAAGGACTACGGAAGGACGGGCCAAGACAACATGAAAGCTGCACCTTGCCCTTTTATTGCCTCACAGTTGTCAATATGGACCTCACCATGTATGATGCTGGTAAGCTAAAGTACAAGTAGTCAGCCAGTCAGCTTCACACTGACTTGAGCACTAAATCTTTAGCATGGAGTCAACTAATCACCTTATTGTCAACTTAATATCATAAACCATTAACTTGAAACGAAAGCATACACTCAAAAGAGTAACACATGGT
This sequence comes from Aegilops tauschii subsp. strangulata, assembly GCF_002575655.3. Taxonomy (NCBI): domain Eukaryota; kingdom Viridiplantae; phylum Streptophyta; class Magnoliopsida; order Poales; family Poaceae; genus Aegilops; species Aegilops tauschii. The sequence goes on along the minus strand of NC_053039.3, from coordinate 567,375,991 downwards.
GTACACAGCTAAGATGATAACACTCAGTACTGAGAAAAAGTGCTAGGTCTGGGTCACTGAAATGACATGGTAAGACTTCAAATTATTCTGTAGATGCGACATACATATATGAAATCCTCCACAGGAACAGAGAGTGCCCACTCAGAATCTGCAGGAGAACTCGTGCTCCCATCAGAAGCATTACGCGCAGCCAGACCAGAAGAAAGCCATGTTGTATACCTTATTGTGCAAGGACATGGAGGAAAATAAAAGGTCAGCCTCCGAATGATAAGTCATGAAAAGTAAGGAAAAAAATATCATTTGTGATAGTTATACCTTGAAATAAGTTGCAAGGACAATCGGAGGAATTTATCAGAGTGAGAGAAAACAAGAACATCATCACTCCAGCAGGACTGCAAGCTTTCTAATAGCTTAATACTTTGCTTCAACAATAATGTCTTCTGCTTCATTTGGTTCTCATTCACTCCGACAGGGCTAATTGTGGCTGTAAGAGCACCATCAAGACCACCAGCAATTTCCTGGAATCTTGTGTAGTTGAACCAGTAGAAATGAAGTCAGAAACATAGTTCTGAAGTGCGTGTATAACACTAACAGAGATATTTATGCTTACCTCAGTGAAAAGTAGACACTAACATGCCACAGTCGCATGAAATCTGTGTAAGCAGGCTCAGAGCGGAACTTTGTTATAGCAGACTTGGAAGGACAGTAGCCTACAGAAAAAATAATAGGTCAACCATGAGTTCAAATAATTGTAAGCATCATCCTCATAGAACTTAGAAATGGAGATGTGTTGAGCTCTGCAACTCTCTGTAACACAACAAGTAATAGGATACAATGCAAACTTCAATGCCAACACCGTTGCCAGCTGATTATAGCACTTGATTACGTATCAAGGTGCGAGAGACGTTACTTGCTCAGCAGAGCAACGACTCCTTCCATTTGACCAATTTAATTGTCATTACACACACGGTACCAAAAATATACAATAGCACTCTTTGCAGGCAAGCATAGTACTCTAGTAGATTTAGCAGACCAAATCACAGAAAACAAACCACTTTGTGACAGAATAATTAAGCATACCTTCAAGAAAGTCAAGAAACTTTAAGCTCGCTTTGTAGTTTCTCAGGAAGTCTTTAGGTTTTCCAGGAGAACAGGCCCCAGGCTTTCCCTTCATGATTGCAGAATGGACTTCCTTGAGTATTGAATTGGCCAGAAAATCAAAAATATGAAGTCCAGAGTTTGCTGCAAATGAAACAAAAATCAGTAAGATGTTATCTAAGTCCATATGCATTTAGGCTTCATCAGAATATTAAGTAACAGAGATTACAGCTACCTGATGAAGATATTTCCAAAATAAATTTGCAATCTTTTTCTACACATTGCATTATCTGCTCATAGTCATCCTCCAGGTCATCAGAAGATACCCCAGAAACAGCTTTTGCATAGTTTTGAGGGACAATTTTCTGAATCAATGGGGAGACCACTGTTGTACGGAAAAGCTCTTCAGCTGAAGATGTGTTGTCAATGGCAGCATAAGCGCGCAAGCAGTTGTATATTACTTTTGCGTCCCGATGTTCTAGACCAACCACAAAGCAACGCTCTAAGCTACCATCAAGTAGTTTTGTAGCACCTTGGACCCTCTTCTCCATGTTCTCAATAAAAGGAAGGTTCTGTACTGCCATAATGTAACAGAATAAGAATCATATATATGTTGCATTAAAATGTACTCCCTCCGTAAAGAAATATAAGAGCGTTTAGATCACTAAACGTTCTTATATTTCTTTACAGAGGGAGTATATGATGTATCCAGTTAGACATAAAATGAGTGCTACCAATACAAAATTGGGTTGGTACTTTGGCAGTTAGAAATAAGGTTCTAGCACAAACTTCAAGAAGTGAATGAACTTAATCATGGCCATGAAATACAACTGGCTATTTCTCGTACTTTATTAAAACATGATTACACATATTATGATGACAATGTATACTGCCCTTTCAATGGTGACACGCATACCAAATATTTTCGTGTGAACTATCTGTAAACATTTTACGTTGTAATTTTCCTAGGGCTCTGTTCGACAACTTACATAAACCATAGAAAAACCCTATATATTAGAAGCTAGAGATGCCCAAGGAGGCAAGGACCAGTAGTATCTGTTGGCACAAACCTGTGCATGGCTGATGTAAAATTTGAGTCGGTTCATCTCGCTTGCGATTCTTTCTAACAGAATGCTTTGTGTTTCTCTGACATCTGTCCCTGCCTCCACATTTGGTGATGTAGTATCATTGCCGGAGTATCCCTTATCAACTGAACGATCTTCAACATCTGATGAATCAGATGGTGCTGTCGGCAATTCCTTGATCAGTTTCTCAACCTGAATGAACAAAACAAACCTTTAGGTTTCATTAACAACATGACATGAGCTAAAGCAATTTGGTAAACACATATCAAATTTGCTTTGATGAAATAACTCTGGGCGGTCGACGGATGACAAGGCAGAGGAGTTATTTCATTGGAAGAAAATCTCAGCATCATTGATACGCCGCAAATTTCGATAAGTATGCAGTGGCATGTTACCATTTGTACTAAGTGATAAAAATTTAGTCAGTAATTTAGTCATGCGGTCAGATTCATCGGTGTTAATGAACTGGCTACATTGGCATTTAGATTTCAGAAAACAATGGACAGAATCTCTACCTGAAAATGAAACTAGGGCAGGAACAAATTGGTAAACATTTACTGTCAGACTTGCTTTAGTTCCAAGCTTAATAGAAAAAATCTGGATGGTCAAAGGTTCAAATGGCAGAGATCTTTTTAATCACATGGAAAAAACTCAGCATTACAATGTGTTCCGATGATAATTATGGAGTGACATATGAGCATATGATCATTTGTACTAGCATTATGATATTATTGCAAATTTGGATAAGTATGCAATGACATATGATCATTTATTCTAGCATCATGATATGTCGCAATTCCGATGATATGTACGCAAGGACATGTGATCATTTATACTAGGTGCTGAAACTGTAGTGAGGTGAATGAGACGAAGCATCTGTATGCAGGGACAACTGAAGTGTAGAGGGGTGAATTAGCCACATTGGCGTCTGTTCAAAGCGGGAGCAGGTCCGAGATCGGATACCTTGGAGACGACGTGGGAGGTGTCGAGGAGCAGCTCGAGGAGCTCGCGCGCCTGCGTGGCCGCGGCGCGCTGCTCGAGACCCGCGCGTAGGGCGGCGAGGGCGGCGGAGGCGGCGGCGCGGAAGGCGGCGACCTTGTCCCTGAGGTCGGCGAGCGGGGCGCGCATGCGGGCGGCGGCGGCGTCGACGCCCTTGAGGCGGGCGCTGAGGCCGACGAAGTCGGCGTAGTCGCGGTTGATGAGGCCGACGAGCTCGGCGCGGAGGGCGGCGAGGTGGGAGCGCAGCTCGGCGGCGAGGCTCTCGAGGGGCACGTAGGAGCGCAGCTCGGCGACGTAGGCGTCCGGGTCGAAGCCCGCGCGCAGGAAGGCCTCCGGCCGGAACCACGGCGGGTGCGCCTCGATCGTCTCCCCGAAGAGGTCCTTGGCCGCCGGCGGCGGCTGCGGCGGGGCGGGCGCGCGCGGCGCCGCGGCGGCGAGATCCGCCATGGCGAGAGGTGGATCTGAGGGGAGGGGAGGGGAGGGAGTGCGGTGGGTTTGGACTAGACGGAGGAGATCTAGCGGGTAGCGGCGACGAGACGACGCTCCATATTTCTTCTGCTACGGAGGCTGGACCGTCGGCCCGGGTTACTCGTCCTCCTGCTCTTCGGCATTTACAAAACCGAACTTCTCATGAAATTTTCAATTTCCTCAAAAAAAAAGAAATTTTCAAACTTGTCTAAAAAAGATGAAATTTTCAAACGTTTTTCTGATTTTTCTTCATAAAAAGGGAAAACTGAAAAAGATATAGAGAAAGAAAGGAAAAAAAACTGAACCATATAACCTTCTAGAGGGTTCCCGAAACCGGAAAAACCAGGGAACAAAACCTACTAAATAGGCCGGCGCAGTTGTGTAACATCCCAAAAATCTAAATTTTGGAATGTTATATTAAATAAATATATTTGATTGTTTTTTTTTGATTGTTGTGTGATTGATTGACTGAAGGTGAGTGAAATTCAAAACTTTTCGAAAGTTAAATGAGAGTGAATAAAAGGACTTTCCCAAACTTTCATATTTTTGCATTTATGATCTCCGTGAATTCAAATTCTTTTCAAATACAAAACCCTAGAGAGAAGATGACATGACTTCTTCCATTTAAATAAATGAAAAGGTTTTTTTTTAATATTTGAATTTCATTTGGAACTATTTCAAATTCAGAAACTTCAAGTAACTCAATGATTTTCATGAGAGAAGATAAAATGACTTCTTAAAAATATATGAAATATGAGTTGGAAGTTTCAAAGAATCAAATTTAAAATCCTTTTGAAATTATTTTTCAATTTGGAGTTATTTGGGTTCTTTTCAAATTATTTTTCTCCAAAACTAAAATATATGAAAAATAGGGTAAAATGATTCCCTACAACAAAAAATTGGAGAGAAATAAATTTGAAATCATTTTGGTTTTTTAAAATGATTTTATGAGGTTTTATTGCAACATTAGCACTATTTGCTTTATTTATTTTTTTGTGCATTTTATTTGATGCTAGAAAAATGTTCATGTTGTAGAAAATCGTTTTCTAAAAATTTTGATATAAAATGTGCCTAGGTTATTTTATTTTATTTTCGTTGTGCTTTAAAAAAACTTTTCGGGCCGACCGACTGGGCCGAAGCCCAGCCGCCCGAGCCGACCCGTAGCCGCACCGCCTTCCACCTCCCGTCGCCGACCGGGACTCCTCCCGGAGACCGGCGCCGCCCCGCCTCCGGCCGTCCCCTTCCCCAGCAGCGCCTTCCCCCCTCCGCCTTTAAAAGGCGAAACCGCGCCCCCTCTCTCCCCTCTCCTCCTCCTCCACCGCAACCTCCCGCCCTCGCCGGAGCTCCCGCCGCCGCGCTCCGTTCCGACGCCCCCGAGCGCCGCCGACCCCACCGCTACATCCGCCTCGACGTGACGCGCCTCCCCGTGCCTCCGCCCATCGCAGCCGAGCCCCGGAGCCGCCGCCCGCTCGAAGCCGCCGCCGTCGCTGCCCTCATCCGTCCGATCTTAGATCGACGGTTAGGATTAGATCGCGTTTTTATTTTATTATTCGAAACGTTTTTGTTTAATTAGTGAATGTTCGTTAGTTTAGGCTCTGGAGCGAACGAAATTCGTCGGATTAGGTTCTGTAGCGAACGTTTGTTCGAGAGGTTTTTCTTTTTATTTTAGATTTCGGCCAGGGACCCATCCGTGAATATTTTATTTATAGATTAGTCCCTGATCTTAAAACGATCACTACTCTTTGCTCATTAGTCGGAATTCAACGAAACCAACGCCCACTTCTTCGTTACGATTCCCTCTATCTAGTAACACAACTTAAACATATTTTTGAAAGTTTTAAAATTTGAATTCAAACATATTTGTATTTGAACTTCGTTTGATCGTAACTTGAGTTTTATAACTCTGTTTGAGTTGTTTCTTTTTGCAAAATTAAGCTCTTGACCTAAACTTTCTGATAAGGACAAATTCACATAATTTTGGTACTGTTAGAAATTGTTTTTTATTTTGCAAGAGTTATTTGCTTGGTTTTGATGTTTTCCGAATTGTCTTCTTCGTTTTTTCCGATCTTTTGAGTGATTGCTTATGTGTGGTTACTATTGCTTGCTTACGTAGATTGACCGGAGTGTGACGAGTAGAACCATCAGGAGTTATGATTGTGAATCATCTTCATCAACAGTACAAGGCAAGTTCACACTTTGATCATATCCCTTTATTACCCAGTTTTATGCATTAGTTTCAACCCTCAAACATTGCATGGTTAGGATTGATAACATGTGGGTATTGGGAAGTAGTTGATGAGGTAGGAACCTATTGTCATGCATTCAAACCTTGGGAGTTACTTCTACGTTATGCTTATACTGCTATGCTATGCTCGTAGACGTGGATTGGGTTTGAGTGTATCCATGACAGATGTGAGATTATTATTTAATGGTTAACTTAAGGTGGGTACTTTAATACACATCTGGGTGGATCGGTTGGGGCACCCTGGAGCACCCAGTGGTTTGCCCGGGCACCTGGAGAACCCAGTGCTTGCCTAAGGGAATCCCGGAGTACCTGTGTGATTACCCTATGGAATGCCACCCAGGCTCAAAGGGATCATAAGATTATTCATGCTAGAAACTTCCGTGTGCAGCCACAAGCTATTATGGGCTATAGCATAGTTGAGTAAGTTGCATGACCTCTTTCAGTGGTGGGCTAGCAGATGTAGGGGAAAGTAGGTGTAACTGTCCACCCAGAGTAAAGAGTTAATGTTTCTGAAAGACTGTGTCTCGGTCATCCGTTTCTCAAACACCATGTAGTGCGAGAAATCCAACGGAGGAGATCGAGTCTTGTGGGGAAAAGTGCGCAAACCTCTGCAGAGTGTACAAACTAATCATGATTAGCCTTGTCCCCGGTTATGGGCATCTTGAGTCTCTGGTACTTGGATTATCATGTTGATCTCGTCACTCTACTAAATTAATTTTGTTGGGATGTTAATTTTTAATTGGGATTGAGTTGGAGGAACCTTCTCAATATTTTCAACAAACTTTGTAGTTAAATAAAATATATTCCTTTGCAGTAGGGAAAAATTGACTTTTCGCAAAAACATGATAACCATAGAGCCTCCACCAGCCAAATATGCATGTAGTGATAGCCATTATTCATCATTGCTCTATGGTGCGAATTTGCCAGTGCATTCAATGTACTGACCCTTTGTGGCTGCAACGTCTCATGTTGCAGGATTCTTGCGATGAGTAAGTGATACGTTAGGGTTATGATTTCTACACTCAACTTTGCCGTTGGTGTTGATGGGAATCCACAACCTTGTTGTTACTTCCGCTATTTGGATTGAGGTAATAGTATTTATGTTATTTATACATGTGATTTACCTCTGTTATAAATCCTCGAGTACTGTGTGTGTCAGCATACCGATCCAGGGATGGCACTTAAGCACAGAGACTTGACCTTCTGAGGTTGGGTCGCTACAAGATGGTATCAGAGCACATGTTGACTGTAGGACGTGACCCCTAGAAGCTGGCAAGCCCATAGGAAAGATTTTTCTAAAACTTCATTTTCAAAAGAGATCTTTTACCTCTCTTTTCTTCTGAGCTTATTCAAATATTCCCTTTTAATGAGACCATACCCCCTTTTCCTTTTGACCACGCGAAGATATGACTGATGAGACCACTCCAAGAAGTACAAGATATCGGACAACTAAGACCACTTCGGAATGAAGAGGATTTTACCGTCCATCTGAATAATGGAAACTACAACGGTTGAAGACTCCGAAGACTAGGAGAATTTGAAGGCTCGGTAGAATTCCTAGATTGGAATAACCTAGGAAGGCTACCCTTATGGAACTTACCAGACTATTGAAGCTGTCACTACCCGAGATCAAGGTGTGTCAGAGAAAGACCGGAACATGGAGTGTTAAGACTCAAAGTTTTTGTCAAGAAAACCCTAAGGCAGGAGATATCAACTATGGAATGATAGCTCATGGCAATGACAAGGGCAGAGACACGGCTATCCATGATGTTATCGCCCGCTTATGCTATTGTCACCGTGCTGAGTTAATCATGCATTTCTTTGGAAGGATTGGATGACAAGAAGGCTGATGGAGCACCTATCAGCAAAAGATGAATTTTTTAACCAAGCTGGTGTATCACCAGGATCTGGAGCAGAAGTTAAGATGGACCTGCAGGAAGCCGTATTTGACAAGTATTTCATGAAGGACTCAGGACCCAGAAGCTGAAAGTAGCCAAGCTGGAGGAGCAAAACCCCGAGATACCGGATATTCGTCAGGAACTGAAGGACAGTAGGACCATGGTTCATGCCAAGGATATAGAAAACCCAGAAGTTTGGAACGCAACTCCAGAAATATTGAAGGACGCCATGAGAGACTTCGCGTCAACAGAGATGATCTGGCAAAAGAACTTGAGAAGGACAAGCACGATCGGAAGAAACCATTGGAGGCATGAACAAGACTTGAAGAGTTTGATGACTTTGAAGATTTATTAACTTTAGAAGACCAAACCCCTATTATATACCTACGTTAGATGCGACGATTGTGAGCTGTCATTTGTTTGATGTTTTTCCGACAGCCACAAAATAAAATATGTCTTTTCAAAACTATTGTTTGTATTGTGTGTATCCCTCTCTCTTTCTCTCTCTCATCCCTCTCTCTCTCTCTCTCATCTCACCCCAAACCCTTGGAACCAATAGAGGATGAATGGAAATGAAATCATATTTTCGGGACCAATAAGCCAATTGGAGACGGACCGATGGATTCAGAACATGCAGGATCACATTAAGAATAACCCTATAGCCGGAAAGGATATGGCCCAGCATGCTCTTCAGTGCTTTAAAAGAAGTGCTGCTACTTGGTGGAGGATGTACCAAACCATCAATGGATGGCAAGAAGTAACCACTTGGAAAGAATTTAAGTTGACTTTGCCAAAGTCTCGGTTTGTGTCCCAGAAATTGAAGCCTTATGGAAGTGATATGAAGAAACCTTGTGCATGCAAGCTCTATGGAGAAATAGGACACAACCATCATGAACACAAGGATGAATGCCCAAATTGTGAAGGAAGTCACCCAGCTGAAGAATGCCCAACTAGGCAGATTACTTGTTTCCTGTGTGAAGGAACTACCCACTACCCTGCCAAGTGTCACATTTACCCCATGGTACAACGAACCATCCAGCAGAAGAAAAAGTAATGAAAGGAGCCCTCATGGAAATTTTAGAAGAACCTGTGATGAAGGTAGAGGTGGAGGACACACCCGAAGAAGACCCAATTAAACCCTGCACCAAATCATACTATTCATGTGGAGAAGAAGGACACATCTCCCAAAATTGTCTGAATGGGGATCTAGTAGAATTCTCGACAGAGGAAGTAGATTATGATCCACAGGGAATAGAAGCCCTGATTGGAACGGAATGGTCCCGGAAGAGAAATAGATTGGATTCCAGGAAGGACCTGAGTCATATCACCTGTTTCAGGTGCAAGGAGTCAGGGCACTACTTCATCGGTTGCCCAAAAAGGAAGCCGAGGACCCAAGGGGGCTATATAATCACAAGGAAACCTCAAGACTTGTCAGAAGTAATACGTTTTTGGTTGTAATGAAGCAGGGCACTTTGCCAGAGATTGTCCCAAGGATCTCGGGCAAGTAACATACCGATGGACAAAGGGAATTGTATACGGGATTGATTGAATCCCCGACATCGTGGTTCATCCGATGAGATCATCGTGGTACATGTGGGAGCCAATATGGGTATCCAGATCCCGCTATTGGTTATTAGCCGGAGAGGTGTCTCGGTCATGTCTGCATGGTTCCCGAACCCGTAGTGTCTACACACTTAAGGTTCGGTGACGCTAGAGTTGTTATGGGAAATAGTATGTGGTTACCGAAGGTTGTTCGGAGTCCCAGATGAGATCCCGGACATGACGAGGAACTCCGGAGTGGTCCGGAGGTAAAGATCGGTATATTGGACGAAGGGTATTGGAGTCCGGAATTGTTCTGGGAGTACCAGGTGACGACCAACGTGACCGAAAGGTGTTTCGAAGGCCCCGGCAAGCGTTGGGGGCCTTATGGGCCAAAGGGACGGGGCACACCAGCCCACTAAGGGGCTTTGCGCCCCTCCCAACCCCTCTCATGTAACGTGGAGAGGTGGGGGCGCCTCCCCTAGGGCAGCCATCCCTCCCGGCTTGGGGGGCAAGTTTCCCAGGGATGGGGCGCCCAAACCCATCTGGGGTTTCCCCTGTGGCCGCCGCCCCTCCCCTAGGGAACCCTAGGGCGCCTCCTCCACCCCCTTCCCCCTATATATAGTGAGGGAGAGAGAGGGCAGCGGCACCCCTGGCCTGGCGCAGCCCTCTCCTCCTCCAACTCCTCCTCCTCCTCCGAAGTGCTTAGCGAAGCTCTGCCGGAGAACCACGAGCTCCATTGCCACCATGCCATCGTGCTGCTGGAGTTCTCCCTCAACTTCTCCTCTCCCCTTGCTGGATCAAGAAGGAGGAGACGTCCCCGGGCTGTACGTGTGTTGAACGCAGAGGCGTCGTCTGTTCGGCGCTAGATCGGATCTTCCGCGATTTGAATCGCCGCGAGTACGACTCCATCAACCGCGTTCTTGTAACGCTTCCGCTTAGCGATCTTCAAGGGTATGAAGATGCACACCCTCTCTCTCGTTGCTAGCATCTCCTAGATTGATCTTGATGACACATAGGAAAATTTTGAATTATTGCTACGTTCCCCATCAGTGGTATCAGAGCTAGGTCTATGCGTAGATTCTATGCACGAGTAGAACACAAAGTAGTTGTGGGCGATGATTTGTTCAATTTGCTTGCCGTTACTAGTCTTATCTTGATTCGGCGGCATTGTGGGATGAAGTGGCCCGGACCGACCTTACACGTACACTTACGTGAGACAGGTTCCACCGACTGACATGCACTTGATGCATAAGGTGGCTAGCGGGTGTCTGCCTCTCCCACTTTAGTCGGATCGGATTCGATGAAGAGGGTCCTTATGAAGGGTAAATAGCAATTGGCATATCACCGTTGTGGCTTTTGCGTAGGTAAGAAACGTTCTTGCTAGAAACCCGTAGCAGCCACGTAAAACATGCAACAACAATTAGAGGACGTCTAACTTGTTTTTGCAGGGTATGCTATGTCATGTGATATGGCCAAAAGGATGTGATGAATTATATATATGTGATGTATGAGATTGATCATGTTCTTGTAATAGGAATCACGACTTGCATGTCGATGAGTATGACAACCGGCAGGAGCCATAGGAGTTGTCTTAATTTATTGTATGACCTGCGTGTCAATGAAAAACGCCATGTAATTACTTTACTTTATTGCTAACCGTTAGCCATAGTAGTAGAAGTAATAGTTGGCGAGACAACTTCATGAAGACACGATGATGGAGATCATGATGATGGAGATCATGGTGTCATGCCGGTGACGAAGGTGATCATGCCGCGCCTCGAAGATGGAGATCAAAGGCGCAAGATGATATTGGTCATATCATGTCACTTTATGATTTGCATGTGATGTTTGTCATGTTTACATCTTATTTGCTTAGAATGACGGTAGCATAAATAAGATGATCCCTCACTAAAATTTCAAGAGATGTGTTCCCCCTAATTGTGCATCATTGCGAAGGTTCGTTGTTTCGAAGCACCACATGATGATCGGGTGTGATAGATTCTAACATTCGCATACAATGGGTGTAAGCCAGATTTACACATGTGAAACACTTAGGTTGACTTGACGAGCCTAGCATGTACAGACATGGCCTCGGAACACAAGAGACCGAAAGGTCGAACATGAGTCGTATAGTAGATACGATCAACATGAAGATGTTCATCGATGATAACTAATCGGTCTCACGTGATGATCGGACACGGCCTAGTTGACTCGGATCATGTATCACTTAGATGACTAGAGGGATGTCTATCTAAGTGGGAGTTCATTAAATAATCAGATGAACTTAATTATCATGAACATAGTCAAAAGGTCTTTGCAAATTATGGCGTAGCTTACGCTTTGGTTCTACTGTTTAAGATATGATCCTAGAGAAAATTTAGTTGAAAGTTGATAGTAGAAATTATGTGGACTGGGTCCGTAAACTGAGGATTATCCTCATTGCTGCGCAGAAGGCTTATGTCCTTAATGCACCGCTCGGTGTGCTGAACCTCGAGCGTCGTCTGTGGATGTTGCTGTTGGGGACCGTTGCAGAAATTAAAAATTTTCTACGCATCACCAAGAACAATCTATGGAGTCTTCTAGCAACGAGAGGGAAAAGAGTGCATCTACATACCCTTGTAGATCGCGAGAGGAAGCATTCAAGTGAACGGGGTTGATGGAGTCGTACTCGTCGTGATCCAAATCACCGATGACCGAGCGCCAAACGGACGGCACCTCCGCGTTCAACACACGTACGGTTGGGGAAGACGTCTCTTCCTTCTTGATCCAGCAAGGGGGAGGGAGAGGTTGATGGAGATCCAGCAGCACGACGGCGTGGTGGTGGAAGCAGCGGGGATCTCGGCAGGGCTTCGCCAAGCTCAGCGAGAGGGAGAGGTGTCACGGGAGGGAGAGGGAGGCGCCAGGGGCTTGGGTGCGGCTGCCCTCCCTCCCCCCTCTTTATATAGGGGTCCAGGGGGGCGCCGACCCCCAGAGATCCCATCTCAAGGGGGGGCGGCGGCCAAGGGGGGGGACTTGCCCCCCAAGTCAAGTGCGGCGCCCCCCCACCCCTAGGGTTTCCAACCCTAGGCGCAGGGGAGGCCCAAGGGGGGCGCACCAGCCCACCAGGGGCTGGTTCCCTTCCCCACTTCAGCCCATGGGGCCCTCCGGGATAGGTGGCCCCACTCGGTAGACCCCAGGGACCCTTCCGGTGGTCCCGGTACAATACCGATGACCCCCGAAACTTTCTCGGTGGCCGAAACTGGACTTCCTATATATAATTCTTCACCTCCGGACCATTCCGGAACTCCTCGTGACGTCCGGGATCTCATCCGGGACTCTGAACAACTTTCGGGTTACCGCATACTAGTATCTCTACAACCCTAGCGTCACCGAACCTTAAGTGTGTAGACCCTACGGGTTCGGGAGACATGCAGACATGACCGAGACGACTCTCCGGTCAATAACCAACAGCGGGATCTGGATACCCATGTTGTCTCCCACATGTTCCACGATGATCTCATCGGATGAACCACGATGTCGAGGATTCAATCAATCCCGTATACAATTCCCTTTGTCAATCGGTACGTTACTTGCCCGAGATTCGATCGTTGGTATCCCAATACCTTGTTCAATCTCGTTACCGGCAAGTCACTTTACTCGTACCGTAATGCATGATCCCGTGACCAAACACTTGGTCACATTGAGCTCATTATGATGATGCATTACCGAGTGGGCCCAGAGATACCTCTCCGTCATACGGAGTGACAAATCCCAGTCTCGATTCGTGCCAACCCAACAGACACTTTCGGAGATACCCGTAGTGCACCTTTATAGCCACCCAGTTACGTTGTGACGTTTGGCACACCCAAAGCACTCCTATGGTATCCGGGAGTTGCACAATCTCATGGTCTAAGGAAATGATACTTGACATTTGGAAAAGCTCTAGCAAACGAACTACACGATCTTGTGCTATGCTTAGGATTGGGTCTTGTCCATCATTTCATTCTCCTAATGATGTGATCCCGTTATCAATGACATCCAATGTCCGTAGTCAGGAAACCATGACTATCTGTTGATCAACGAGCTAGTCAACTAGAGGCTCACTAGGGACATGTTGTGGTCTATGTATTCACACATGTATTACGATTTCCGGATAACACAATTATAGCATGAACAATAGACAATTATCATGAACAAGGAAATATAATAATAACCATTTTATTATTGCCTCTAGGGCATATTTCCAACAGTCTCCCACTTGCACTAGAGTCAATAATCTAGTTACATTGTGATGAATCGAACACCCATAGAGTTCTGGTGCTGATCATGTTTTGCTCTAGGGAGAGGTTTAGTCAACGGATCTGCTACATTCAGGTCCGTATGTACTTTACAAATATCTATGTCTCCATTTTGAACATTTTCACGAATGGAGTTGAAGCGACGCTTGATATGCCTGGTCTTCCTGTGAAACCTGGGCTCCTTGGCAAGGGCAATAGCTCCAGTGTTGTCACGGAAGAGAGTTATCGGGCCCGACGCATTGGGAATAACTCCTAGGTCGGTAATGAACTCCTTCACCCAGATTGCTTCTTGTGCTGCCTTTGAGGCCGCCATGTATTCCGCTTCACATGTAGATCCCGCCACAACGCTTTGCTTGCAACTGCACCAGCTTACTGCCCCACCATTCAAAATATACACGTATCCGGTTTGTGACTTAGAGTCATCCAGATCTGTGTTGAAGCTAGCATTGATGTAACCCTTTAGGACGAGCTCTTCGTCACCTCCATAAACGAGAAACATATCCTTAGTCCTCTTCAGGTACTTCAGGATATTCTTGACCGCTGTCTAGTGTTCCATGCCGGGATTACTTTGGTACCTTCCTACCAAACTTACGGCAAGGTTTACATCAGGTCTGGTACACAGCATGGCATACATAATAGACCCTATGGCCGAGGCATAGGGGACGCCACTCATCTTTTCTCTATCTTCTGCCGTGGTCGGGCATTGAGCCGTGCTCAATTGCACACCTTGCAATACAGGCAAGAACCCCTTCTTGGACTGATCCATATTGAACTTCTTCAATATCTTGTCAAGGTACGTACTTTGTGAAAGACCAATGAGGCGTCTTGATCTATCTCTATAGATCTTGATGCCTAATATATAAGCAGCTTCTCCAAGGTCCTTCATTGAAAAACACTTGTTCAAGTAGGCCTTTATGCTTCCCAAGAATTCTATATCATTTCCCATCAACAATATGTCATCCACATATAATATGAGAAATGCTACAGAGCTCCCACTCACTTTCTTGTAAACACAGGCTTCTCCATAAGTCTGTGTAAACCCAAACGCTTTGATCATCTCATCAAATCGAATGTTCCAACTCCGAGATGCTTGCACCAGCCCATAGATGGAGCGCTGGAGCTTGCATACCTTGTTAGCATTCTTAGGATCGACAAAACCTTCTGGCTGCATCATATACAATTCTTCCTTAAGAAAGCCATTAAGGAATGTCGTTTTGACGTCCATTTGCCATATCTCATAATCATAGAATGCGGCAATTGCTAACATGATTCGGACGGACTTCAGCTTTGCTACGGGTGAGAAAGTCTCATCGTAGTCAACCCCTTGAACTTGTCGATAACCCTTAGCGACAAGTCGAGCCTTATAGATGGTCACATTACCACCCGCGTCTGTCTTCTTCTTAAAGATCCATTTATTTTCTATGGATCGCCGATCATCGGGCAAGTCAGTCAAAGTCCATACTTCGTTTTCATGCATGGATCCTATCTCGGATTTCATGGCTTCTAGCCATTTGTCGGAATCTGGGCCCGCCATTGCTTCTTCATAGTTCGAAGGTTCACCGTTGTCCAACAACATGATTTCCATGACAGGGTTGCCGTACCACTCTGGTGCGGAACGTGTCCTTGTGGACCTACGAAGTTCAGTGGTAACTTGATCATGATCGTCATCATTAACTTCCTCTCTAGTCGGTGCAGGCACCACAGAAACATTTTCTTGTGCTGCGCTACTTTCTGGTTGAGAGGGGTCACCTCATCAAGTTCCACTTTCCTCCCACTTACTTCTTTCGAGAGAAACTCTTTCTCCAGAAAGGACCCGTTCTTGGCAACGAAGATCTTGCCTTCGGATCTGAGGTAGAAGGTATACCCAATGGTTTCCTTAGGGTATCCTATGAAGACGCATTTTTCCGACTTGGGTTCGAGCTTTTCAGGTTGAAGTTTCTTGACATAAGCATCGCATCCCTAAACTTTAAGAAACGACAGCTTAGGTTTCTTCCCAAACCATAATTCATACGGTGTCGTCTCAACGGATTTCGACGGAGCCCTATTTAAAGTGAATGCGGCAGTCTCTAAAGCATAGCCCCAAAATGAGAGCGGTAGATCGGTAAGAGACATCATAGATCGCACCATATCCAATAGAGTGCGATTACGACGTTCGGACACACCATTTCACTGAGGTGTTCCAGGCGGCGTGACTTGTGAAACTATTCCACATTTCCTTAAGTGTGTGCCAAATTCGTGACTCAAATATTCCCCTCCACGATCTGATCGTAAGAATTTTATTTTCCTGTCACGTTGATTCTCAACCTCACTCTGAAATTCCTTGAACTTTTCAAAGGTCTCAGACTTGTGTTTCATAAGGTAGACATACCCATATCTACTCAAGTCATCAGTGAGAGTGAGAACATAACGATAGCCACCGCGAGCCTCAACACTCATTGGACCGCACACATCAGTATGTATGATTTCCAATAAGTTGGTTGCTCGCTCCATTGTTCCGGAAAACGGAGTCTTGGTCATCTTACCCATGAGGCATGGTTCGCACGTGTCAAATGATTCGTAATCAAGAGACTCTAAAAGTCCATCAGCATGGAGCTTCTTCATGCGCTTGACACCAATGTGACCAAGACGGCAGTGCCACAAGTATGTGGGACTATCATTATCAACCTTACATCTTTTGGTACTCACACTATGAATACGTGTAACACTACGTTCGAGATTCATGAAGAATAAACCATTAACCAGCGGGGCATGACCATAAAACATATCTCTCATATAAATAGAACAACCATTATTCTCGGATTTAAATGAGTAGCCATCTCAAATTAAACGAGATCCTGATACAATGTTCATGCTCAAAGCTGGCACTAAATAACAATTATTGAGGTTTAAAACTAATCCCGTAGGTAAATGTAGAGGTAGCGTGCCGACGGCGATCACATTGACCTTGGAACCATTCCCGACGCGCATCGTCACCTCGTCCTTTGCCAGTCTCCGTTTATTCCGCAGCTCCTGCTTTGAGTTACAAATATGAGCAACCACACCGGTATCAAATACCCAGGAGCTACTACGAGTGCTGGTAAGGTACACATCAATAACATGTATATCACATATACCTTTGGTGTTGCCGGCCTTCTTGTCCGCTAAGTACTTGGGGCAGTTCCGCTTCCAGTGACCACTTCCCTTGCAATAAAAGCACTCAGTCTCAGGCTTGGGTCCATTCTTTGGCTTCTTCCCGGCAACTGGCTTACCGGGCGCGGCAACTCCCTTGCCGTCCTTCTTGAAGTTCTTCTTAACCTTGCCTTTCTTGAACTTAGTGGTTTTATTCACCATCAACACTTGATGTTCCTTTTTGATCTCCACCTCCGCTGATTTCAGCATTGAATATACCTCAGGAATGGTCTTTTCCATCCCCTGCATACTGAAGTTCATCACAAAGCTCTTGTAGCTCGGTGGAAGCGACTGAAGGATTCTGTCAATGACCGCGTCATCCGGGAGATTAACTCCCAGCTGAGTCAAGCGGTTGTGTAACCCAGACATTTTGAGTATGTGCTCACTGACAGAACTATTTTCCTCCATCTTACAACTGAAGAACTTGTCGGAGACTTCATATCTCTCGACCCGGGCATGAGCTTGGAAAACCATTTTCAGCTCTTCCAACATCTCATATGCTCCGTGTTGCTCAAAATGCTTTTGGAGCCCCGGTTCTAAGCTGTAAAGCATGCCGCACTGAACGAGGGAGTAATCATCAGCACGCTGCTGCCAAGCGTTCATAACGTCTTGGTTCTCTGGGATGGGTGCGTCACCTAGCGGTGCTTCTAGGACATAATCTTTCTTGGCAGCTATGAGGATGATCCTCAGGTTCCGGACCCAGTCCGTATAGTTGCTGCCATCATCTTTCAGCTTGGTTTTCTCTAGGAACGCGTTGAAGTTGAGGGCAACGTGGGCCATTTGATCTACAAGACATATTGTAAAGATTTTAGACTAAGTTCATGATAATTAAGTTCATCTAATCAAATTATTCAATGAACTCCCACTCAGATAGACATCCCTCTAGTCATCTAAGTGAAACATGATCCGAGTCAACTAGGCCATGTCCGATCATCACGTGAGACGGACTAGTCAAGATCGGTGAACATCTTCATGTTGATCGTATCTTCTATACGACTCATGCTCGACCTTTCGGTCTTCCGTGTTCCGAGGCCATGTCTGTACATGCTAGGCTCGTCAAGTCAACCTAAGTGTATTGCGTGTGTAAATCTGGCTTACACCTGTTGTATTCGAACGTTAGAATCTATCACACCCGATCATCACGTGGTGCTTCGAAACAATGAACCTTCGCAACGGTGCACAGTTAGGGGGAACACTTTCTTGAAATTATTGCGAGGGATCATCTTATTTAAGCTACCGTCGTTCTAAGCAAATAAGATGTAAAACATGATAAACATCACATGCAATCAAATAGTGACATGATATGGCCAATATCATTTTGCTCCTTTTGATCTCCATCTTCGGGGCGCCATGATCATCTTCGTCACCGGCATGACACCATGATCTCCATCATCGTGTCTTCATGAAGTTGTCACGCCAACGATTACTTCTACTTCTATGGCTAACGTGTTTAGCAATAAAGTAAAGTAATTTACATGGCGTTATTCAATGACATGCAGGTCATACAAAAATAAAGACAACTCCTATGGCTCCTGCCGGTTGTCATACTTATCGACATGCAAGTCGTGATTCCTATTACAAGAACATGATCAAACTCATACATCACATATATTCCATTCATCACATCCTTTTGGCCATATCACATCACAAGGCATATGCTGCAAAAACAAGTTAGACGTCCTCTAATTGTTGTTGCATGTTTTTACGTGGCTTCTATAGGTTTCTAGCAAGAACGTTTCTTACCTACGTAAAACTACAACGTGATATGCCAACTTCTATTTACCCTTCATAAGGACCCTTTTCATCGAATCCGATTCGACTAAAGTGGGAGAGACAGAGACCCGCTAGCCACCTTATGCAACTAGTGCATGTCAGTCGGTGGAACCTGTCTCACGTAAGCGTACGTGTAAGGTCGGTCCGGGCCGCTTCATCCCACGATGCCGCCGAAACAAGATAAGACTAGTAGTGGCAAGAAAGTTGACAACATCTACGCCCACAACAAGTTTGTGTTCTACTCGTGCATAGAAACTACGCATAGACCTAGCTCATGATGCCACTCTTGGGGACCGCTGCAGAAATTAAAAAATTTCTACGCATCACCAAGAACAATCTATGGAGTCTTCTAGCAACGAGAGGGAAAAGAGTGCATCTACATACCCTTGTAGATCGTGAGCGAAAGCGTTCAAGTGAACGGGGTTGATGGAGTCGTACTCGTCGTGATCCAAATCACCGATGACCGAGCGCCGAACGGACGGCACCTCCGCGTTCAACACACGTACGGTTGGGGAAGACGTCTCCTCCTTCTTGATCCAGCAAGGGGGAGGGACAGGTTGATGGAGATCCAGCAGCACGACGGCGTGGTGGTGGAAGCAGCGGGGATCTCGGCAGGGCTTCGCCAAGCTCAGCGAGAGGGAGAGGTGTCACGGGAGGGAGAGGGAGGCGCCAGGGGCTTGGGTGCGGCTGCCCTCCCTCCCCTCCTCTTTATATAGGGGTCTAGGGGGGGCGCCGGCCCCAGAGATCCCATCTCAAGGGGGGCGGCGGCCAAGGGGGGGGACTTGCCCCCCAAGTCAAGTGCGGCGCCCCCCACCCCTAGGGTTTCCAACCCTAGGCGCAGGGGAGGCCCCAGGGGGGCGCACCAGCCCACCAGGGGCTGGTTCCCTTCCCCACTTCAGCCCATGGGGCCCTCCGGGATAGGTGGCCCCACCCGGTGGACCCCCGGGACCCTTCCGGTGGTCCCGGTACAATACCGGTGACCCCCGAAACTTTCCCGGTGGCCGAAACTGGACTTCCTATATATAATTCTTCACCTCCGGACCATTCCGGAACTCCTCGTGACGTCCGGGATCTCATCCGGGACTCCGAACAACTTTTGGGTTACCGCATACTAGTATCTCTACAACCCTAGTGTCACCGAACCTTAAGTGTGTAGACCCTACGGGTTCGGGAGACATGCAGACATGACCGAGACGACTCTCCGATCAATAACCAACAGCGGGATCTGGATACCCATGTTGGCTCCCACATGTTCCACGATGATCTCATCGGATGAACCACGATGTCGAGGATTCAATCAATCCCGTATACAATTCCCTTGTCAATCGGTACGTTACTTGCCCGAGATTCGATCGTCGGTATCCCAATACCTTGTTCAATCTCGTTACCGGCAAGTCACTTTACTCGTACCGTAATGCATGATCCCGTGACCAAACACTTGGTCACATTGAGCTCATTATGATGATGCATTACCGAGTGGGCCCAGAGATACCTCTCCGTCATACGGAGTGACAAATCCCAGTCTCGATTCGTGCCAACCCAACAGACACTTTCGGAGATACCCGTAGTGCACCTTTATAGCCACCCAGTTACGTTGTGATGTTTGGCACACCCAAAGCACTCCTATGGTATCCGGGATTTGCACAATCTCATGGTCTAAGGAAATGATACTTGACATTTGGAAAAGCTCTAGCAAACGAACTACACGATCTTGTGCTATGCTTAGGATTGGGTCTTGTCCATCACATCATTCTCCTAATGATGTGATCCCGTTATCAATGACATCCAATGTCCATAGTCAGGAAACCATGACTACCTGTTGATCAACGAGCTAGTCAACTAGAGGCTCACTAGGGACATGTTGTGGTCTATGTATTCACACATGTATTACGATTTCCGGATAACACAATTATAGCATGAACAATAGACAATTATCATGAACAAGGAAATATAATAATAACCATTTTATTATTGCCTCTAGGGTATATTTCCAACAGTTGCGAACATCTGACATACACGTTTTAATGACTACGTGATAGTTAAGTTCGTAATGCTAACGGTTTAGAATTGAGGCGCCAAAGACGTTTCTGAAACGTCGCAGAACATATGAGATGTTCCAAAAACTGAAATTGGGATTTCAGACTAGTGCCCACGTCAAGAGGTATGAGACCTCGGACAAGTTTCTTAAGCCTGCAAACTAAGGGAGAAAAGCTCAATCATTGAGCATGTGCTCAGATTGTCTGAGTACTACAATCGCTTGAATCGAGTGGGAGTTAATCTTCCAGATGAGATAGTGATGGTTCTCCATAGTCACTGCCACCAAGCTATTAGAGCTTCATGATGAACTATAACATATCAGGGATAGACATGATGATCCTTGAGCAACTCGCGATGTTTGACACCGCGAAAGTAGAAATCAAGTAGGAGCATCAATTGTTGATGGCTAGTAAAACCACTAGTTTCAAGAAGGGAAAGGGAAAGAAGGGATACTTCATGAAACGGCAAATCAGTTGCTGCTCTAGTAAAGAAACCCAAGGTTGAACCCAAACCCGAGACTAAGTGCTTCTGTAATGAGGGGAACGGTCACTGAAGCAGAACTACCCTAGATACTTGGTAGATGAGAAGGCAGGCAAGGTCGACAGAAGTATATTGGATATACATTATATTAATGTGTACTTTACTAGTACTCCTAGTAGCACCAGGGTATTAGATACCGGTTCGGTTGCTAAGTGTTGGTAACTCGAAATAAAAGGCTACAGAATAAACAGAGACTAGCTAAAGGTGAGATGACGATATGTGTTGGAAGTGTTTCCAAGGTTGATGTGATCAAGCATCGCATGCTCCCTCTACCATCGAGATTGGTGTTAAACCTAAATAATTGTTATTTGGTGTTTGCGTTGAGCATAGACATGATTGGATTATGTTTATCGCAATACGGTTATTCATTTAAGGAGAATAATGGTTACTCTGTCTATTTGAATAATACCTTCAATGGTCTTGCACTTAAAATGAATGGTTTGTTGAATCTCGATTGTAGTGATACACATGTTCATGCCAAAAGATATAAGATAGTACCACATACTTGTGGCACTGCCACTTGAGTCATATTGGTATAAAACGCATGAAGAAGCTCCATGTTGATGGATCTTTGGACTCACTCGTTTTTTAAAATATTGAGACATGCGAACCATGTCCATTAGTATATATGCATGAAGAAAGTCCATACAGATGGATCGTTTGGACTCACTTGATTTTGAATCACTTGAGACATGCAAATCATACCACATGGGCAAGATGACTGAAAGGCCTCATTTTCAGTAAGATGGAACAAGAAAGCAACTTGTTGGAAGTAATACATTTTGATGTGTGCAGTCCAATGAGTGCTGAGGCATGCAGTGGATATCGTTATGTTCTTACTTCACAGATGATTTGAGTAGATGCTGAGAATATTTACTTGATGAAACACAAGTCTGAATTATTGAAAGGTTCAAGTAATTTCAGAGTGAAGTTGAAGATCGTCGTGACAAGAGGATAAAATGTCTATGATATGATCATAGAGATGAATATCTGAGTTACGAGTTTGGCACACAATTAAGACATTGTGGAAATCATTTCACAACTAATACCGACTGGAACACCATAGTGTGATGGTGTGTCCGAACATCATAACTGCACCCTATTGGATATGGTGCATACCATGATGTGTCTTATCGAATTACCACTATCGTTTATGGGTTAGGCATTAGAGACAACCGCATTCACTTTAAATAGGGCACCACGCAATTCCGTTGAGACGACACCGTATGAACTATGGTTTAGAGAAACCTAAGCTGTCGTTTCTTAAAAGTTTGGGGCTGCGACGCTTATGTGAAAAAGTTTCAGGTTGATAAGCTCGAACCCAAAGTGGATAAATGCATCTTCATGCCCAAAACAGTTGGGTATACCTCCTATTTTAGATATGGAAGCAAAAGTGATTGTTTCTAGAAACGGGTCCTTTCTCAAGGAAAAGTTTCTCTCGAAATAATTGAGTGGGAGGATGGTGGAGACTTGATGAGGTTATTGAACCGTCACTTCAACTAGTGTGTAGCAGGGCACAAGAAGTTGTTCCTGTTGCACCTACACAAATTGAAGTGGAAGCTTATGATAGTGATCATGAAACTTCAGATCAAGTCACTACCAAACCTCGTAGGTCGACAAGGATGCGTACTACTTCAGAGTGGTACGTAATCCTGTCTTGGAAGTCATGTTGCTAGACAACAATGAACCTACGAGCTATGGAGAAGCGATGGTGGGCCCGGATTCCGACGAATGGCTCAAGGCCATAAAATCCGAGAGAGGATCCATGTATAAAAGCAAAGTATAGACTTTGGAAGAACTACTTGATGGTCGTAAGGCTGTTGGGTGCATATGATTTAAGAAAGACGGACAATGATGGTAAGTGTCACCATTAAGAAAGCTCGACTTGTCGTTAAGATGTTTTCCGACAAGTTCAAGGAGTTGACTACGATGAGACTTTCTCACTCGTAGCGATGCTAAGAGTCTGTTGGAATTATATTAGCAGGTACTGCATTATTTATGAAATCTTGCAGATAGGATGTCAAAATATTGTTTCCTCGACGATTTTCTTGAGGAAAGGTTGTATGTGATACAACCAGAAGATTTTGTCAATCCTGAAAGATGCTAACAAGTATGCAAAGCTCTAGCAATCCTTCCAAGGACTGGAGTAAGCATCTCGGAGTTGGAATGTACGCTTTGATGAGATGATCAAAGATTTTGGGTTTATACAAAGTTTATGAGAAACTTGTAATTCCAAAGAAATGAGTGGGAGCACTATAGAATTTTTGACGAGTATATGTCGTTAACATATTATTGATCAGAAATGATGTAGAATTTCTGGAAAGCATACAGGGTTATTTGAAAAGTGTTTTTCAATGGAAAACCTGGATTAAGCTACTTGAACATTGAGCATCAAGATCTATAAGGATAGATCAAAAACGCTTAATAGTACTTTCAAATGAATACATACCATGACAAGATTTTGAAGGAGTTCAAAATAGATCAGCAAAGAAGGAGTTCTTAGCTGTGTTACAAGGTGTGAGTATTGAGTAAGACTCAAAACCTGACCACAGCAGAAGAGAGAGAAAGGACGAAGGTCATCCCCTATGCTTTAGACGTAGGCTCTACAGTATGCTATGCTGTGTACTGCACCTGAAGTGTGCCTTGCCATGAGTTAGTCAAGGGGTACAATAGTGATCCAGGAATGGATCACATGACAGCGGTCGAACTTATCCTTAGTAACTAGTGGACTAGGGAATTTTCTCGATTATGGAGGTGGTAAAAGAGTTCATCGTAAAGGGTTACGTCGATGCAAACTTTGACACTAATCCAGATGACTCTGAGTAGTGAACCGGATTCGTATAGTAGAGCAGTTATTTGGAATAGCTCCAAGTAGCGCGTGGTAGCTGCATCTACAAGATGACATCGAGATTTGTAAAGCACACACAGATCTGAAAGGTTCAGACCCGTTGACTAATAACCTCTCTCACAAGCGAGATATGAACAAACCCCATGGGTGTTGGATTCATTACAACCACATAGTGATGTGAACTAGATTATTGACTCTAGTGCAAGTGGGAGACGGTTGGAAATATGCCCTAGAGGCAATAATAAAATGGTTATTATTGTATTTCCTTGTTCATGATAATTGTCTATTGTTCATGCTATAATTGTATTAATTGGAAACCGTAATACATGTGTGAATACATAGACCACAACATGTCCCTAGTAAGCCTCTAGTTAACTAGCTCGTTGATCAATAGATGGTTATGGTTTCCTGACCATGGACATTGGATGTCATTGATAACGGGATCACATCATTAGGAGAATGATGTGATGGACAAGACCCAATCCTAAGCATATCACAAGATCGTGTAGTTCGTTTGCTAAGAGCTTTTCTAATGTCAAGTATCGTTTCCTTAGACAATGAGATTGTGCAACTCCCGGATACCGTAGGAATGCTTTGGGTGTACCAAACGTCACAACGTAACTGGGTGGCTATAAAGGTGCACTACAGGTATCTCCGAAAGTGTCTGTTGGGTTGGCACGAATCGAGACTGGGATTTGTCACTCCGTATGATGGAGAGGTATCTCTAGGCCCACTCGGTAATGCATCATCATAATAAGCTCAATGTGACTAATCAGTTAGCCACGGGATCATGCGTTACGGAACAAGTAAAGAGACTTGCCGGTAACGAGATTGAATGAGGTATTGGGATACCGATGATCGAATCTCGGGCAAGTAACATACCGATAGACAAAGGGAATTGTATACGGGATTGATTGAATCCCCGACATCGTGGTTCATCCGATGAGATCATCGTGGAACATGTGGGAGCCAATATGGGTATCCAGATCCCGCTATTGGTTATTGGCCGGAGAGGTGTCTCGGTCATGTCTGCATGGTTCCCGAACCCGTAGGGTCTACACACTTAAGGTTCGGTGACGCTAGAGTTGTTATGGGAAATAGTATGTGGTTACCGAAGGTTGTTCGGAGTCCCGGATGAGATCCCGGACGTGACGAGAAACTCCGGAGTGGTCCGAAGGTAAAGATCGATATATTGGACGAAGGGTATTGGAGTCCGGAATTGTTCTGGGAGTACCGGGTGACGACCAGCGTGACCGAAAGGTGTTTCGGAGGCCCCGGCAAGCGTTGGGGGGCCTTATGGGCCAAGGGGAGGGGGCACACCAGCCCGCTAAGGGGCTGTGCGCCCCTCCCAACCCCTCTCACGTAACGTGGAGAGGTGGGGGCGCCTCCCCTAGGGCAGCCACCCCTCCCGGCTTGGGGGGCAAGTTTCCCAGGGGTGGGGGCGCCCAAACCCATCTAGGGTTTCCCCTGTGGCCGCCGTCCCTCCCCTAGGGAACCCTAGGGAGCCTCCTCCACCCCCTTCCCCCTATATATAGTGAGGGAGAGAGAGGGCAGCGGCACCCGTGGCCTGGCGCAGCCCTCTCCTCCTCCAACTCCTCCTCCTCCTTCGTAGTGCTTAGCGAAGCTCTGCCGGAGAACCACGAGCTCCATTGCCACCATGTCGTCGTGCTGCTGGAGTTCTCCCTCAACTTCTCCTCTCCCCTTGCTGGATCAAGAAGGAGGAGACGTCCCCGGGCTGTACGTGTGTTGAACACGGAGGCGTCATCCGTTCGGCGCTAGATTGGATCTTCCGCGATTTGAATCGCCGCGAGTACGACTCCAGTACGACTCCATCAACTGCGTTCTTGTAATGCTTCCGCTTAGCGATCTTCAAGGGTATGAAGATGCACTCCCTCTCTCTCGTTGCTAGCATCTCCTAGATTGATCTTGGTGACATGTAGGAAAATTTTGAATTATTGCTACGTTCCCCATCACGAACTTGGTTCGTCGACAAGAGAAGTTCTTCAATGCTTGTGAGGATGACCGAGTGTTAGAATGCGAGATTCGCTAAACCGTGTACAAGGTAATGATTTGGGTGCGGGATGGATTGATCACCATACCGACTTACTCTTATTATTCGCCTTGCTATATGGGATGGTAAATCTGAGTGACTTACCCATAGTAGAGCAACGACAATCAAAACCTTGTTTAAACCTTAGAATGGTATGACAATCTTCCCTTGTACAAGGCAGTTGTTGCCAACCGTAGGTTATACGGTAAGGATCAACCCAGACCCATTTCCTGCAGGAGAAACCATAAATGGATGACCACCATGAGATATCGGTAGTTGTTTAGTATTGGCGCAAGACCCGTCAGCTAAGAAGACCCAGTCTTGGAATAACCTTGCCAAGAAGAAAGGACACAAGAATCGAGGAAAAGGTTATGCCACTACCGGAAGAGCCCAGAGAAGGAATTTTCTCGAGAATCTGAGAAGACCGACACTGTCAAGAATAAGGATGGAGTATATAAGTTTTGATGGAACCGTAACCGTGTTTCTAAGGGTGGTAGCACCCCAGACCCCCTGTGGCGATCGATGGATTTTGAAGACCCCCCGAACCTAAGCTATTTCTTGCTAGCCTCTCCGAATCTCGAGGATGAGATTCATTTAAGGGTGGTAGGTTTGTAACATCCCAAAATTCTAAATTTTGGAACGTTATATTAAATAAATAGATTTGATTGTTTGTTTGATTGTTGTGTGATTGATTGACTGAAAGTGAGTGAAATTCGAAACTTTTCGAAAGTTAAATGAGAGAGAATAAAAGGACTTTCCCAAACTTTCATATTTTTGCATTTATAATCTCCGTGAATTCGAATTCTTTTCAAATACAAAACCCTAGAGATGAGATGACATGGCTTCTTCCATTTAAATAAATCAAAAGGGTTTTTGAAAATATTTGAATTTCATTTGGAACTATTTCAAATTCAGAAACTTCAAGCAACTCAATGATTTTCATGAGAGAAGATAAAATAACTTCTTCAAAATATATGAAATATGAGTTGGAAGTTTCAAAGAATCAAATTCAAAATCCTTTTGAAATTATTTTTCAATTTGGAGTTATTTGGGTTCTTTTCAAATTATTTTTCTCCAAAAATAAAATATATGGAAAATAGGGTAAAATGATTCCCTACAATAGAAAATTGGAGAGAAATAAATTTGAAATCATTTTGGTTTTTTTAAATGACTTTTATGAGGTTTTATTGCAACAGTAGCACTATTTGCTTTATTTAATTTTTTGTGGATTTTATTTGATGCTAAAAAATGTTCATGTTGTAGAAAATCGTTTTCTGAAAATTTTGATATAAAATATGCCTAGGTTCTATTTATTTTATTTCGCTTTATTTTATTTTCATTGTGCTTTTTAAAAAAAACTTTTCGGGCCGACCGACTGGGCCGAAGCCCAGCCGCCCGAGCCGGCCCGTAGCCGCGCCTCCTTTCACCCAAGGTTGTCAGGATCGTGATTTTGAATCGGATCGGAGCTCCGATATTAGGATCGCAAATCGTAGAATCTTCACTATCAGGATCGTAGAAACGTAGATTCTATGAACTAAAATCGTAGAATCACAGGGGCCAGTTTGGATCGTAAAGTCGTAGAATCGTATAACAGAATCGCGATTCTGCCAACCTTTCCACCTCCCGTCGCCGACCGGGACTCCTCCCGGAGACCGACGTCGCCCCGCCTCCGGCCGTCCCCCTTCCCCAAGTAGCGCCTTCCCCCTCCACCTTTAAAAGGCGAGACTGCGCCCCTCTCGCCCCTCTCCTCCTCCGCGGCAACCGCCGCCCTCGCCGGAGCTCCCGCCTCCGACGAGATCTGCCGCCGCCGCCGCGCTCCGTTCCGACGCCCCCGAGCGCCGCCGACCCCACCGCTGCATCCGCCTCGACGCGCCGCGCCTCCCCGTGCCTCCGCCCGTCGCAGCCGAGCCCCGGAGCCACCGCCGCCGCCGTTTTCGCTCGCCGCCGATGCCGCCCGTCGCCGTGGTAAGCCGCCGCTGCCCTCGTCCGTCCGATCTTAGATCGACGGTTAGGATTAGATCATGTTTTTATTTTATTATTCGAAACATTTTTGTTTAATTAGTGAACGTTCGTTAGTTTAGGCTCTGGAGCGAACAAAATTCGTCGGATTATGTTCTGTAGCGAACGTTCAATCGAGAGGTTTTATTTTAGATTTCGGTCAGGGACCCATCTATGAATATTTTATTTACAGATTAGTCCCTGATCTTAAAACGATCACTACTCTTTGCTCGTTAGTCGGAATTCACATAAGTTTGGTACTATTAGAAATTGTTTTGTGTTGCAAGAGTTATTTGTTTGGTTTTGATGTTTTCTGAATTGCCTTCTTCGTTCGTTCCGATCTTTTGAGTGATTGCTTATGTGTGGTTACTATTGCTTGCTTACGATAGATTGACCGGAGTGTGACGAGTAGAACCATCAGGAGTTATGAGTGCGAATCATATTCATCAACAGTACAAGGCAAGTTCACACTTTGATCATATCCCTTTATTACCTAGTTTTATGCATTAGTTTCAACCCTAAAATATTGCATGGTTAGGATTGATAACATGTGGGTATTGGGAAGTAGTTGATGAGGTAGGAACCTATTGTCCTGCATTCAAACCTTGGGACTTACTTCTACGTTATCCTTATACTGCTATGCTATGCTCGTAGACGTGGATTGGGTTTGAGTGTATCCATGACAGATGTGAGATTATTATTTAATGGTTAACTTAAGGTGGATACTTTAATACACATCTGGGTGGATTGGTTGGGGCACCCTGGAGCACCTAGTGGTTTGCCCGGGCACCTGGAGAACCCAGTGCTTGCCCAAGGGAATCCCGGAGTACCCGTGTGATTACCCTATGGAATGCCACCCAGGCTCAAAGGGATCATAAGAGTATTCATGCTAGAAACTTCCGTGTGCAGCCACAAGCTATTACGGGCTCTAGAATAGTTGAGTAAGTTGCATGACCTCTTTCAGTGGTGGGCTAGCAGATGTAGGGGGAAGTAGGTATAACTGTCCACCCAGAGTAAAGAGTTAATGTTTCTGAAAGACTGTGTCTCGGTCATCCGTTTCTCAAACACCATGTAGTGCGAGAAATCCAACGGAGGAGATCGAATCTTGTGGGGAAAAGTGCACAAACCTCTGGAGAGTGTACAAACTAATCATGATTAACCGTGTCCCCGGTTATGGACATCTTGAGTCTCTGGTACTTGGATTATCATGTTGATCTCGTCACTCTACTAAATTAATTTTGTTGGGATGTTAACTTTTAATTGGGATTGAGTTGGAGGAACCTTCTCAATATTTTCAACAAACTTTGTAGTTAAATAAAATATATTCCTTTGCAGTAGGGAAAAATTGACTTTTCGCAAAAACATGATAACCATAGAGCCTCCACCAGCAAAATATGCATGTAGTGATAGTCATTATTCATCATTGCTCTATGGTGTGAATTTTCCATTACATTCAATGTACTGACCCTTTGTGCTGCAACGTCTCATGTTGCAGGATTCTTGCGACGAGTAAGTGATACGTTAGGGTTACAATTTCTACACTCAACTTTGTCGTTGGTGTTGATGGGAATCCACAACCTTGTTGTTACTTCCGCTATTTGGATTGAGGTAATAGTATTTACGTTATTTATACATGTGATTTACCTCTGTTATAAATCCTCGAGTACTGTGTGTGTCAGCATACCGATCCAGGGATAACACTTAAGCACAGAGACTTGACCGTCTGAGGTCGGGTCGCTATAAGTTGCTTGGCTCGTCTTTGTGCGATACGTGGACAGTTGTCACTGCGAATGGCAAATTGTACATTGCCCTTTTTAGAGGATCAAATCCGATGTTTTTTTCCTGCCAGGAAAAAAAGATGTTGTACTGGCAAATTCTTAGGAAATGGTGTTTTGGCTCTTGAGGGCAACCAAAACACCTAGGGCGTTTTGGTTGGACTAATAGACTGAAATCTCTACTTCTAAAGGGGGAGTCCGTACGTCGTTCGTTTGTGTCGCTCATGACTCCCTTCGATGCCTTGTAAGATCTTCCCCTCTACCCTCCACCCCCACCCCCCCGTTCCATCGATTTTTTCTATCCCTGTAAAAAACGGTGGAGAAAACCCCGCAAAAAATCACGTGTTCAATGGGAGTTTGTGTGTCCTTGTTCCCTCCTCCTAACCCCATGGATCGATCCGAGAAATTTTCTCTCCCACCAATTCCTTTCCTTCCTCCTGTTTCAGTTTTTACTACGTGCTCTTTTTACTTCCCTAATATCTATATATTCCCGATTTTCTAACACAAAGGATGGCTCCTCTCCGAAAATTCCTCGTTCTTTCTCCTCAAATGTGTTATTGTGTGCTCTCCAAATGCTTGCCACTTCACGCGACTACCTTGGGGTAAAATGGAATAGAGAGTGGACGAAAACAAACAGTGTGTACAACAAAATGAAGTATAACTAGTGGTTGGGGCCCCACCCTATGGCGCCGCCTGAGCGGAAGCTGGTGGCGGGTGGGATGCGCCCCTTTCACTCACTTTTTTGTACTATATAGTGTTATTGCATAAGACTCAAAGTCAAACAATATGAAAGTATGGGTACATGTAAGTTGGTGACCAGAACAATAAGGCAGAGTAGTGCAAATGCAACACATTCAGAGGATGGATCAGCCTTAGGAAGAAAAACAATGACATCATAGACATTAAGAGGCTTATATGAACGCAAAAGTGGTAGTTTTAAAATTTAGAGGACCGACTACAGACAATACAAGTGGTTCAAAAGTGATAGAATGATAGTACTTGCTAATATAAACCACCAACTAACTAAAAAATATAGTTACACAAAAGATATGTCAGGATCAAATCAACATGACCAGTGCGTGGAACGACTCTGTCGACTGGTTCACCTGACTTGACATACAACATCCTCATCCATGAGGGTTGACTCTCCTCCTATGAGGCCTGATGCTAAATCAGCCTCGAAGAGGCCCCTGCTGGGCAATGGACATGGACGACATCTGACAAGGCAAGAACAGGAAACATGACGGCGGCTTCTTGCTCCACGACGACATCCAGTCCGGCCACCCGGTTCTGCAGTACAACTACCCACGCCGCTACAAGGCATTCTTCTACTGCAACACGGTGAGCTTCACCTTGTCCACCATCCTCCTCTTGCTCCTCGTGAACCCCAATCTATACAGGCCAGCCATACGAAGCCATGCCTTGTCTCTCTGCTCCGCGGTGAGCTTCATCTGCCTCATCAGCGCCTTTGCCGCCGGAAGCACGCGGCATCTGAAAACACCCATCTACATCTTCGTATTGGTGGCCGTGGCCTTCTTGTGCCTATGTCTACCACTAGTCAAGGTACTATGGCAAAATATGTGCTCAGATTCGCCATCAACTGACACCGGATCTACGGCAAGTGTTGCGGAGGAAAAGCCGACAAGAAAACCACCACGTGACAAAAAACGATATACCTGATGACTCTAGCAATTTTGGTGGCGAGTGCCACCTCCCAAGCCGGCCTGGATCCGCCAGGTGGATCTTGGCAGAGTGGCAGCGATGCGGGACACCCGGTGATGCAAGACAAGAGGAGGAGCCGGTACCTCGCCTTCCTCTGTGGCAACACCACCGCCTTCGTGTCGTCCATTTTTCTCATTGAGTTGTTGCTCTTCAGCTCGTCCTTCCCGGAATGCGAGTGGTTTAAGAAGGCGGTACAACCGACGGTTGTGGCGCAGTACCTTGGGTTCCTAGTGGCCTACGCGGCAGGCTCCAGCAGGCAGTGGAAGACATCGGCGCATGTCGGAACGCTGGTCATTGCCGTGCTCGCCTATGTCATGATTCATGTGATGCTGTCAAAGTGCAGAGAGAAAACCCGCGAAAATTCTCTCCAACAGCGACCTCAAGGTTAACATTTGTTTTGGGCGGGGCCAAGTCTGTGCCCTGCTCATCGTGGAGATTATATGTACATGTTGCGACTCACACGCTTGTCCTTAGCAATCCACAGAATGAGTGCAACAAGATCGCACCAGCGGTGTGAGTGTTAGAACCTGACCTTTCACAGTGATGTTTTTCAGCAAACTTGTAAGTCTCTATTTGCACTTTAGTAGACCGGGGCTTGCTGCAATTGTATAAGCACAGGCACCGGTGCACTGTAGAAGCACGACCTGGGTGTACTGCTGCAGATGGGTTGCAGTGTGTAGGAAATTTGGAATTTTTTGAATTTTTCTAGTATTAATTTTAAATTTACTGTTCATTAGGTGCAGATGAGCTCAGGCTCGGAATTGGGTATTCGCACAACTCTCAATCTTATTCTGAAAAGAAAAGAAAGGCTCCCAAAGCCAAAGGGGGCTGGACCAAATCCTTCCGTGTGTGCACTGTTTCCGAGTGTAGAGCTAGCTGCATGTGCACATATCCACCCGAAATAGTGAGACGAGAGTAGCAGCTCGGGTCCGGAGCGGTGCTTCTCGTCCCGAGCACACGTGAGCGCTACATTTGGGCGGTTCGGGCTGTCTTTTTGGATGGGGTGCATTCAATTCTTGTGCGACACAAACGTTTATTCTTAATGAAGCATATAGAATAATACAATACATGGGTACAGTGCACGCATGCCGGTTCACGGGGCATGGCATTGCCGCCGTGAAGGAAGGAAAAGGGAGCCATGGCTCGGAACCTGGCCGCGATCCTGGCCCGTGGATCAGGAATGTTGCTTTCCGGCAAGGCGGTCAAGGAGTAAATGAGGCATAGAGCCAAGTTGGAGCTGTCGCCAACCTCTGGGAAATCGCCACTTCCCCCTTGTCGAGGATTTGCCGAAAGAAGGCCTAGCGGCGGCATAGGGATGGAGTTCCTGATACAACCGATTAGGAGGTAATCCCCTCTACATTGCATGACTTTTTTTTCGTCGAGATTTGCTTGAAATCTGAATCATGCTGGGGGATTTGGCCGAGCCAGGAACGTCGTGCTAGAAGAGGTTAACAACAATGAGATTCCAATGGAGTCCTACCTAGCGGTGTCCACAATAGCAGATCAGCTGTCCCCCATGGCGGCGGCCGGGGAAGCGCCTGGCTGGAAGGCAGAGTATGAACCGCAAGCGTGCGAGCAGTCCATTGAACATATATTGACCCGAAAACTCCTGGATGGACGTGAAGGTAATTACTTGGTCGTGCATGATTTTAGCTTGATGGTGTGTATTTGCATGTGAGGCCACATTTCTGACTGAGCGGGCTCAGATTGCGTTTGCAACATGGGATTCATAGACAGTAATGTGATTAGAAGGCTTCTGAAAATATGGAGATATCTTGTGTAAATGAGAGAACATAAAAATAAAGTCTGCACATGATTTGTTGAAGCATCTTCTATCCCGTGGGTGCATGTCAGATTCTACTCCCCCTGTAAAGAAATATAAGACCGTTTAGTGATCTAAACGCTCTTAAATTGCTTTACGGAGGGAGTAATAGTTTGTATTTAGCTGTTTGAGGGGCCCTCGTAGTAGTAAGGCTGATGTAACATACCATGGTTCAGTGAGGCTGCTCGTAAAAGCAATTCAGTATTGTTTTGAGCATGTTCTGCTGTGAAATACGAGTGTGGTTTGAATTCACCTCGGTTGTGTTAAATTAACAGAAAGTAGTGAACATTAAGGCCTTGTTTGTTTTAGCTTTGATCTAATTTGAATCACCTAGGGATTCACTTTAGTGGCAAAGTTGATTCGCAGTTATATAAGATCATCTTCGTTTCAGCTTTGGTTGGATTCAAATCACCTGTAGATTCGCTTTAGTAGTGTGAATTAGTAGATTCGCTTTAGTAGTGCGAATTAGCTTCGCCACCAAAGTACACTTTGAGGTGCTTCAGCAAATTGCACTAAAAATGACCCAAATCCAGATCCAGCTTCATTGGCAAAGCTGATTTGAAGTAGCTGTTTG
The DNA here is from genome assembly GCF_002575655.3 of Aegilops tauschii subsp. strangulata. Taxonomy (NCBI): domain Eukaryota; kingdom Viridiplantae; phylum Streptophyta; class Magnoliopsida; order Poales; family Poaceae; genus Aegilops; species Aegilops tauschii. Next base: position 567,342,072 of record NC_053039.3, on the reverse strand, counting down.
TTTTAGATTCCAGATCAGTTTCACTGGCAAAGCTGGCTTCACTGGTAAAGCTGATCCGAAATAACTGTTTGTTTCAGATTCCAGATTCAGCTTCACTGACAAAGCTAAATCTAGGCTCAAACAAACAGGACCTAAGTTTGTGATAGACAACTGATTTGTTGGCCTGTGGTAGTTTGACTTAACCTGATTAGTAGAGAAATGTTAAGAGCAGGCTGAGTGATTGCAAGAACTGGTCCACTGCGAAAAAAATGAAGCACATTTTTATGAATATGAGCTCTGCTGGGAAATACGAGAGTGATTCGAATTCACCTCGCTTGTGTCAAATTAAAAGAAAACAGTGAACATTAAATTTGTGAAACACATCTAATTTGTTGGCATGTGGCTATTTGACTTAACCTGATTAATAGAGAAATGTTAAGAACCGGTTTAGTAATTAACAAGAACTTATCCACTAGATAAATAAGGAAGGGCAATTTTATGAATATGTTTGGCGATGATATAGTGACTCCTGAACTTTTGATTGCAGGGTCAGGATCGGAGCTGCCACTCGTGGAAGGACGCCCTTGTGCTAGCCGCAAGAGTGCCCTGGAGAAGGCAATACATGGCTTCGCAAAGAATCTTACATTGTAATATTTCTTGCATTGAGTACCACTTTTGATGCGTTGGGTGAAGCTTACGACTTTCACAACTTGTACTCATGGGAGAAGGGATTCAACATTAGGTATGTGAAGAGCAGACTTAGTGTCGAGAGGACGAAGTGCATGCAAGAAATTGTTTGTGGGTGTATGGTATGGATTAGTAGATCTCATTATATTTGTATGTCTAGGTAGTTGAATCATGAACAATATTTTGAATGTCATACGGACTTGTGTGCTGTTGTTTCACAGGGAAAGGATGGGGTGGAGAACATGAGGTCTTGCCGATGCGAGAGTCCTGCACTGATACAACAGTTGCGCTCAAAAGACCATTTGTCGTCTCCTATGTACAAACAAACAATACACTGGCCCTCCCACAATGTGTACAGTAAGGATTTGGTTGAGCAGCAGCGGCAGGACAATGTGAACCTTGCAAAGGTCTACATCATTATTGGCAGTTTTTTTGGATCTATGAAAAGAATACCTTTCACGAAAAGAGCTTTGAAGAATTTGTGTGGTAGAATAAGCAGAGAGCAAGGAGAGGATGATGTGAGAAAAACCATGGAGGCTTTTGCAGAACTGGTTCAAGAGATCCACACTTTACATATTGTGTGCATGTTGACAAAGATCGACAGATAACAACTTTGATGTGGGCAAATGGCACACTCATATTGCAATAGACATTCTTTGGGGATGTTGTGATATTCAATACCACCTGCATGAAAAATATGTATGACATGCTGATGACCCACAAGTGTAGGGGATCTATCGTAGTCCTTTCGATAAGTAAGAGTGTCGAACCCAACGAGGAGCAGAAGGAAATGACAAGCGGTTTTCAGTAAGGTATTCTCTGCAAGCACTGAAATTATCGGTAACAGATAGTTTTATGATAAGGTAATTTGTAACGGGTAACAAGTAATGAAGGTAAATAAGGTGCAACAAGATGGCCCAATCCTTTTTGTAGCAAAGGACAAGCCTGGACAAACTCTTATATGAAGGAAAACACTCCCAAGGACACATGGGAATTATTGTCAAGCTAGTTTTCATCACGCTCATGATTCGCGTTCCTTACTTTGATAATTTGGTATGTGGGTGGACCGGTGCTTGGGTGTTGCCCTTCCTTGGACAAGCATCCCACTTATGATTAACCCCTATTGCAAGCATCCGCAACTACAAAAGAAGTATTAAGGTAAACCTAACCATAGCATGAAACATATGGATCCAAATCAGCCACTTACGAAGCAACGCATAAACTAGGGTTTAAGCTTCTGTCACTCTAGCAACCCATCATCTACTTATTACTTCCTAATGCCTTCCTCTAGGCCCAAACAATGGTGAAGTGTCATGTAGTCGACGTTCACATAACACCACTAGAGGAAAGACAACATACATCTCATCAAAATATCGAACGAATACCAAATTCACATGACTACTTATGGCAAGACTTCTCCCATGTCCTCAGGAACAAACGTAACTACTCACAAATCATATTCATTTTCATAATCAGAGGGGTATTAATATGCATAAAGGATCTGAACATATGATCTTCCACCAAATAAACCAACTAGCATCAACTACAAGGAGTAATCAACACTACTAGCAACCCACAGGTACCAATCTGAGGTTTTGGGACAAAGATTGGATACAAGAGATGAACTAGGGTTTGAGAGGAGATGGTGCTGGTGAAGATGTTGACGGAGATTGACCCCCTCCCGATGAGAGGATCGTTGATGATGACGATGGTGATGGTTTCCCCCTCCCGGAGGGATGTTTCCCCGGCAGAACAGCTCCGCCGGAGCCCTAGATTGGTTCCGCCTCGTGGCGGCGGTGTTTCGTCCTGAAAGCTTGCTTATGATTTTTTTTCAGGGTAAAAGACTTCATATAACAGAAGATGGGCACCGAAGGCCTGCCAGGGGGCCCACGAGGCAGGGGGCGCGCCCAGGGGGTTGGGCGCGCCCCCCCCACCCTCGTGGATGGTGGGTGGCACCCTCTGGTACTTTCTTCGCTTAGTATTTTTTATTAATTCCAAAAATAACTTCCGTGGAGTTTCAGGACTTTTGGAGTTGTGCAGAATAGGTCTCTAATATTTGCTCCTTCTCCAGCCCAAAATCCCAGCTGCCGGCATTCTCCCTCTTCATGTAAACCTTGTAAAATAAGAGAGAATAGGCATAAGTATTGTGACATAATGTGTAATAACAGCCCATAATGCAATAAATATCAATATAAAAGCGTGATGCAAAGTGGACGTATCACATGCCATTTGGACTTCTTCTCGGTGTTAACAACTCTAGAGCATTATCATGGCTGGGGTTTTTATCCGTGACGAAAAGGTGGAGACCTTTGAGCCGATGGTTGTGTGCATCGATGGCCGGACGAGGTGGCATTCACGTTGTTTTGACACTAGCAGCCTCCGTTAAGGTTCTTTCCATTACAGGAAACTTGTCACCGGGCGCAGCGGCGATGACAGCATCAGAAGCACCTTGTAGGCGGTGGTAACCGGAACAAACAGCTTCTTGTCCTTTGAAGACTTGGCAAGCACGTTGGCAACGACGACGGTCTGCTGGAAGCCTGGAACATGAGGGCTTTCAATTGTTTTTGTCATTAGAGACTCTTCTCCTACGATCCAGGTCGTCACCCGAGCAATTCTTATAAATGACAACTCACTTCTTCTTCGGTAGAACTCTCTAAACATATCAACGGAGGAGATCTCTCCATACCAAGTTCTGTACCAGGAATGAATCGAACATGGGATCCACTCCATCCAGCAGGCTATCGTGCAAGATAAGCAGCTCATAACTTTTAAAACTATTCTCACAGTCCGAGTTTATTGGTTCCAAGATTGGTGGAAAACAGGAAGCGTGGCATGTATTATTAAATATCATCGCGTGAGATAAGGGCCACGACATGATAGGAACCGATCAATGCATGCGTTTTCTTTTACAATAGTTTACTCCCTCCATCCTTGAAGGAGTGTATTTCCAACTTTGTTAAAACGTTAAACATTTATATTTTGACCGTATGCAGCCTTTATTAGCGTGAGTTTTGTGGCAGCTATAATTACGGGCATTAATTAACATGGAAAAGGAATACGAACCGCACTTGATTACTGGTGAGAATTACCCGTATTTAGTCCCCATGCACGAAGCCTTGGTCCTAGAATTTTGGTCGTTGTGCCCAATATACCTGGGCGGAGAGAGTATAAACAACGACAGACTCGAACTTTTTTGGAATTTTGAACGTCGCTTTTTGTAAACGTGAACACTGTTTAAATTTTTTAAAATATATGAAAAGGCAAACAAAATTTTCAACAGTTTGAAACGCAAACAAATTTTAAAAAATGGAAAAACTGAAATTCCAAACAATATACAACGATTTTAAAACTCTAAACTTTTTGAAAATGAGACCATTTTTTGAATTCTTTAAACTTTTTGAAAGAATATGAATAGATAAATAAATATGTTGGACATTTTTGAACATTGCAATTCTGAAAAGAAAAAGAAGAAGAAAAAAATAAACAGAAAATAAAAAAATAAAAAAAATGATTCATGAAACTTTTCCCAAATCGGTAAAAACCGACCTTGAACCATCTAGATGGTGAAAACCGGCATCCGCAGAGGTAACGAAAAGATTAAAACAGGCAGGCCCATGTTTACTCGTATCGACCTGGTCTGTGCGAAACAACGACTATTTTTGGACATTCTTAAAATGACCCCAACTCTTGCGAACAGGTTAGCATGCCCACGGTAGCCTTCCATGACATGTTTGAACGATTTTTGACACCGTATGCAAGTTGCGACAGGTCCGGCTATTTATGAGCATTTTTTGACCGAGAAAAGTACAGTGCAAAACTTGTCGGAAACCAACCAACTTGGCATGGTGCCTTAAATTAGTGATTCAAGGTCATGCAAAAAATTTGGGGTCATTCCAAGGTTGTCGAGAAATAACGTGCTTCAGACGGTGCCTTCTGGTAGGATACCCTCCATTAAATATGGTCTAGTCTTGGACATTCTTGAAATAAATCTAACTTTTGTAAGCAAATGGGAATGCCCATTGTAGGAATCCATGTCATGTTTGAACGAAATTTGACACCGTATGCAAGTTGCGACACGTCCGGTCATTTATTGGCCTCTTTTGACCAAGAAAACTCCAGAAAATGCAAAACTTATCGAAAACCCGAACAACTTGGCATGGTGCCTTGAATTGGCCATACAAGTCCATGAACAGACTTGGAGCCATTTCAACGGTATTGAGAAACAACGTGCTCTCAGACGGAGACTTCTTGCCTACATGGGCATTCTTGAAATGACCCCGACTTTTGCAGGAAGGTGGGCAGGCATCCATGCCAGGTTTGAGCGAGTATCGACACTGTATGCAAGTCGTGACTCATCTTGCCATTTATCGACTTTTTTTGGTTGCGGCAAATAGCCGGGCAATCGCACAGGCGATCGTAGAATGGGCGGGCCCATCTGAGCGTTCGAACCACCAGTATTGTGAATCTTTTGGAGAGTTACTTGCCAGTTTTAGGACTTCTAGAAGGTTCCTAAACCATTTTTGTCTGAATTTTTCTCAGTTTTGGTTTAGTTTCTATTTTTAGTTTCTTTTTGTTCTTTTTCTTTTGGAGAAAGTCATAAATTTCAAAAAATCTTCAACATATTAAAAAATTGTTCATTTTTCACAAAAAATGATCGAAAATTGTGAATCTTCGTCATGTTTTCAAGAATAGTTTGCATTTTAAAACCTGTTCAGAATTTTTTAAATTGTTCATGTTTTGAAAAAAATGAAGTTTCACAATTTTCTTTATGGTTTCAAACATTTTACGCAATTTCAAAAAATGTTGGGAATTTGAAAATTCATTCATGTTTTCAGAAAAACTTATAGTTTCAAAATTTGCTTGTGTGATTTTTTTTCGGTATTTCAAACTATTTTCTCATTTTAAAATGCGTTACAGTTTTTTTATAGGTTATTCAAGTTTTCAAAAAATTGTTCTCGTTTTAAATATTGTTCACAGATTCAAATAATGTTTGCATATTAAAAAAGTCATGGATTTAAAAAATGTTCGCGTATTACAAAAAGTTCATGGATTTCACAAAATGATTTGTTTCCAAATACTGTTTTGGAATTTCGAAAAATGTTTCTGTTCTAGAAAATTGTTCACGGAATCTAAAAAGTATTCGGTATTTAAAAGATGTTCACAATTTTCAGTGAAACTTTCTAAATTTTGTGAACACTGTCTCAATTTTGCCGCCTCTGTGTGTTAATAAATATCGGCGCTAGCTTAAAATCACAAGCTACTGATAGGTCGACTGGCCAGCAGCACACATTAAATGGTCTAATGTCGCAAGTTTGAATCTTGGCAGACCAGGCGAGAGTTCGAATCGGACGGCCGTACAATTCTGGGATTTGAAATAGCAAGCAGTTGATGCGAGATGCCTTGGAAGATAACAGTCATCCGATGGAATAACAAATCAACGCCTCTGGCCTGGTCTGAAGGCTGAGCTCGGATCTCACCCATCTCAAGTATGGAGGGCAATATGTGCGGGTCTTTCGGTTCTTCAATCAAGGTGTGGGATCATAATTAGCTACCGAGGGATTCTATGTTGAGAGCACTACACCCTCGTTCTGTAGACCCTCCAGTTTTTGTCAGTGAGTTAATACATGAAGCAACAAAGTCTTGGAATCGACAGAAAGTCATGCGACACATGCGGACCCCAGATGTTAATGTAGTGTTGAACATCCCTATCAGTTCCCGAAACTTAGATGATAGCTGGGCTTGGCATTACGATCAGAGGGGTATTTTTTCTGTTCGGTCTACATACAGATTGCTAGTAGAAATGAAAAAGAGGAGAGAGGACTGGCTCGAAGGAAGGGGAGCATCCTCTGATGCTAGCTCGGTGCAGACACAGTGGAAAAAGCTCTGGAAAATTAAATTAGAATTTTTGCATGGCGGTTAGCACGGAATTCTATTCCAACCGAGTCGGTGAGGCATAAGCGAAATATGTCTCACACAGAGATTTGTGATTCAGCTGAGGACCCATGGCGTCATGTGTTGGTAGACTGTAACATGGCCAAGTGTGTCTGGGGTTTGATGGACGAAGAGCTGGTCGAACACTTAATCAATTGTAATATATCAGATGCTAGACTATGGCTGACTGAACTAATGGAGACCATGAAAGAAGAGGAATTTGTAACAACCCTGGTTACCTTATGGTCAATCTGGTGGGCAAGACGGAGAGCAATTTATGAACGGGAATTTCAATCGCCACTGTCTACTTTTAACTTTATTCAGAAGTACATTGCTGATTTGGCACTTGTGCCAAACCGGAAGCCTGATTCTTCATCGAGGAATATTGCCCGGACTGGTGGAGAACAACATACTTCTAGGACATGGATGCCTCCACCAAATGGTTATATGAAGTTAATGGTTGATGCTGCCATTTTCAAGGCTCCTACATAAACATGCTCCATTACATGCTTTTACAAAACTGAATCAAAATAAACTACCTTCGTCTAAGAAATTGTTTTCACACTGACAGGAGACATGTAACTCAGAGCATTTCATTTTCATCCACTGCTCTGTATCTTCGCCTTTCATGTTACAATTAAATTCATCCACTGCAGTATTAACTATTTTCCCTTACCACAGAAAAGAAATGGCAAGGAAACGGAGGGCGCAGGACTACTAGAGGCAAAGATAGACGGACGCGGTCGGAGCACTATGGCAGCGTCGATGGGGATGGAGGAGCGCACAGAGATGCTGCGGAGCACTGCTGATGAGCTTGTCGGCAGGACGAGCTGCTCCCACTGCTGCACGACAACCCCAGCCCGGTCTGCTTCGACAGGTTTGAGCCCTCCGTCACCGACCGCGTGCACATCTTGGCAGGTCAATAATAAATTAATAATTTTCCAACTCCCAACTTCCCAGCCGGCCAAGTTGCTCTTGCCGCAAATTTCTTTGTTTCTACCACATCAGAATGGCTGACACACGTCCTTGCCTTCTCGTCGTTTGTTTCTACCAAATTGTAAGGGTGTTGGGAAGGTGATCATTGTGAACAAGATGGTCAGGGCCAGATGCAGAGTAAAAATCCTAATAGCGGACCAGAGGACCGGAGTGAAGGACTCGGCAAGATCAGGGACATTGGTCGCTAATTCACCATGATCGAGATCCGTGTCATAACCAGAGAGCAGCTGGACCATGACAAGGACGTCGCCATCGGATAATCCACCATGTGGGATTATTGTTTGACCTTTCACAGTTCCTCCAGGTGTCCATAACATCAAGCATAATTTTGATGTTTCTTAACCTTTTGCATTCTACTCTAATCAGTTAAGTTAGGCCTATAACCGAGAAGTTTTTCTTATACTATTAGTTATGAATTTTGTTTTGTTATCTTCCTGATTCAATGTGATTAGCACAATACTAAATTTGCCGGCTACTAATTGATACTTATGTGTGATACTTTTAGTGTGTGCTGACAGATTAATCTAAAGCATCAAGATCTGTAAGTGCTCGTGGGTCCTCAAGGTGCTGGTTCGTGAGCTCAGTTTGTTTGGGACATCAAAGGTTATCTTGGGCGATGTGCATCAACAAAGAAGTTTACAATTGCGTAAGTGCCCACTAGCGCTGGATCTAGAATGCTTCCACTATCAGGTCTCTAAAATTTTGGAACCAGTGAGTATAGCCCATTATTGTCGTAACCATGATATTGAAATTGATACCTAGCTCATGTGTGTGCATCATACATATCGAATGCATCTTGAGAATGGGCAGTGCATCTTTTCCATTGAATAGAAGTTATATTTCCATGATAAGGATGCTCCATTTTGTTGTTCTCCTGCATAGCTATATGTTAGCAGGGCGTACTCTTTGGAAGTTCATGTTTTTGGTATTGTGATGGATATTTAGATATTTGCCCCTCCAACTACTGGAAAGATTTAACAAAATTATGTCATCGCAATCTAGCTTTATATAAAAGTTGATCAGGATATGCACATATCTATGTGTTTACATAATTTAATCCATAAATTTGTTTTTTTACTAGAGAGCATCTCTTTTTGTACAATCCCGAAGATCTGCTCATATATCAAGTGTGTTTCTTTATTGTTTTCGTGCAGAATGAGATTGTTTTGAGGACAAATCTACCGACCGAGGAGCACGCTAGCCAGGTATACACAGGAGAAGTGTATGAACTGTCTGTGCAAACCATATGTGAATCTGAACCTTTCGTACTGGAGGCAGTAATCGCCAACTTGAAGTACATAGCACCGCATCCCAACAGTAAAACCAGGGAGAAATGATCTAGGTTGGAATATGGGGTCAATGTTAGAGAAGACGGTGAAGCATTCATGTGCATGTGCAAGGAGCAGGAGATCCTGTGTTGCCATGCCGTCAAGGTAACATTCTCTTGGTCCTACTATATCTGCATACTTACTATTAGCTGCTATATGTACATACAACCTTCAATACTTTGCAGCTTCAATTTTGTCAGGTGATGATCCACCTGGGCGTGCGTGAGATACCAAGGTTACATGTTGTGCCACCAAGTCGCCACAGAGCCCCGGTGAACCGCAAATGGACAGTGAGCTATGGAAGCACTCCGTGATGCATGTTAAGTTCTGAGACCTAGCGCATGACCCTTGTGATGATGAAGGGTCCTGGGCCTACAAAGTTGTCATGAAGGGCCTCGACAGACTGGACCCAGACCTAACCGCGCCAAAGGCCATGACCCGCCGCTACAACAAGCCAACATTACGGTAGCCGAGGATCCTCATTTATTCCAAAATGTGCCGAATATGGTTGACTAACTCCAGTCCATGATGAAGTGAGTTCAATGTTGTATTCTTGTTTGTTATGAGTGTGATTACCTTTTTTCTATTTGGCTTTCTATACCATTAAAAGCCATGCTATTCCTACCACAACTTACTGAAATCTTTTATGGGAAACTTTTTATGAGTTATTTTCAGTATTTATACTTGTTGTAGGTAAAGGGCATAGATTCAGCTGACTATGTCTATTACGAACAGAGTTCCCTGGAAATGTGTCAAAACAAATAGCTGATAACCAGCAATTTTCCACCAATGGAAGCCCCGTGTGATTTAGGTACCATTTGCTCCCTTGGATTTTGTTATTTAGCTCTGTCATGTTAAATCTTACGCGGCTTGCTAATGTTATATATTTAGTCGCTTATATGATGTCTGTTTGGTCGTTGCTCTAGCCTCAGACCCAAGAAATTTGTGTGTTTGATCATTTGACCAAAATAATCTGTGTTGCTTTAAAGTCCAGTAAACAAACAAACAACTTCGATGCATGTCCATGCCTTTCAGTTTCACTTGCATCCAGTAAATATAATTATGACACTTGTTGTCTTGCTGTGTTGTCCAATTATCGCCAGGATGTTAACAAGCCCATTATATATCCTAGGTAAACCACATGATACTGTTTTCTAATCACATGTTTTTCCTACACAAACTATACGAGTTTTATGAGCTTGCTTCACTACTATATGCAAAGGTATCATCTAAAAGGAATTATGGGCTTCATATATGCTCCAGTATCATAGTATTTTTTCCATGGTTCATGGCAATAATTTCTCTACTTGGGATTCCATAGAATTCTTTTGGTCTGCTTAGTTGTGATTTTACAGTTGAAAAAAATAATAAATTAACAAGACCTTTTATGCATAATTATGTTGCCATGATATGCATAATTCTGGCAGTTAGCATAGTGACTTTGACACTTTTTAGATATGCTCCAACCTTGAGTTTACTCAATCTCGCATTAGCCTATTGTGTTTGAGATTTGCTTACATGAAAACAGATGTTGAATTTTCCTTTGATTTATCATTGGTCAGTTTTTATCTTTTTGATATTTGCATGGGATGGATTTGAACTTCACTCTTGCTAAAGCCCTGTATGTGAGTTTGTTTGAGTTACTTGTAGAACAAATTAACAAGGCCTTTTTAGTTGGCAAGCGTCGAGCCGGGTGGTCAATCAGTTTCCCCCTGCATCTGCAAAGTGGCAGAAGAAGGCTACAATGGCTGTGCTCAGGGCGCTGCCGCCTCCATCCCCGCACCATCTTTGTCACATGTAGCATCCGACTTATCTCTTCACGGCAGGAGTGGCTCTTCAAGGAGAATGAGATTGAGGATGGAGGCACTGAACCCGCATGATGACGAT